>NW_027397080.1:2141301-2447615 GCF_003265705.2 Callorhinus ursinus | reverse complement strand
TGTGTGTGTGTGTGTGTGTGTGTGTGTGTGTGTGTGTGTGTGTGTGTCGGGAGCTGTGTGGCTTCTCCTAACTTCATCATGTAGATGTCAGGAAATGGTTATGGAGGCAAAATGTGGGAGTAGCTGATGGCAATGTCCCAAAGATTTTATTTAAAAATGTGAGAAAACCAAAGGCTGTGGAGATAGGAACTTTTCCCCTTTCCTAAAGTAGACTACGGTGGTTTAAATAAGAAAAGAAGGCACAGCCAGGAACTTTCCAAGCAGAATTGGCTGCGTGCCTGGGGTCAGTTAAACTGAGAAATGCCCTGATTCCATGGATTCCCTTGGTTCACCTGGAACAGATGGAGGACTGAGGGATATCATACCCACAGTGTAATAAAGGGAAGTTTTTGTCAGAATGGAGAAATAAAAAGGTTTTGGGGGAAAAGCAGATGAGTTAGAGATTTCTTCTTAATGGTGAATGCTTTTGTCTTGAAATGTGTGTTTGACTTTTTCTTCTTCTGAGAAGGTACCACATTCTGTTTTTCGAACCAGAAACTTTCTCTGATATGACTAGATTTAGAGCAAGTTGGTTAAAAGTAAGTATTTGGGCATTGGGAAAATGTTCTTTTTGCTCCAATGGCTTCTCTTAAGTATGTAAATGAATTGCCTTACTGTGAGCCTAAATTTCTCTTGGTGAAGTTGTCTTCATGTGTTTGGCTGAGGTATAGTTTGTTTAATTTATGAACACAGTAAGATTTATCTATGAATTAAAGATGTTGAAAAGTTCATTTATTCTAATAATAATAAGATTTTTTGTTTTATGTGTGTAAATAATGCATAAATGCATTAGCCTAATAACCCTTTAATTGAAATAACTCACACAGAAAAGTTCATAAATCATAAATATATAGCTTAATGCATCATTTCAACTTGAACACATCTTGTAAACTTAATTGTTTTAGTCAGCTCAGGCTGCTATAATATCATAGATCAGATGGCTCAAACTTCAGACATTTATTTCTCATGGTTCTGGAGGCTGGGAAGTCCAAGATCAAGGTGCTGGCAGATTCAGTTCTTGGTGAGAGCTCTCTTTCTCGCTCTCAGAAGGTGTCCTCTCTCCACTGGGTGGGGAGAAGGGGGGAGGAGAGCAGGAAAGGAAAGAGAGAGAGAGAGAGAGAGAGCACTCTCTGAGATTTCTTCTTATAAGGGCACCCATCCCATCATGGGGGCCCCACCTTCATGACCTCATTACCTCCCAAAGGCTCCACCTCCTAATATCATCACACTGGGGGTTAGGGTTTCAACATAGGAACTTCGGGGGGGCACAAACATTCAGTCCACGCAATAACCATTTTGTAAAGATGCCTCCCAATCACCACCCTCTATCCTCCCCAGATAACCACTATCCTGACTTCTAACTCCCCAGAGTAGTTTTGACTGTTTTTGAACTTTATATATAGTTAGAATTTTACAGTATACATTCTTTGGTGTTTGTGAGATTCATCCATGTTGTTATGTGTAGTAGCAACTTATTTCCATTGCTGTGTGGTATCCCATGGCATGAATACATGACTTATCCATTCTAGTTTTCCAGTTTTTGACTATTATAAGTAATATAAATCTTTTGGTGCACATACCTACCAGTGGAATTTCTGTCCCCCGTCTACTTTAGTAGATATCATCAAATAGTTTCATAAAGTGGTTGTGCCAATTTATACTCCCACCGGCAATGTGTGAGGGTTCAGCCATGGTAAAAAAAAGTATTTACGCCACAAAAATTGGCAACTTCTACAAATCAGAGTCTTTCTCAGAGAGCCATTTGTTCAATAGTTGTCAACATACCACTGCCAAAACCCACTGTCACAGAAACCACACGTGCTTTCTAATACTTGGTAGAGTCAGCCTTTTTTTTCCCTCAAAAGAAATGATAAAAAATTTTTGATCAAAATTTTAATTGAATATATTTTAAACTCTGATATAAGAATTTAGAGAGATAATTTTATTTTATTAAGATCAAATATATGAGTTAGACATCTCTTATTTTATACACATATACATACATAGTTCAAATTTAAAAATAGTAACATTTTCCAGGCCTTTAAAAAATCATCTATCTTAATGTCAAAGATGTGGAAAAACCAGGACAGTCTTATATAGTTGATGAGAGTGTAAACTGAGACAACTGCTTTAGAAAACTTCTGCAGTATTTACAAAAGCGAAACATGCATACCCTCCATGACCGGCAATTCTACTCCTGGATATGTATACCTAACAGAAATGAATGCTTCTGTCTACCAGGAGGCATGGATGAGAATGTTCATAGCAGCTCTATTAATCATAACCCACACTGGAAACAACCCTGATGTCCATCAACAGTAGAGTGGGTAAATATGTTTTGATGTATTCATACAATGGAATATTATATGGCAATAATAAAGAACAAAGTCTGGCTAATACAGCAACATGGATAAGTCTCACGTAATTTTGACTGAAAGAAGTCAGACACAAGAGATTCCATGCTGTATGATTACAATCATATGAAGTTAAAAACTGGCATAGCTAGTCAACAGTGGTAGAGATCAGGTAAGAGTTACCCATGGGAGGGTTACTAACTTGCTGGGGGCACGAGAGAATCTTCTGGGAAGATGTACTTATTCTATTCTTGATCTGAGTAGTGATTACACAGGACATATGCATTTAAAATCAATTTGTACACATTACCATATCTAAATTACACGCCAATAAAATGGAAAAGATTGCCTAGTACCCTGTTATTAAGAGTGATATTACTGAGTCAGATTCTTAATTTTTTTTTAAGATTTTTATTTATTTATTTGGCAGAGAGAGAGAGCACAAGCAGGGCGAGCGGCAGGCAGAGGGAGAGGGAGAAGCAGATTCCCCGTGGAGCAGGGACCCCAATGCAGGGCTCGATCCCAGGACCCTGAGATTATGACCTGAGTGGAAGGCAAACAACCGACTGAGCCACCAGGTGCCCCTCTGAGTCAGATTCTTATGTCAGGTGCCGCTTCAGTCTTTTTCCATATTTCCTTGACATTGTGGTGTGACATGAAAACACCATCTTCCGTAGCTTGGGCGTGTGGTAAGAAAGGGGAGAACAAAGCTGTTTCTTCTGCAATATTTGGGAGTACTCTTCATTTAGGTGGCTCCAGAGTTCATTAATCATAAGATTTGGCAGCTGTTTGGTTTTTGGCTCATATCTGCTATTCAACTGTGGCTTTGGCCTGAACCCTTAGAAAGGTGAATAGCCAAACACTTACTTCAGTATCATTTCTGATGTCTTTGAACTTGTGTGTGGTCCATGATCATGATTTCCATCACACCTTATCAAGGTAACAATGTGTGCACATTTAAGTAAGCCATGTTATTTAGGTTTATTATTAATATCTGAATACTCGCTTTCAAATATGGGTAGCCGTTCTGATGCAACTCAGTGAAAATGTCCTTCTTTGCTTTAGATGCTGAAATTCTATCATCACTTGAAGTACAAATTATATTTAATATTTCATTAATAAAATGCTGTAATAATTGATGATTTGAAAGCCGCTAATTGTGTGTATAAAACCAATAACTAAGAACTTTCAAATAATTAAATACAGAAGTAAACAGTTAATGCAATTTTTAAGGAAAAAAGATGTTAACTAGGTATTTTTAGGAAGAACTTTATATTATTATTATATTATTTTTTAAAGATTTTAATTATTTTTAATGTTTCAAGTTTTTTTTAAAGATTTTATTTATTTATTTGACAGAGAGACAGCGAGAGAGGGAACACAAGCAGGGGGAGTGGGAGAGGGAGAAGCAGGCTTCCCCGTGGAGCAGGGAGCCCGATGCAGGGCTCGATCCCAGGACCCTGGGATCATGATCTGAGCCTAAGGCAGACGCTTAACGACTGAGCCACCCAGGCGCCCCAATGTTTCAAGTTTTTATTTAAAATTCTGGTTAGTTAATATATAGTGTGATATTAGTCTCAGGAGTAGAATTTAGTGATTCATCACTTACATACAACACCCAGTGCTCATCATAGCAAGTGCCCTCCTTAATGTCCATCACCCATCTAACCCACTCCCCACTCACCTCCTTCCATTACCCCTCACTTTGTTCTCTATCGTGAAGAAACTCTTAGGGGCACCTGGGTGGCTCAGTCAGTTAAGCATCTGCCTTTGGCTCAAATCATGATCCCAGGGTCCTGGGGTTGGGCTCCCTGCTCAGCGGGGAGTCTGCTTCTACTTCTCCCTCTGCCCCTCCTCCTGCTCGTGTTCTCTTTCTTTCTCTCTCAAATAAATAAATAAAATCTTAAAAAAAAAAAAACCAAGAGTCTCTTATGGTTTGCCTCCCTCTTTGTTTTCCCTATGTTCATCTGTTTTGTTTCTTAAATTCCACATGTGAGTGAAATCATATGGTATTTGTCTTTCTCTGACTGACTTATTTCACTTAGCATAATACCCTCTAGTTCCATTCACATCATTGCCAATTTCAAGATTTCATTCTTTTTGATGGTTGAGTAGTATTCCAGTGTATAACTATATACCACATCTTCTTTATCCATTCTTCAGGCAATGGGCATATGGGCTCTTTCCATAATTTGGCTGTTGTTGATAATGCTGCTATAAACATCGGGGTGCGTGTGCCCCTTCAAATCAGAATTTTGTATCCTTTGTAAATACTTAGTGGTGCAACTGCTAGATTGTAGGGTAGTTCTATTTTTAACTTTTTGAGGAACCTCCATACTGTTTTCCAGAGTGGCTGCACCAGTTTGCATTCCCACCAACAGTGGAAGAGGGTTCTCCTTTCTCCGCATCCTCACCAACACCTGTTGTTTTCTGTGTTGTTGATTTTAGCCATTCTGACAGATGTGAGACGGTATCTCACTGTATTTTTTTTTTTTTTAACTGGGGCAAGGAACGGTTTATTCTCACGGCTGAGCAAAGGATGAGGCCCACAGCCTTGGTAGCAGCAGAGGCAGCCCCCTCCCGGGCCCGGCCCTCTCCCCTCTCCCCCCTCTCCGGACGGCGGCCGCGGGCGGGCTGCGTCGGGAGCCAGGGCGGCAGCCCTCCAGCCACGGGAGCCGGCGGGCCACAGAGCAGCAGCTTTAGGCGCGGGGTTGGGGGTGTTCGCCAGGCTGGCTGACTCGCATTCCCTTCCCCCATGGATGGTGCCTGATGAGGGCTGGGGGCGGGGGCGGGGCTGGACTGTGAGGTGGGAGGCATCCGGAATGCTTCAGTCGGCCGTGAAGATGCGGCTGGAAATGTCATCCAGGAGCCAGTCAATGCCGAGCAGGAGGTTCTCCCTGGTGACGGCGCTACAGCCCTGGATGCACCAGTGGTGGCTATGGATGGAGTCCAGCTCCAGGGCCTCACGGATGGCGTTAGAGGACAGTGCTCCGGGCAGGTCTTGCTTGTTGGCAAAGATGAGGAGGGTGGCTCCAGCCAGGCGCTCCTCCACCAACAGGCTCTGGAGTTCCCGTTGGCAGTCCTGCATGCGCTGACGGTCAGCACTGTCCACCACCCAGATGAGGCCGTCTGTGCTCTCGAAGTAGTTCCGCCAGTAGGACCGCAGGGACTTCTGGCCGCCCACATCCCAGAGGTTCAGCTTGAATCCTCGGTGTTCCAGGGTCTTGATGTTGAAGCCCAGCGTCGGGGAGATGGTGTCAATGTCTTCCCCATTGAACTTCTTGAGGATGGTGGTTTTGCCAGCGTTGTCCAGGCCGAGAATGAGCAGTCGCAGCTCCCGCTCTTTCTGCTTCATCTTCTTCAGAATGGTCAGAAGCCCCATGGTCCTCTCACTGTATTTTTGATTTGCACTTCCCTGATGATCAGTGATGTTGAGCATCTTTTCATGTGTCTGTTGGCCATCTGTATGTCTTCTTTGGAAAAATGTCTATATTCATGTCTTCTGCCCATTTCTTAACTGGCTTATTTGTTTTTTGGGTTAAAAATTTTAAAGTAATCTCTACACCCAACATGGGGCTCAAACTCATGACCCCCAGGCCAAGAGTAGCACACTTCTCTGACTGAGCCAGCCAGGCGCCCCAAACTTTATATTATTTTAAGGTCTAGAACTGTTTATAACAATTTAAATAATACAAATCAGAAACTAGTGATCAGATTTTATCATAATTCCAATTTTGAAGAATTATTTGGTGTAAAAGTATTCATAACATTAATCAAAATAATCTTTACGAGCTGCACTACTTTCATTTATTAAAAAGACACCTCAGAAGAAATAAAAATATAAGACACAGCAAAGGAGAAGATAATTGTAACACATCTAACCAACAGAAGATTAATATCTAGTGTATGTAAATAACTACTATAAAAGAATAAGAAAAAGAGAAGGTGCTCATGTGTGTTCCCTCTCCCCCCTCAAATAAATAAATCAATCTTTTTAAAAGGTGGGGGGGTGCCTGGGTGGCTCATCAGTTAAGCCTCTGACTCTTGGTTTTGACTCAAGTCATGATCTCAGAGTTGTGAGATTGAGCCCCAGGCCGGGCTCAGCAGGGAGTCTGCAAAAGATTCTCTCCCTCTGCCTCTGCCCCTCCCCTCCACTCTCGCATGTTGGGGGCGCTCTCCCTCTCTCTCAAGTAAATAAATCTTTAAAAAAAAATGAAGGAATTCAATAGAAAATTTAAAAACGGGGGTGACCTGGGTGGCTCAGTTGTTAAGCGTCTGCCTTCAGCTCGGGTCATGATCCCAGAGTCCTGGGATCGAGCCCCACATCGGGCTCTCTGCTCACCAGGAAGACTGCTTCTCCCTCTCCCACTCCCCCTGCTTGTATTCCCTCTCTCGCTGTGTCTCTCTCTGTCAAATAAATAAATAAAATCTTAAAAAAAAATTGGCAAAAGACGTTCTCAGAAAAGAAAACATGTATGGTCAATAAATTGATGAAAAATGTTTAACTTTATTAATAATCAGGAAATCAAAGATCGGAATGAGATACCATTCTATATATAGCCAGTTGGCAAAAATTAAGAACAATACTTTCTGAAGAAAATATTGATCAAGGAGATCTCTTACACATTGATGGTGGGTGTGCAAATTGAACAACTACTCTGAAAAACAATTTCGTTTTGTTTTATGCTATTGAATAATCATCTACCTGGAAATTCAACTCTTAGGTATATACCCAAGATACATTTTTGTCATGTACATCAGAAGACAGGTGACAAGAATGTTGCCAGTAGCACGTTGTGTAAGAACAAAAAAATGGAACAATTCAAATGCCCGGTGGCCACAGAATGAATAGATTGTGGTATATTCACACACGGAATACTATACAGCAGTAAAAATGAGTGATATTCCTTTATATGCCACAACATGAGTAAATCTTAGTAGCGTAATTCTGAGTGAAAAATGATACAAATGACTATGCTTTTCATAAAGTTCAAAGATAAATAAAGCAAAAACAATATTTTATTTAAGCATCCGCATATGTGATAAAGACCTCAGATAGTAGTGACCTATTGCAGGAGACGCAAGTCCCAAGGAGCACTTTGGCAGACCCACTTTACTGATAATATTGTAACTTGGGATGAGTGTTGAACTCATGGGTGTTCATTATATTATTTAAAAAATTAAAACAATAGGTAAGTAGTTCTCACTATCTCATCCACTGTTACTAATAGGACCTTCAATGCCTTCAAACCCCAACCAGGTCAGATGACAAATTCCACTCGTAAACCAGACTCCCTGCTCCCTTGAGCGTTTATTGCTGCAACCTTCTCGTGTGAATCATTGTACTGGTCAAAGTTCTTGTTGCAGGCCACAGAATCTGCAATATTCAGTTTCAACAGGAAGGGATTTATTACCAGGTATTAGGTACTCGGTGAAGCTGAATTTTGAGAGACAATGGGTTGTGGCTGACAGGGGGTCTGGGGTGATGCTGGTTATGAGTGATACAGGGCTTTTCTAGACAGGCTGGAGTCTCTAGAAGAAAGCCTGCTATGGAGATTTTTTTTTAAGTTTAAGTGATTTACTGGATGAGTACGCGTGGGACAAGGTGAGTGAGAGGAACAGAACAGGTCAGAGGAAGAAAGTTCAGCATGGATGTGGACGTGGCCTTCTCTGGAGACTCCTCAGCCTGGCTCCCAGAGGAACATTGGAGCATGAATCGTACCACAGAATCCGTTCCTGTTTTAGGCAAGTGGGACAAGACAGCCCTTTGCCCCCCAGGGAGGGTGCCTAACGTCCGGGGAAGTTGATTCCCATGTGGCTGAGGGATATTATTTAGAGAAGGAACAACCAGCTCTCATAGCGACTGGGGCTGGGTGCATTGACCAGGGCACAGCCCTGGCAGTGACCCAGTGCCAACCTGAGCTCACTGGGAAAGGTGGGGGTGATCTGGGACCAGACTGGGACTAGGTGGGGGGATGGAGGAGGGCAGCAAGACGGGGGGAGTAGCAGGGGGCTGTCTGTATACTTTGGAAGTATAAGCCTGGGTTCCTTAAGACCCTGAGGGCTTGGCCTGGTGCAGCAGGGACCACTCTTCCTCATTTGACACAGAGGGATGAGCCAAGCTCTCTCCTTAGCCTTTCATTCCAGTGAGGGCCGAGCTTGTCATCACCGCCACCCCCCCCCCCCCCCCCCGTCATCACTGTCACCCTCCCAGTTACTCAGGAAGCAAGAACGGAGGCTCCTCTCTTAGCAACCTGCTCCTCCTCCCCCACCCACCCTGGCCTTCTCCTTGATCTCGGGCTCTGACTGTGCTGGATTCAATGTGATATCTGATTCATTGGGTGATGGGCAGTTTCTTCCCAAGCTGCTTGCCTCAGTCTGGAGTGGAACATTCTGGCCTCACAGAAGGGCAAACCAGGGGGGGGCGTTAACTCCTGCTCTGCCGGCATGATTCTCCAGGGCCAGAACCTGGGGTTCTGAAAATTGTTTTCTCCCAGGTGGCAGCACAGGAAGCCTTGTAGAGGGCTGTGGATGCTCAACATACTTCCTCATTTCCACCCAGGCCGGCCGAGAAGCACTGAATCTAAGTGAAAACAGTGTGTCCCCTGCCCCACCCTCCTTTTCAACACAATTGCCGCCCTCTGCCCTTCTGTCTATACTTCCGGGGGTCACCCCTGCGATATCACGAACCAGGTGGCCTCCCCTGTGCCTTCTGCACACATTTCCCCCTCCCCCAGCAGCAGGCCCTGCTCTCAGTGGCCAGGGCCCCTCCTCCAGCAGAAATGTGTATTTCAAGGGCATTAACACAAAAAGTCAGAGCCAGCACACCCTAGCGGCAGCAATTCAGAGGCTGAGACAGCCCTGGGTGGGAGACATTTCGGTTCTCCCATCCTTCCAGCTGATGGATAGCGGGCATCTCAGCAGGTGGGGATGGGGATGGGGCCTCAGCAGGGAGAGCTTTCCAGCGATGGGTCTTGGCCAGAGGGGGCTCAGCAGGCTCTTCCCAGGCTGGTGGTCTCTCCCTCTCCCCTTTGCCCTCACCTTGAGGGTGCTGGGGGAAAGGCTGCATCGCTTTTTAGCCCCAGCTGCTTGGGTGGGTCAGGGCCCAATATCCCAACCCAAAAGGCATCAGCGTGCCCCTTTCTCTCTTCCCGGCTCTTGCCCAGCCTTAGTACCCGCCCTGATGCCTTCAATGTCTGTTCCCTCCTTCAGACCCAGTGCCCCACGGCCCCTCGCCGTGGTGGCCACTGCGGTCAGGGGCTACTCCGGCCTTGGTAAGCACATGGGTGTGGACTCCACATCCTCAGCAGTCCTTCCTGGGCTCCAAGTCCCCCCACCTTCACCCCCGTGTTTTATTGATTAGCCCGTCTTACATGTTTAGCCTTCAAGAATATGGGTTTCTATCTATAGCTTGTCAACATGCAAAAGCCTCCCTTGTTTAAAAAAAAAAAAAAAGGCCCCACTCCGTGTTCACCACACATCCCCGCTCGGGGTCCCCCCTTCCTTCCCGTCTCCATCAAAACCCAACGCTGCTGGGCCACCAAATGGCCGAAACAGGCGTGCCCCTGGGGCCCCGCCCACGAGGAACAACCCTCCAGAGGAGTGAGATAGCCACGGCAGAAGTTACTTTCAGTGAAAAGTGGCAATATGTTAACTTTGCATTTAAAATACTTTAGAAAGGGCTTATTTGAATTTAAGCATACATGCAAGTTTTACATTAGTTTGAAAATCGAAAATTTATTTTGTGTCATCTATGGGAGGGATGGGGACCCTAATCTTTTAAAGGTGTCTGTTCTCTCTTTCCTCACCTCTCGACCTTCAACACTGTGTGGCTTCAGACACCGTGGAGCCACTAACTCTCCTGCCAAGGTCACCAGTGACCTTCACATCGATATGTTATGGGCCTGGGCCGTGGGCCGTGACCACCTCTGACATTGAAAAGCTCTCCCGTGGGCTCTGTGGCAACTGCTCTCTCCCTCTGTCTTCTCAACTTCTTGAGCTTCACCTTTTCTGACTTCCTCTTGGTTCTTCTTCCCTGAAATGTTTGTGCTCCCTGGAGCTCTGGGCTGGGCCTTCTCCCCCTCTGGCCCTGTATTCGTCTCTCCTGGTCCAGCTCCCTCCCTTCTCAGGTCTCGGTTACCATCTGTAATTAGGTTACTTCCAAATACCGCCCCAGGTCAGCTCCTTAGCTCTAGGTCCCTGTATCCAACCATGTACTCTCTCAGGCACTTAGGTTCATTAAACCTGAACCTGATTTCTCCTCTCCCCCGCAAAACCTTCCGTCGCCGCTGTGTGGGCAGGTCAGGCTCAAGTCAGCAGCACCTCAGTGAGCAGCTACATCATTCATTCCGTCCCCAGGTTCAAAGCTTTCTCTCCCACATCCTGCCTACAGCCAACTCCTGGGTCTGTTATCTATCTCCTAAGTACCTTGAATGTGCTTCTTTGTTTTCTGGGTCACCATCCTCTCTTGCTTACCCTATTGCAACAGCCTTCCCATTGGTCTCCCCCGCCTCCACGTGCTCAGTCCATTTTCCATGCTGAAGCCAGGCTGGTGAGGTTTCACTGAGTCCTCATTAGCTCAGAAGAAAACCAAGCTCCAGAGGGTGACAATCCAGACTCCCCACCTCTGGTTCCTGATGTGCCCTCAGCATTAGCTCTCTCCACTCTTTGCCACCCACTCTCTGCTCCAATAGTATCTAACTATCTGGAGCTCCCACTCTGCCCCATCACACAGTTTCTTCCCTTTGCTGCCTGGGCTCCCCTCCCCTCCCCCCACCCCGCTCTGTTGGGGGCAATCATAGCCAGGCCAGAGATGTGGGTGGCTCGGACTAGGGTGCTGACAATGGATGTGGTACAAGATGCTGGACATACTGAAAGGAAGGTACAATAGGACTGGTTGGGTTTGGGAGTATGGGGGAGAAAAACATAGTTGTTGTTTTTTTTAAAGATTTTTTTATTTATTTATTTGACAGAGGGAGACCGCGAGAGAGGGAACACAAGCAGGGGGAGTGGGAGAGGGAGAAGCAGGTTTCCCGCGGAGCAGGGAGCCCGAGGCGGGGCTCGATCCCAGGACCCTGGGATCATGACCTGAGCCGAAGGCAGACGCTTAACGACGGAGCCACCCAGGCGCCCCAACATAGTTGTTTTTAAGGGATTAATTCTGCTAACAGATGAGAAGGTAGTGGGAAGAATGGGTTTCAGCGGAAAGAGAGGGAGTTCAGTTTTGCACGTGCTGACGGAAGTGGCCGTTAGACGTCCACTCAGGTAGATGAGTCCGGCTTCAGGGCACCGAACTGAGCTGGAGCTGTACATTTATGAGTCATCGGTGTGGAGGTGGCACTTAAAGCCACAAGACTCGGCGAGAACACTGAGGATGTAAGGAGATTGAAAACAGACGAGGCGTGAGGGTTCCCACAATTCAGAGACTGGAGAGATGAGCCTCAGAAGGAAAAGATAGTGACAGAGGAGGAAAAGCGAGAAACTGCAGCACCCTGAAAGCCTAGTGGAAAAAGGATTTGTTGGAAGAGGGAGCAGTCAACTGTGTCAAAGGTTAAATAAGCGGAGGTCTGAGAATTGACCGCTAGATGTAACGACAGGAAGGTCATTGATGCTGCTGACAAGAGCAGTTCAGGAAATGATGTGGGCAAAAGCTTAGGGGTGTATGTCTGGGAGAGAAAGAACAGAGAAAGGTGGGAGTCAGGTGGATAGACAACTCTTCCAAGGAATTTTGCTGTAAAAAGATAAAGTAAATGCTAGCTGGAGGGCAGGTTAAGGACATGAGAGGTTTCTTCTTTTTTTTTAAAGATGGGAAAAATAACAGCACATTATTTCTAGGGGATTGATCCAGGAGAGAGGAAAGGATTGATGGAGGAAGAGAGAAGAAACTTGGAAGAACGGAATCCCGAAGGGCTGAGAGAGGAAGGGACCTATCGGCAGCAGAGAGGTTGGCCTTGGACATCAGCTCTTCTGAGCTGTTTGCATGGCTTCTTCTCTCCCTTCTCTCTGCCCAAATGTCTGCTCTTCGGAGAAGTCTTTCCTGACCACCCTTCTAGAAGGTGCCACCCATCACTCTATCCCTTTATCTTGCTTTGCTTTTATCTGTAGCACTTCTTACAATAATATTCTATAACACATTTGTTTATTTTCTATCTTCCTCACTAGACTATAAGCTCCATATGGGAAGAGACTTGGTCCTGCTCACCCTTGTATTCTCAGCACCCGGAATAGTGCCTCACCCAGTAGCTGCCCAGTAAATAATTGAGCAGGAAGGAACAAGTGAATCTTCCCCCGAGGCCCACTGCAACACACTCAATTCTCATTCCGTTCTTATTTTTATTCCATTCTTCTATAACCCATATCTCCTCCCCCAGTCATGCAGGAAAACATTCAGTCCCGTGTCCATTGGCATCCCTGCCATCCCCATGCCATCTCTCCCCCATACCATCCTACGTGTACCCATCCTCTTCTAGGTCTGATTCCTCTATCCCCACATCTTAATTTCCCTTCAGACCCCTGTGTCAGCTCTCTTTCCATCCACATCAGGCTCTCATCCTGATCCAGCATTAAGGCTACCTCATCCCAGTTCCCAGTGTCTATACTCTCTCTGTCCCCCAGCCCCCACTGCGAGCAGTATGCGGTCTCCTCCCCCACCACTGTTTCCTCCCCCATTCCCTTCTGCCAACACCATCACCACCTAACCTGCTTCCTCGCCCTGCTTGGAAATCTCCAGGGCCATGGTTAATACAAGCAGCTGTGGGAAGATAGACTGATGGGACTCCTTCTCATAGTGACTTAAGTAAATATTAACAAGCATATCTTATGAACTAGTATTATTCCCTACAATAGACAGAATAAACGACTCTCTGAAATTTTCTGAAACATGTTTTACAAATAGTGGTATTATCACAAGCCTTGGGACTAGGGGTTCTGAGCCTGAAGAGATTAAGCCAACTGTGGTAAAAACAATATGGCTTGTCAGAGGGCTTCCCCCCTACCTTAATTTCTAATGTCAGGAAACACTGAGAATGTCTGTAAGTTATGATAAAAAACAGAGCAATTCAAATTGAATCTTACTTGGGACTCTGGACTCTGCTGCAGACTGACTAGTCAGCTAACAAGCCTTCTTGTACTGTTCACTGGGTTCTAAGTACTTTGTCTTTCTTTATCTTCAAGAGAAATGATCAGCCCAGCACCTGAACAAACACAGTACTTTCAGCTTCTTGAGATTTTTGTTTTTATAAGTCTTTCCCTTCATCCCAATTTATGACCTAGAATTTCCTTGTAGTTGAGGCTGGACCAAAATATGTATATAATAAAATTAATGAATTAGGGGCACCTGGGTGGCTCAGTCGTTAAGCGTCTGCCTTCGGCTCAGGTCATGATCCCAGGGTCCTGGTGAGTCCCGCATCGGGCTCCCTGCTCCGCGGGAAGCCTGCTTCTCCCTCCCCTCCCTACCTGTGCTCTTTCTCGCTCTCTCTCTCTCAAATACATAAATAAAATCTTTTTAAAAATTAATGAATTATTTAATTATAGGCGTACCTGGCTTTATGGCAATTCACAGATACTACATTTTTTTTTTTTTAACCAGTTGAAGGTTTGTGGCAACCCTGTGTTGAGCCACTTTTCCAACAGCATTTGCTCATTTTGTGTGTCTGTGTCACATTTTGGTAATTCTCACAATATTTCAAACTTTTCATTTTATTATATTCATAGTGATCTGTGATCAGTGAACTTTGATGTTACTATTATAATTGTTTTGGTGTTTTTGCACCCCTATAAGATGGCAAACTTAATCAATGAATGTTGTGTGTGGTCTGCCCCACTGACCGGCTGTCCCCCCATTTCTTTCCCTCTCCTTAGGCTCCCTATTCCCTGAGACACGACAATACTGAAATAAGACCAATTAATAACCCTACAGTGGCTTCTAAGTGTTCAAGTGAAAGGAAGAGTCACATGTCTCTTACTTTAAATCAATAGCTTGACATAATTAAGCTTAGTGAGGAAGGCATGTGGAAACCCAAGATAGGCCCAAACTAGGTGTCTTAGCCAAACAAGCCAAGTTGTGACTGCAAAGGAAAAGTTCTTGAAGGAAATTAAAAGTGCTACTCCAGTGAACACATCAATGATTTAAAAAAAAAAAAAAGAATAAAGAAAGAAAAGCAAAACAACCTTATTGCTGCTATGGAGAAAGTCTCTGTGGTCTGGATGGAAGATCAAGCCAGCCACAACATTCCCTAACCCAGAGCGAGGCCCTCACTCTCTTCAATTCTCTGAAGGCTGAGAGAGGGGAGGAAGCTGCAGAACAGCAGAGGTGGGTTCATGAGGTTGGAGGAAAGAAGCCGTCTCTGTAACAAAAAAGTGCAAGGTGAAGCAGTGAGTGCTGATGTAGAAGCTGCAGCAAGTTTCCCAGAAGATCTGGCTAAGAGAATTCGTGAAGGTGGCTACACTAAACAACAGATTTTCAGTGTAGACAAAATAGCCTTCTATTGGAACAAGATGTGATGTAGGACTTTCATAGCTAGAGAGAAGTCAATGCCTGGCTTCAAAGCTTTCAAGGCCAGGCTGACTCTCCAACTAGAGGGTTAGTAAAGCAGCTGTGACTAAATTGAAGTCCATGCTCATCTACCATTCTGAAAATCCTAGGGCTCTTAAGAATTATGCTAAGTCTACTCTGCCTGTGTTCCATCAAAGGAACAACAAAGCCTGGATGACAGCACATCTGTTTACAACATACTTTACTGAATAGTGTCAGCCTGTTGTTGAAAACTGCTCAGAAAAAAATATTCCTTTCAAAATATGACTGCTCATTGACAAAGCAGCTGGTCACCCAAGAGCTCTGATGGAGGTGTACAACAAGATGAATGTTGTTTTCTTTTTTCTTTTTTTTAAAGATTTTATTTATTTATTTGGCAGAGAGAGACACAGCGAGAGAGGGCACACAAGCAGGGGGAGTGGGAGAGGGAGAAGCAGGCTTCCCGCTGAGCAGGGAGCCCGATGCAGGGCTCCATCCCAGGACCCTGGGATCATGACCTGAGCCGAAGGCAGACGCTTAACGACTGAGCCACCCAGACACCCCATGATGAATGTTGTTTTCATGCTTGCTAACACAACATCCATTCTGCAGCCCATGGATCAAAGTTTAATTTTGACTTTCAAGTCCTATTATCTAAGAAATACTTTTCTTAAGGCTATAGCTGCCATAGAGAGTGATTCCTCTGATGGACCCAGGCAAAGTAAATTGAAAACCTTCTGGAAAGGATTCACCATTCTAGATGCCATTAAGGATAATCATGATTCATGGGAAGAGCTCAAAATATTATCATAAACAGGAGTTTGGAAGAAGTTGATCCCAACCCTCATGGGTGACTTTGAGGGGTTCAACACTTCAGTGGGGGAAGTAACCGCAGATGGGGTGGAAAGAGCCAGAGAACTACTAGGTTCAAAAGTGGAGCCTGAAGATGGGGCTGAATCGCTGCCATCTCTTGATAAAACCTGAACAGATGAGGAGTTACATCTTATGGACGAACAAAGAAAGTGGTTTCTTGAGCTGGAATCTACTCCTGGTAAAAGATGCTGTGAAGATTGTTGAAATAACAAAGAATTAAGAATATTACAGGGGTCGGGGCACCTGGGTGGCTCAGTTGGTTAAGCGTCTGCCTTCGGCTCAGGTCATGGTCCCAGGGTCCTGGGATCGAGCCCCGCATCGGGCTCCCTGCTCAGCGGGAAGCCTGCTTCTCCCTCTCCCACTCCCCCTGCTCGTGTTCCCTCTCTCGCTGTGTCTCTCTCTGTCAAAAAATAAACAAAATCTTAAAAAAAAAAAAAAAGAATATTACAGGGGTGCCTGGATGGCTCAGTCGTTAAGCGTCTGCCTTCAGCTCAGGTCATGATCCCAGGGTCCTGGGATCAAGCCCCGCATCGGGCTCCCTGCTCAGCGGGAGAGTCTGCTTCTCGCTCTCCCTCTGCCCCTGCTCCTGTACTCTCTCGGAGTCCTGGGATTGAGGCCCATGTTGGCCTCTGCGCTCAGTGGGAAGCCTGCTTCTCCCTCTCCCACTCCCCCTGCTTGTGTTCCCTCTCTCACTGTGTCTCTTGCTGTCAAATAAATAAAATCTTTAAAAAAATTATAAAACAGATTTTTTGCATCCCAAAGAGTAATATAACAAATAAAAACACCATAGAGAATGATAATGTATGAAGACTATATGGCGTAAATGAACACCAAGTGTGCCCATCATCCAGCTTGGGAAGGAGAGCTTCATCAATAGTTTTGAAGCCTTTGAGAAGATCCTTCCTATTGCATTCCTCTCCCTCCTCTCCAGGGATAATAGTTATTCTCAATTTTGTGGGTATAACCTCTTTGCTTTTTGTTAACATTTTATCACAGATTATGTACATGACTTTTAAAAGTATGTTATTAAATTCTACGTATCTTTGAATATTATATGAAGGGCTTCATAATGTGTGTTATACTTCAGTGGTTTACTTTTTTCAATTCACATTTTGTTCTTGAGTTTATCCATATGGCTATGTGTAATCAGTTTGTTCATTTTCAGCGTGTGTAGTATGACACGGTAAGAACAAACAACCATCTAGGGGCACCTGGGTGGCTCAGTCGTTAAGCGTCTGCCTTCGGCTCAGGTCATGATCCCAGGGTCCTGGGATGGAGCCCTGCATAGGGCTCCCTGCTCCGCGGGAAGCCTGCTTCTCCCTCTCCCACTCCCCTTGCTTGTGTTCCCTCTCTTGCTGTCTCTCTCTCTCTGTCAAATAAATAAATAAAATCCTAAAAAAAAAAAAAAGAACAAACAACCATCTATTTGCTCATGCTCTTGCCAATGGGCATTTTTTTTTTTTTTAGTTACTTCCAGATTTTGACTACTACAAATAATGCTGCTACAAACATTTCTTTGTGTGTGCTCTGGTTCCCATGTGCACAGATTTCAAAAAGTATGAACCTGGGAGTAGCATTGGTGGGCTGTGAGGTCCATGGATTGTAAACTTGGCTGCCCAACTTTTTCCCGAAATGGTAGTGCGAATTTAGCACTCCATCAGCAGTGTATGTGAATATCTTTTATTCTGACACAAACCTCATGTGCCTTCAGATTCCCTCAACTGCCTCCTTTTCCCTCTTTCTCTTCCTGAGCACCCAAAACTGCCCCTGGTCACCTGGCCAGTTCCAGATTTGGCTGAAATCCACACCATGGAGATCTGCCAGAGAGCCATGGGAAGCAGCCTGGAAACAAGAGAAGGAAATGGAAACGAGAGAAGCTAGGAGCCAGGAGCCTTCTCTCTCTCTTCCAAAGTGTAGTTCATCTTGCAACCCTTCTCACGTGAAGAATGACCCTGTTTAATGAATAATCTGCAGTGTCTCTTCGAAGTTGGTTGCAAAGCACGAATCAAAAATCCGTGCACATGTGAAGCAGGTCGCAAGAACAAAAGTTTATGGCAGCATTGTCTGTGGTGGTCAGTAAGGATCCCACCACACCCTAGCTTCCCTTCCCTCCCTTCCCTTCCCCTCTCACCTCCCTGACCTCAGCTGGCACATCTAAAATAAAGCATTCCTCCTTGTCTCTCAGGCTCTGCTTTCTAGAGGGTCCAGGCTAAGAAAATTTTCATTACTTACTTCCTTACCAACTCTTGAGATTGTCAGGCTTTAAAAAAATTTGCCATTCTGTTGTATGTATCTTACTGTGGTTCTAATTTGCATTTTCCTGAATCCAATGATGTTAACCAACTTTTCATACATTTATTGGCCATTGTATTTCCTCATTTGTGAAGTGCCTGTTTAATATTTTTACCCAATGTACTTTTTTTCTTTTTCTTTTTATTATTGATATGTAAGATGTTTCAGTTAACTACTGGAGGATGAGAAAATCTGACTATATAAGAGCACGTGGGATGGGAGATATTATCTTTGGAAAATATGTTTGCCATGTACAGGAGTTCTTTACATTTTCTGGATACCAGTCCTTCACTGAGTATATATGCTGCAGCCATCTGCTGCCACTCTGAAGATGAGTTTTCCACTGTCTTAATGACATCTTTTGTTGAATAGTACTTTAAGTTAGTCAAATGATCTATCTTTTCCTTTATGGTTGGTGCTGTAAATGCCTCTGGGATACTGAGGCCGGGAAACTCTTCTTTTATAGTATCTTCTAAAAGCTTTATGGTTCTGCTTTTCACGTTTATATATTTATGCAGTTATCAATGTATTAGTGCTCAGCTCCAAATGCACCCTCTTTTGTCCTGCTTTGTAATCCTGGAGCTGGACCTTACGAATGGTTCTCCTTTGTCAGCTGACACAATTCTAAGTCTTGCCAGAAGAGGGTGCTAGAGAGACACTGCAAGAGGAGGGTATTTTTCCCTGGTCCGGGGGCTTTCCCTTCTGGTTCCAAAGGCATGGCTGCCAGTAAGGGGCTACCTGGCCATTGGGTGGCTTCTCATTGAGTTTTGCTGGCACCTGACAGGTGATTTCCTAGCAAGTTTCGCCAGCACCCCAGTGGGAAGTTTCCTGCCAGCAGCGGTGGTCTGGGGCACCTTCTCTCTCATCCAGTGGAGTCCAGCCACACCTTCTCCAATGAGGTCTGCAACTCAGCCTTGGGTGGGGGAGGGCGGGGCTGCTTGTCCAAATGTGTTCCTTTCTTGGGTGCTCTGCCCTGGCCATAGAGGTGGGGGCTGCTCCCTGCGTCTGCTATGCCTGCATTATTTGTAGTTCTGTACTCCTCTAAGTAGTTAATCCCCTTGTAATTAGTTAGTAGTTCTGTATATTAAATTTTTCCGGTTCACGTTACTCATGTGGTTTCTTTTGCCTGACTGGATCCCGATTGACAAAGTATTTAGTCTACCTAGAAATAATTGAGTATATGATATGAGACAGGAGTCCAACTTCACTTTTAACAAAAAGATAGCCAACTGTCTTGGCACCATTTAACGAAAAGCCTTCTTTTCCTCCATTGCTCTTCAGTGACATATCTGGGATATAGCAACAGTCCCTGTGTGCGTGAGTCTCTTTCTAGGATGTATGCTTTGTCCCATTTGTCTGTCTGTGCCTGCACTAATGTCCTCACGTCTTAATCATATCTCATAATAGGTCTTGGTATCTAGTAAAGCATGTCCTTCCACAACAATCATTGTCTTCAAAATTATGTTGGATTTTTATCAAATGCTTTTTTTCTATTTTTTACAAGATAATCTACTTTCTTCTTTAATCTATGGCGGATCACACTGATTGCTTTTTAAATGTTAAACTCTAGGGGTGCCTGGCTGGCTCAGTCAGTGGAGTATGCGACTCTTGATCTCTCCGGGTTGTGAGTTCAAGACCCACATTGGGTGTAGAGATGACCAAAATAAATAAACTTTTAAAAAAATGTTAAACTCTAAACTGTTTTGTTGTTTCTATTTCTGCTGCTTCTATTTCAAGGTGGCTTATTTCCTCATGTGGTAGATTTTTTTTTTTTATTGCTTGCTCATATTGGGCTAAACAATCTGTAAGATTAAATGATATAAATTTGAATGCCAGACTCATGAGAGGGCAGGTTCATGGTTAGAACTCTGGACAGGCTATTATTATTATTATTATTTTCACTCAAAGTCACAACAGAGACAGACAGGTTTTTTTCATATTTCCCTTATACAAACCCAAAACTTATCCCCCATTCCCCATAATGTTTAATGTTTATTTACCCCCCAAAGCTCTAGGTTTCTGATATTGACACTTTCCCCATGATAGCCTAGATTCTTTCTATGTTGGTATATCACCAATTCCAGCAATCTGTATCTGTTTTAGACCCCTGGAGGTTTTCTTTAGTGTCTTGAGGTCCTAGCAAAGAGTATGAATATCTATTTGTTGAAATTTATCCAGTATCAATGTTTTTAAGCAGGAGGGCATTTTCTAGTGAACCATACTGCTGGTGGCAGAAGTCTTTTTGTTGTACTATCTTCCAGAGTGTTATTATGTGTGATAGTACCAACTTGTTCTAAAATCTCAGATAATTTTTCTTAATGGACCTGGCAACACCATATATTTGGAAAGTTAATGTCCAAAGCCTTTCCGTTTCACTTATTTCTCTGAGATTCTATAATTTTGCTTAGGGGAGAGACTAGAAGTGGTGCATAACCAGGATAATATCCCCATAATCACATACGCCAGACCAATTCCTTGGATACCAAAAGTCAGCCCATGTACCACAGATGAAATAAGTCCCAATAAATGATCACCGACAGTCTAATTGGGCAATTGAGCAACTGAATAGCGGAAGATTAAGATACAGTGATGTATTGAATTCAGGGAAATATCATAAGGATTAATACAACATTCATTATAATTACATTGGCTACTGGCCACAGGAACTAATCCATTTTGAATGAAACACTGAAACACTTTAATGGCAATGGCTATTTGTGGAAAGAGTATGGAAGTATGGGAAATTACACTGGGGAAGGTGCATTTAGAGGGCTTTATTTGTCCTATTCCAGCAGCAATCAAAAACAACTGTTTTGCATCCCGGGGCTTCAAAAGTCTTCCTAGAGGAGGGGCATCAGTATCTGGGGTACCCCATGAGAACTGACCCCATATTTGGAGATGTGAAGTTTCTTTATGAACAGAAAGAATAGTTTTAAGAAATGTGATATTTTTACCCCTGGATTTTGACATGCCAAAGCCATACAACAATAATCAGACAAAGGCCCATCAGTGATTTTGGAATTTTTTTCTAATCTTTTAGATAGTCCTTTTCTCTCTGGAGGGGAAGATCCTTTTCACTTTGGAATGAAACACCTTCTGTACCTTATAAGCAAGAACCCAAACCAAACCTGCACATTCAGAAGGGACAGTGGGCCCACTGCCATGGTAACTTGGCAGGACTGACCTCATCATTTGGTCTCTTGGCCAAAAGAGAGGGGACCACACACTCACTGTGTCTTTAAATTTTCGAGGTAAGAATCGAGCAAGGCCTTTTTTTACCCAATGAAAGACATTGCTAATCTGCTTAAGTTTTTTTCCTTGCAGAAGAGAGGTTAGTGACAGAATTACTCCTTTAAAGTTGTAAACTCATATAGTGCTCACAAATTGGCCCACGCCCAGACTCCATTGTTAGGATAAGTGTTAGCTGGCATCCAGAGAGCAAATAAGAAGCCAGTATAAAATATCAGCCACGTTGTTCTCAACGTTAAGGTTAAACGTCCACAAAGTAGGCCTGAGAAGCTGCCATGCCTCTGGCACAGATGTCTTCTTGAGGTGGGAAGCCTGGAGCAGTTTATGTGGGTGGTAAGTACAAGCTGGGATGGTTCTCTCCGGGGAAGTTGGAGTGATGCTTCTTTCCTCTGATGCATCTTAAGGTCTAGGCAATCTTCAGTTTGTAGATTATAGTTCAGTTTCACCAGGGTGATCTTGCAGGCTTCTTGTTCCTATGAATGGAAGTTCTGACACACTTCAGGAGGGCTTTGGAATAATGTAGCAAAATGCCATTGAATGCATAAATGTTTTCCAAGTGGATGGCCACTGGCAGGGCAACAAGAAGTTTACACGAGTCTATCCAGTTCTTCTGTTGGCTATAGTTCTTATGATCTTGAGAATTCTGGGCAAGACATCTGACCATTTTGGTCTATACATTTTGGCTAATTTCCTTTCTGAAATCCCATTTTGGCTTTCTACCCCCTGAGCTAATTGTGGGTGAGGTGAGCAGTGCAAATATTAGTTTCAGTAAGGCTTTACCCACTTCCCTTACAGTTTGACCTGATCACTGCTGAAGGATAAAGTTGCCTCGACCTGGGCAAGAAGTTCTTCAGAAGTCTTTGATTCATGGTGACTGGGTTAGCCTTTGCTTGTTGCTAAAAACATACTTGAATTACCAAGGCATACTCAAAAGAACAACATTTCTTTGCCTAGGTAGAAACTTAAATATTTACAAATGTCCTGTGGTGGAGGATGAGCTACTCATATTTATGGGCAAGTTGGCATTACTGTTGGTTCAATGAGTATTTATTGAGTACCTGCTATATGCCAGGCACTATTCTAGATGCTGGGGATAAAGTGGTGAATAAGGAAAGAAGGCAAAAATTCCTTCCCCCTGCGGAGAAAGGGGAACACTCCTACACTGTTGGTGGGAATGCAAGTTGGTGCAACCACTCTGGAAAACAGTATGCAGGTTCCTCAGAAAGTTGAAAATAGAGCTACCATACGATCCAGCAATTGCACTACTGGGTATTTACCCCAAAGATACAAATGTAGGGATCCGAAGGGGTACGTGCACCCCAATGTTTATAGCAGCAATGTCCACAATAGCCAAACTGTGGAAAGAGCCAAGATGTCCATCGACAGATGAATGGATAAAGAAGATGTGGTATATATACACAATGGAATATTATGCAGCCATCAAAAGGAATGAGATCTTGCCATTTGCAACAATGTGGATGGAACTGGAGGGTGTTATGCTGAGTGAAATAAGTCAATCAGAGAAAGACATGTATCATATGACCTCACTGATATGAGGAATTCTTAATCTCAGGAAACAAACTGAGGGTTGCTGGAGTGGTGGGGGGATGGGCGGGATGGGGTGGCTGGGTGATAGACATTGGGGAGGGTATGTGCTATGGCGAGTGCTCTGAATTGTGCAAGACTGTTGAATCACAGATCTGTACCTCTGAAACAAATAATGCAATGTACGTTAAGAAAAAAAAGAAAAAGAAGATAGCAGGAGGGGAAGAATGAAGGGGGGGAATCAGAGGGGGAGACGAACCATGAGAGACGATGGACTCCGAGAAACAAACTGAGGGTTCTAGAGGGGAGGGGGGGAGGGGGATGGGTTAGCCTGGTGATGGTATTAAAGAGGGCACGTATTGAATGGAGCACTGGGTGTTATACCCAAACAATGAATCATGTAACACTACATCAAAAACTAATGATGTAATGTATGGTGATTAACATAACAATAAAAATTCCTTCCCCCATGGAGCTCACATTCTAATGGGAAGACAGAAAACACACAGTACGGAGGTAAAATAGATTAGGTTGGGGGGACTTCGTGCTAACGACACAAGTAAAACAAGGAAAGGGGATAAAAAGTATGTATGTGGTAGGCTGGAAGAGTATTGCAGTTTTAGATAGGCTAGCCAGGGCAAGGCTTCACAGGTTCGGAGACCTTTGAATAAAGCCAGAAGGACATAAGAGGAGATGAAGAGCAGTAGAGGCTCTACTGAGGTAGAGGGGTAAACAGGAGACCATGTTGTTCCAGAAACCAAGAAAATGTGTTCAGAAAGGAGACGGTAGCCAACTCTGTCAAATGCTGCTTGGCAGTTGAGAAAGAGGAGGGCAGAGAGTGGGCCTGTGCTGGAGGAGCAACAGGGGGGAAAACCTGCCTGAGGGGGCTTCCGGGGAGACAAGATGGAGAGAAGTTAGAGATGGTGAGAACAGACCATTACTTTGAAGGATTTTGCTCTGAAGGGGAGCAGAGAGACAGTATAATAGCTGGAAGGAGAAATAGGGTAAAGGGAAGTCTTTGCTTTCATGTTTTCCGGTTTTGGGGAGGGGGTTGGGAGATAATACAGCATCTCTGAATGCTGGTGGCAATTATCCACTAGCGAGTAAAAATCGATGCTGTAGGGAAATTGCAGGAGCAGAGTGAGGGCACAGACAAAGGATCATCGGAGTTGGAGTATTAGAAGGTGTGAGCTGGAAATAGAGGAGGAGCTGATTGGAGAGTGGAGTATATGAAATTAGGATAATAGGGGGTTGCAGTAATTTGTAATGACAAAATCTATGAGAGAAGGCAGAGTGCCTGTGGAGAGATGCTGGGAGACTGGCAGTCGGGAGAGCAGGCGCAGTGGGATGCTCTCCTGGTGGCCTCTATTAGTGAAACAAGGAGCAAGGTCATCAGCGGGGAGTTAGGGATGAAACCTGTGTGAAGAGGGAGGAAAAGATGTAAAATAATTAAGTATGCAAGTAAGAGAGTTAATGGACTAGACACATGTAGAATAATTGCTAGGAAGTTAAGTGCCCACTGGAGGTAAGTGGTCAGGAATGTGAAGGAGTCTGGCCAACACAGCGGCCATGTTTTCCTGCAGCATTGACGCAGACCTGGAGTAGCTGGAAGAACTGGATTCTGCCAAGGTTTGGCTTTTGCCAAGCAAGTAATACAAATTGAGATCTGGCCAGGGGACTTGAGGGCCTTTACAATGGTGCATTATGATTGATCATGAAATTTTCACTGGGTAAGGAAGTGTATGAGCTCAGGCTGCCATATCAAGGTGCTGTGGATTGGGTGACTTAAACAACACATTTATTCTCTCACACTTCTGGAGGCTGGAAGTCCAAGATCAAAGTGCCAGCAGGGCTGGTTTCTGGTGAAGCAAGCCTCTCTTCTTGGCTTGCAGACAGTTGCCTTCTTGATATCCTCACATGACCTTTCCTATGTGTGTGGACAGAGAGAGGGAGAGATCTCTGGTGCCTCTTTTTCTTCCTTTTTTATTAGGTGTAATTGACATATAACATATTAGTTTCAGATATACTGCATGATTTGGTATTTGTACACATTGCAAAATGTTCACTACAATAAGTCTTTACTTAACATCCTTCACCATGTATATTTACACATTTTTTTTTCTTGTGGTGAGAAACCTTAAGATCTATTCTCGTAGCAGTTTTTGAATATACAATACAGTATTATGAGCTCTAGTCACCATGCTGTACATGATATCCCCATGACTTATTTTATAACCAGAAGTTTGTATTTTGACCCCCTGCACCCATTCTGCCCACCCCATCCCCCACTTCTGGCAACCAGCAATCTGTTCTCTGTATCTGTGAGCTTGGTTTCTTGTATTGTTTTTTTGATTTTAGATTCCACATGTAAGTGAGATCTTAAGTATTTGTCTATCTTGGACTAATTTCGCTTAGCATAATGTCTTCCTCTTCTAATAAGGATACTAGTCCTATCAGATGAGAGCCCCACCCTTATGACCTTATTTAATCTTAATTACCTCCTTAAAGGCTCTGTCTCCAAATGCAATCACGTTGGAGATTAGGACTTCAACCTTGGAATTTTGGAGAGACACAATTCAATCCATAACAGTAAGAAAGGAAGCGGTCTAGGAGAATGACAAAGTGGTAAGATGAATGGATTATAGGTAATGGTGAAACCAAAGGATCATCGGAGTTGGAGTATTAGAAGATGTGAGCTGGAAATAAGAGGAGGAGCTGATTGGAGAGTGGAGTATAGGAAATTAGGATAATAGGGGGTTGCAATAATTTGTAATGACAAAATCTAGGGTGTGACCATGGGGCCGAATGGCTGAGGCAGGACGTAAGGCTCCTGGAGGAGAGGACATGGAGGAACTGAGAGGCCAAGGTGTGAAAAGGCACATCTCTGGCTATGTTGAAGTTACCAGGAACGGTCACAGGGGTGGCAGTGTTGCAGAGACTGACAGTGAGCCAAGTGTTGAATCTCCAAGGAAGGAAGGGAGCATAACCTTTGGGCAACAGATGATTCCCGTAAGGCAGGACTATGTTGGGACAACATTGTAGCGAACCAATCATAAGTCACAGAGGAAAGTATTTGTAATCCATATCCCAGATGGATTTTTGAGAAGCAGATGCTGAGATGTAATTTGAGGTGCAAGAAGCTTACCAGGGATCAACACATGTGAGTGGAAGTGGGAGGAAGCAGGACTGGGCAGAGGAAGAACTTGAACTATGATGCGGGTCCTACAACCTTCAACTAACCCAGCGGGGAGCTCGAGCAAGTATCACGCACCCAACACAGTGATCGGTGTTCGGTGTTGGGCCGGAATAGCTGGGCCTTTGCCTGCCGCTGCCCCTCTGGTCACCAGGTAGGGGATGCAGGCAGGCAGCTTTCTGCAGATGTGGCCGATTCGGAAATCACCGGCAGCTGGAGGCGGTCTGCCTAATGCGCTCCCTGCAGCTGGAAAACCAGCTCTCCCTGCAGGGGCATCCGAGTGGTGCTTCTCGGTGTCTACCATGAGGAGACCTGTAATTTATTTTGGCAAATATAAAAACCCCTATATGAGGGGCGCCTGAGTGGCTCAGTCCTTAAGAGTCTGCCTTCAGCTCAGGTCATGATCCCGGGGTCCTGGGATCGAGCCCCGCATCGGGCTCCTGGGATCGAGCCCTGCATCGGGCTCCCGGCTCCGCGGGGAGCCTGCTTCTCCCTCTCCTACTCCCCATGCTGTGTTCCCTCTCTCGCTCTGTCTCTGTCAAATAAATAAAATCTTTAAAAAAAAAAAAACCCTATATGAAATGGCAAATATAAACCCCTATATGAAATATAAAATAAATATAAATAAATACAGATAAATATAAAGCATAAAATGTTATAAATAAATAATAAATAAATATACATAATATAAAATAAATTATTACATATTATATATAAATAAGTATAAATATATACATAAATATAAAATAAATATGAAATATAAAATAAATATAAAAACCCTATATGAAACATGAAATATAAAAACCCCTATATGAAATGGCAAATATAAAAACCCCAATATGAAATCTAGGTTGCCAAGGATAGTGGTGGCTGCCCAAATCTGAATCTCTTCACATTCCATATAACATGGATGCACCTAGAGGGTATTATGCTAAGTGAAATGAGTCAGAGAACGACAAATACTATATCGTTTCACTTATATATGGAATCTAAAAAAATAAAACAAACGAACAAGCGAAAGCAGAAACAGACCCATAAATACAGAGAACAAACTGGGGGTTGCCAGAGGGGATGGGAGTGGGTGTGGGATAAAATGGAAGAAGCAGGTGGGAAGTACAGGCTTCCAGCTATGGAAGGAATAGGAAGCAGGGACAAAAGGTAGAGCATAGTGAATATAGCCAACGGTGTAATAGCCTTGTATGGGGACAGGGGCTACACTTATGGTGAGCGCAGCGTAACCCAGGGAGGTGCCGAATCACTGTGTTGTACACCTGGAACTAATGTAACATTGTGTGTCAGCTATACTTCCGTTAAAACAAAACAAAACAAAAACTGAGAGGGGCACCTGAGTAGCTCAGTCAGTTAAGCATCTGCCTTCGGCTCAGGTCATGATCTCAGGGTCCTGGGATCGAGCCCCGCTTTGGGCTTCCGGCTCAGTGAGGAGTCTGCTTCTCCCTCCCCTCTGCTCCTCCCCCCCTCTGTATCTGTCTGTCTCAAATGAATAAATAAAATCTTTTAAAAAAATTGAATACCCTAAAGAGCTTTTGTATGGGGTTGCCTCTATCAATATTTAATATTGAATATTAAATCAGACATTAAAACTGAGAATAATAAAATTCACTCAGTAAAATAATTCAGTAAGATAGCAGGGTACAAAATTAACAGGCAGAAATAAATAGCTGTCAGGTATACAAATAATAATCAGCGGATACGATGGTAGAGAAAAAGCCAATTTACAACAGAGAAGACACTTAGGAATAAACTTGAGAAATGTGCAAAGTCTATCTGAGGAAAATTTGAAAACTCTCCCGAAACATACAAAAGTAGACATGAGCAAATGGGAAGATGTCCCTTATTGTTGGACAGGATGAATCAACATAATTAAATGTCAGTTCTCCTTAGGTTAGTTTATAAATTTAATTGTGATCCCCCAAACTGTCATCAAGTTGGTACTAAAGTTCAGATGGAAAAATGAACATGCAAAAACAGGCTGGAAAAGTATGAGGGAGCAGTAGCTCTATCAGTAATTAAAATTAATTAAACTGGGACACCTAGGTGGCTCAGTCGTTAAGCGTCTGCCTTCAGCTCAGGTCATGGTCCCAGGGTCCTGGGATCGAGCCCTGCATCGGGCTCCCCGCTCCCCGCTCCGTGGGAGGACGACTTCTCCCTCTCCCACTCCCCCTGCTTGTGTTCCCTCTCTCGCTGTGTCTCTCTCTGTCAAATTAAAAATTAAAAAAAATAAAATTAGGGCGCCTGGGTGACTCAGTCGGTTAAGCGACTGCCTTCGGCTTGGGTCATGATCCTGGAGTCCCAGAATCGAGTCCCACATCGGGCTCCCCGCTCAGTGGGGAGTCTGCTTCTCCCTCTGACCCTCTTCCTTCTCGTGCTCTGTATCTCTCATTCTCTCTCTCTCTCAAATAAATAAATAAAATCTTTAAAAAAATAAAAAATAAAATAAATAAAAAAAATAAAATTAATTAAACCACATTCTAAGACCTCTCTAATTAAAATAGTCTTAGATTACTTTTGCAGTCAATGTGTAATTTTTAAAATCGTTAAGATTTGGTGGCGTCGAGCTGGCTCAGCCGGTGGAGCACTCAACTCTTGATCTTGGGGTTGTGAGTTTGAGCCCCACATCGGGTGTAGGTATTACTTAAAAAATAAAGAAAAATTTTAAAAACAGTAAGATTTGTAGTTCTTCGATTTATTTTGTGTCTTTCCTATTAAAATTCCTGTGTGTGTTTGGGTTCTTTTTTGGAGGGGAGGGGGAGGGGCAGAGGAAGAGGGAGAGAGAGAATCCTAAGCAGGCTCCATGCCCAGCACAGAGCCCAACTCCAGGCTCGATCCCAAGACCCTGAGATCATGATCTGAGCCAAAATCAAGAGTCTAACACTTAACCGACTAAGCCACGCCAGCACCCCCAAACTCCTATGGTTTTGATAGATAGGTTTAATAACCTGACAAGATAGCTTTAGCTTATGTATTTTATTTGCTTGAGCAAATCACCTCTGAATTTTAGTTGTGATAGATAAGCCAGAGCTTTTAGCGAAATGTAGCATCTGGTGTTATTGAAGAATCACATGTAGAGTGAAGTTAATGCAGAGCAACTCTGGGAGATTTATGGATTGAGGTAGTGACGATTTTGTTTTGTTTTTTTAATCTGTTACATAAGTTTATTAATTTAGTAAAAACAATGTTTTTAGCCTAATGTGTACTCTACTAAATTTATATTTGTATTATTAATACAAAAGCAAATAAATATGCCTTCAGTGTTAAATTCTTCAGCTGAATTTACAGGGGCTCTAATGCTAAAGTCAGATATTTTACCTTCAAGAGTAGGACCCTTTAAAAGTTTTACTTTGATTTAATGAATTGAATGAAAAAATCTACCCGTTATTGACATTAATATCACTGATTTTTCTCTTAGATGCATATGATGCTAAGTGATATCAAATTGGCATAATTTACACTGTTTTTATAATTCTCATACTAGTGGAGCCAATACTTTAACAGCTAAAATCATGCAAGAAAACTGAAGAAATTGAAATGACTGAAATTAATTGAGAACCAGCACTTGACCCAGATGAAAATCATGTTTAACAGAATGATTTTTAAATGTACCTTCTGCAGTGACACAAGTCAAATCTGACCTTTTTTTTAAAAGATTTTATTTATTTATCCGACAGAGAGAGACACAGCGAGAGAGGGAACACAAGCAGGGGGAGTGGGAGAGGGAGAAGCAGGCTTCCCGCAGAGCAGGGAGCTGATGTGGGGCTCGATCCCAGGACCCTGGGATCATGACCTGAGCCGAAGGTAGATGCTTAATGACTGAGCCACCTAGGCGCCCCAAATCTGACCATTTTTTTAAAGATTTATTCATTTATTTTTGAGAGAGAGAGAGAGCACTCGTGCAAAAGCTCGAGTGGGGGGAGGGGCAGAGGGAGAGAATCTCAAGCGGACTCCCCATGAGCTTGGAGTCAACTTGGGGCGACTCGGGGCTCAATCTCACTCACGACCCATGAGATCATGACCTGAGCTGAAACTAAGAGCTGGATACTTAACTGACTGAGCCACCCAGGCTCCCCAAACTGACCATTTTTCAACGTAGCTGCTAATGTCTTAGTTTTTATGCAGCGAGTGATTTCACTATATCCTCCAAAGTGGATGGTAATGTCAGCAGACATTTTGTGCAATTTACACATTTACATAAACTGTTTTGGGAAATGTAACACAATACATGTATTTTTATTAAATATGCACATTTTAAAAAGTCATTGCTGTTGAAAGGATTTATGGAAAAAATTAAAAATAAGTTACTGAGCAATCATATAAGTATGTATGAACAACTTAAAGTCAATGACAAAACCAGCTAGCAAGAACATTCTATTATTCTGTATACCAACTATGGTGCAATTGTTCAACCTCTGTTTCCCAAACATATTTAATGGAAAGCTAGCTTAATTTCCTGATTCCTGCTACTACTACTCATTGGGAAACTGATGTCCGGCTTGTGGCTAAAGGTCACGGTGCACACAGCCTAAGGCAAAATTGGCTGGTAAACCAAGTGTGTAAGTGACCAGATGAGAGCAGCGTCAATGTCACTGGTCGCTTGTTTCCAAAAGCACTTGGTTTAATCAGCAAGTGTCCTGCATTTTGTCCCTGACAGAGAAGTTGATGACACATTTATATGTGTACACATATATGCGACTAGAAAGAGTTGAGAGAAAGAGATAGGCATCATCTCTGTTCATCTTTCATATTTTACCACATGTTAAAGTAGGAGCTTTGTTTCCAATGCAGGCATTTCGTATGGTGCTGGATGAAATATGGAAACTGCAGGTCTACCAAATTCATCATGGCTTACTGAAGCGCAACTATTAATAATAATACCATTCTGCTCACCAGCAGTGCCAATGTGTTCACTTCCTTCCCATACCAAGCCAGTGTCAATTCCCATGATGGTGCTTCCTGCTTGGCCAGGTCTGGGAAGAGAGAAAGAGACAGTCACAGTTCTAACCTGTGTATGCCAAGCATAAGTCTTCTAAAGAAAAAGCAAAAATCATGTTATCCGAATTCCCGGTTGCCTTGGTAGCCATGTGCAATTACTTGTATCGTCTCATTTGTACTCTTCCTTGCCAAAGTAGTAGAAGGCTTACTGCCTTACACTATGGTGCCAGTACCCTGCCCGTGATTGACAGAGTTGGCAGGGGGCACTTACACAATGTTGGGAGAAGTTAGCAAGTCAGAAAGCGCCTGGCTGGCTCAGTTGGTGGAGCATGTGACTCTGGATCTCAAGGTTGTGAATTCAAGACCCACATTAGGTGTGGAGCCTGTGTAAAAAAAAAAAAAAAGTTAGCAAGAAAGGTTGTAAAGAGGACACAAAAGATGTTGGCAAAGGAGATTGGGTGAGTCTGGGTAAGGTTTTCTTTTGAAGCATTTTGAAATCAAAATGAAGGAGAGAAAATTGCTATAGTGGGGGTGGGGTATACGTCCATGTGTTTACTGTTTTCTTTTCTTTTAAAATATTTTATTTTTAAGTAATCTCCACATCCAACGTGGGGCTTGAACTAGCAACCCGGAGATCAAGAGTTGCACACTCCACTGACTGAACCAGCCAGGTGGCCCTGTGGTTTTCTTTTTTTATTTTATTTTTTAACATTTCAATCTCTCTAACAGATGTAGAAGTTATGCTATTATTTGAGGGAATGATCAGTTCCACAGTTTTCTCTGAGGAACTTCTGTCCCTGCACTGAGTTTGTTTATTGATCACTCTTTTTCAACCATATTTTCCTAAGCATTTAAAAATATTTTTTTGAGGGCCCCTGGGTGGCTCAGTCGTTAAGCGTCTGCCTTCGGCTCAGGTCATGATCCCAGGGTCCTGGGATCAAGCCCCACATCGGGCTCCCTGCTCGGCGGGAAGCCTGCTTCTCCCTCTCCCACTCCCCCTGCTTGTGTTCCCTCTCTCGCTGTGTCTCTCTCTGTCAAATAAATCAATAAAATCTTTAAAAAAATAAAAAATAAAAATATTTTTTTGATAATGAAACGTTGATAGACTTAAATTAGCAAATTAGGTTCTGGACCAATTCCACTGTGGGGGAGAGGGGAGCACACCGCCCTGCATGCCCCCCGCCCCCAAGCAATTCCCTGGACACCAGCTGGGTGTCCTACAATTTAACTCAATTCTGACACTATCTATCCAGAGATAGCATCAGATCCCACAGGTGAAGGGTTCAGTCTTGCAAGACTGTCCCTCCTACCCCACACTTAAGACACCAATTGCAAACCCAGATTATCACCTGCGTTTCTGATCGACCAGCTATACACTGGAAGTTTGCACAACACCTGCCTTGGACTTGAGACACCAGTCACAAGTCCAGGTTGTTACCTGTACTTCTGACTGACTGGCTATAAATCAGAAGTTCTCACAAACCCCTCCTTGGGTTCGATTAATTTGCTAGAGCGGCTCCAAGAACTCAGGGAAACATTTTATTTTCTAGATCACTGGTTTGTTGTAAAGGGTGTAACTCAGGAAGGAACAGCCAGATGGGAAAGGTGCATAAGGCAAGGTATGTATGGGGAAAAGGCATGGAACTTCCATGCCCTCTCCCAAAACCACCACATGCTCGCCAATCTGGAAGCTCTCTGAACCCAGTCCTTTTGGGGTTTTATGGAGGCTTCATTACATAGGCATGAGTGATTAAGCATTGGCCATGGGTGACTGAGTCAACCTCTAAGCCCTGTCCCCTTCCCAGAGGTCAGGGGGATGGGACTAAAAGTTTCTTTCTTTCTTTTCTTTTCTTTCTTTCTTTCTTCCTTCCTTCCTTCCTTCCTTCCTTCCTTCCTTCCAGATTTTATTTATTTATTTGACAGAGAGAGAGCGAGAGCGAGAGAGGGAACACAAGCAGGGGGAGTGGGAGAGGGAGAAGCAGGCTTCCCACGGAGCAGGGAGCCGGATGTGGGACTTGATCCCAGGACCCCGGGATCGTGACCTGAGCCGAAGGCAGACGCCCAATGACTGAGCCACCCAGGCGCCCCCCCCTTTTAAAGATTTTATTTATTTGGGACTAAAAGTTTCAACCCTCGGGCGCCTGGGTGGCTCAGTTGGTTAAGCGACTGCCTTCAGCTCAGGTCATGATCCTGGAGTCCCGGGATCGAGTTCCCGCATCGGGCTCCCTGCTCAGCGGGGAGTCTGCTTCTCCCTCTGACCCTCTTCCCTCTTGTGCTCTTTATCTCTCATTCTCTCTCTCTCTCAAATAAATAAATAAAATCTTAAAAAAAATAAAAAATAAAAGTTTCAACCCTCTAATCACATGGTTGGTTTTACAGATAACCATCCCCCACTGTTAGGTGGAGTTCACCAGTCACCTCATTACCCTAACAAAAGCCCTTTACTAGTCTCATCACTTAGGAAATTCCAAGGGCTTTAGAAGCTCAGTAATAGAACTAAGATGAAGACCAAATATATATTTCTTATTATAAATCACAATATTGCAGTTGGAAATATTTTTTATTTTATATATAATTATATATAAATTATTTTAACTTTATAATAATTTACTAAATCTGAAAATGTATATACATTTCATCTAAAATGAAATGAAGATGAATCAGAGAAGAAAGATGGTGACAGGTCAAAAGGGGACATAGGTGGTAGGCTGAAGTGGCTCTCTCTGGCCAAATCTGGGACAAATTGAGCATGAGAATAAATAATGAGTATGGATTATAATCCATTGAGTCAAATAGGAATCATCAGTCTATACCATTATAGAGAAATAAACAAGGGAGAAGGAAAGGCTCTTCCATATAGTAGAATGCCAACTAATAAATGTAGGATTAGGAAATTGGGAAATTACTGTCTAGCAACCATAGTAGTAACAATTGATTCACGCAGGACTCACAAACGGATACTACAACTAGTGGGTGAATTAACATAGTCTCAAAGATCCCCACAAAATACTGATTGATTGTGAAAAGAAAAATAGTAACTTTAATCTCCAAGTATTTGGGGATTTTCCAGCTATCTTTCTGTTATTGCTTTCTAGTTTAATTCCACTGTTGTCTGAAAGCAGGTATTACAGGATTTCTAGTCTTTTAAATTTGTTAAGATGTGTCTTACGGCCCAGAATGTGGTCTGTCTTGTTTCACATGAACTTGAGAAGAATCTCTTTTCTGCTACTGTTGGATGAAATAGTCTATAGGATGTCAATTACATGCAGTTGATGGATGGTACTGTTGAGTTCAACTATGTCCTCACTGATTGCCTGCTGATCTGTCCATTTCTAATAGAGGAGTACTGAAATTTCCAACTATAATATTGGATTCAGTTATTTCTCATTGCAGTTATATCAGTCTTTGCCCACATATTTTGTTCTGTTGGTAGATGCATACACATTAAGGATTGTTATGTCTTCTTGGAGAACTAACCTGTTTATCATTATGTAATGCCCCTTTTTATCCTTGATAATTTTTCTTGCTCTAAAAGTCTCTTGCATCTGAACTTGATGTAGCCACTCCAGCTTTCTTTTTGTTTAGTATTAGCATGGCATATCTTTCTCTATCCCTTTACTTTTAATCTATATGTGTCATTATATTTATTTTTTTAGAGATTTTATTTATTTATTTGAAAGAGAAAGAGAGAACACGATGGGGGGGAGGGTCAGAGGGAGAGGGAGAAGCAGACTCCCTGCTGAGCAGGGAGCCCAACATGGGGCTGGATCTCAGGACCCTGAGATCATGACCTGAGTCGAAGGCAGATGCTTAACGGACTGAGCCACCCAGATGCCCCATGTGTGTCATTATATTTAAAGTGGTTTTCTTAATCCCCTCCAGCTGGAGCAAACCAAGCTATAGTACAGAACAGAAGTTCTGATCCTCTTCAAGTTTTCACACTTCTCTCTTGCTAAAATGAAAGTATTATATACAATAGAAAGATAAAGTGGGTTTTTTTGAGAAACATATAGTTAGGGCTTGGTTTTTTCATCCAGTCTGACAATCTCTGTCTTTTAATTGGTATATTTAAACCACTGACATTTAAAGTGATTATTGATATAGTTGGATTAATATCTACCATATTTGTTACTGTTTTCTATACGTCACCCTTGTTCTTTGTTCCTGTGTTTGTCTTCCACTTTTTTTTCACCTTGTGTGGTTTTACTGAGCATTTTATGTGATTTCATTTTCTCCCCTTTCTTAGCACATCAATCAAAATACTTTTTGGCATATCAGTAAAATTATATTTTTATTTTTTATTTTTATAGTGGAGAAATTTGTGATCACATCAACATCACTAGTAAAAGGACAAATAGATATCATATGTCTCCTGATGTGATGCAGTGAGAAGGACACACTTCTTACCTGGTATTCCTGCCAAAAAATGCATAACCTTAATTACTCATGAGGAAACATCGAACAAACCCAAATTAAAGGATTTTCCACAGAGTAACTTGATTGTATTCTTCAAAAATGTTAAGATCATAAAGGACAAGGAAAGACTGAGGAATTGTTCCAGAATAAGGCTTTGCAGCATGACAACTAAATGTAGCTCATGGTCCCAGGTTTTCTTTGCTTATAATGAATATTATTTGGACAACTGGCAAAACTGGAACAAGGTCATTTAGTATTGTATCAGTATTAATTTCCTTATTATGATATTTATATTATGATTATATAAGAGAACGTCCTTATCTTTAGGAAATACACACTAAAGTATTTAGGGGTATATAGATAAAACAAATGTGGTAAGATGTTAATATCTGAGGAATCGGAGTGAAGGGTATATAGGAATTCTTTGAATTATTCTTGCAATTTTTTGTAATTTACTTTTTGTAAATATGAAATTATTTGAAAATAAAAAATAAAATTGCAATAGTGTTTAGTTTACTGGTATTTGGATGGTGTTAAAAAAGAGTGCTATAAGGGGCGCCTGGGTGGCTCAGTCGTTAAGCATCTGCCTTCAGCTCAGGTCGTGATCCCGGGGTCCTGGGATCGAGCCCCATGTCACTGGGGAGCCTACTTCTCCCTCTCCCTCTGCAGCTCCTCCTGCTTGTGCTCTCTCTCTCTCCATAAATAAATAAAATCTTTTTTTTTTTTTAAAGAGTGCTATAATAGCTTTATTTTAAAATACCAATGTTTGGGGGCGCCTGGGTGGCTCAGTTGGTTAAGCGTCTGCCTTCCGCTCGGGTCATGATCCCAGGGTCCTGGGATCAAGCCCCTCATCGAGCTCCCTTCTCAGCAGGAAGCCTGCTTCTCCCTCTCCCACTTCCCCTGCTTGTGTTCCCTCTCTTGCTGTCTCTCTCTGTGTCAAATAAATAAATAAAATCTTTAGAAAAAAATACCAATGTTTGTAGTACTCCAGAAATTAAATCCTTTGCAACTATTTAACTTAACAATGAACACTTTCTTTTTTTTTTTTAAGATTTTATTTATTTTTTAACAGAGAGAGAGACAGCGAGAGAGGGAACACAAGCAGGGCGAGTGGGAGAGGGAGAAGCAGGCTTCTTGCCGAGCAGAGAGCCAGATGCGGGGCTCGATCCCAGGACCCTGGGATCATGACCTGAGCTGAAGGCAGACGCTTAATGACTGAGCCACCCAGGTGCCCCAACAATGAACATTTTCAATATCAACCTAAAAATATGTGACAATTTTTAGGATGTGAAACCATTCTGTATACTATACTAATGGTTACACGTCAGTATATGTTTGTCAAGACCCATAGGTTGTGCAACACCAGGAGTGAACACTAATGTAAACCATGGACTTTGGGTGATAACGATGTGTCAACGTAGGTACATCAATTGTTAACAAATGTTATCACTGGGCGCCTGGGTGGCTCAGTTGGTTAAGTGACTGCCTTCGGCTCAGGTCATGATCCTGGAGTCCCTGGATCGAGTCCCACATCAGGCTCCCTGCTCGGCAGGGAGTCTGCTTCTCCCTCTGACCCTCCCCCCTCTCATGTGCTCTCTCTCTCTCTCATTCTCTCTCTCTCAAATAAATAAATAAATAAAATCTTTAAAAAAATGTTATCACTGATGTGGGATGTTGATAGTGGAAGAGGTTGTACATGTGTAGGGGCAGGAGGAGGTATACAGGAACTCTCTGTACTTTCTGCTCAATTTTTTTTTTTTTGGTGAATTTAAAACTGCTCTAAAAAATAAAGTCTATTTAAAACTGTGTGAGAGAATACATACATTTTTCAAGTCTTTAGGGGTAAGTGAGAAAATTATTTGGGATCACTTCCCTAGAGGATTTGTGCACATGTGCACCAGAATATTTGTATAAAACTAATCATAGCAGCATTTTGACAATAACCTCAACAACCCTATCGGGCATCAACAGCAGAAGAGAGAAATATATTGCTACATATTCATATTCATATGGAAAATTATTCAGCAATAAAATGAATAAACTACAATACCACAAATGAATCTTACAGATTGAGTGCATGAAGCACTATATAAACGATTCCATTTATATAGAGTTCAAAAAACAAACTAAACTATATTGTTTAGAGCCATATATATATGCGATATAAAAGAAAAACAAGCAAGTGATTCACATAAAATTCAGGATCGTAGTTACCTCTAGGGATAGAAAAGGTCATGTGATCTGGAAAGACTCTTGTACGGGTGAGGGGCTGCTTTTGGGGTGCTAGTTAAGTTCAATTTTTTTGATTTGGGTGGTGGTTAAATGGATGTTCACGTTAGAATTAGTCCTTGTACTTTACATTTATATTTTATGCACTTTTACATGTGTTACATTTCACAATAAAAGAGTTTTAAAAACAAATAGTGCTTATAATGGATTTAAAAAAACCAAACCAAAACAAAACACAATCTCAATTTTTCAAGACACCAGTCTCCTTGTGTCCTTTCCCGAATTTGGCAGACAGGATCGCCAGAAAAAATATATTGAGGGACACCTGAGTGGCTCAGTCAGTTAATGTCTGCCTTCAGCATCGTGATCCCAGGGTCCTGGGATTGAGTCCTGGGTCAGGTTCCACGCTCAGCAGGGAGCCTCCTTCTCCCTCTGCCTGCCTCTCTCTCTGCTTGTGCTCTCTCTAACAAACAAATAAAATCTTAAAAAAAAAAAAAGAAAAAATGCATTGATGGGGGGAACAAAAGCAGTAGTGTGTCCTCGGAAAGGTACGTGGCATCAACCAAAGCAGTGCTTCTTAATTGTTAGCCTGCCCACAAATCCCCTAGGGATCTTGCTAAAATGCAGATTTTGACTTCTAAGTTCCGGGGAAGGACTAGAAATCCTGCACTTTTAACAAGTTCTGGGGTGATGCTGATGTTGCTAGTTCATGAACCACACTCTGAAGTAGCAAAGTGCTAGAGCATTTCCAAGTAGAAAGTCAGTTTAAGGTTTTTGAAGAATAATAACACTTTTTTTTGATACCTACAACCAAAGATAAGATGTGGAACAGAGTATAAGGACAGTTAGAAATGTCTTCTCCAGAGGCAAAAAATTTCCATTTTTCCACAATGGTCTACAATTATGCATCAGTTTGAGTAGAAAAAAGAATAAATACAAATCACGACAGATTCATAAGCAGCAAAGGAATAAGCTGGAGCAGCAAAGGAAGGTTCAACTTCTTGTGCATGGTGTAAGGCAGAAGGAACCTCTTTACACCTTCCTGCTGAAACCAAAACTTCTTATGTGGAACTTTCTAGGAGAATCTCACTGACCTGTCAAGATTGGCATCTGGAGAGAAATTAACAGATAATGTTATTAAATTGGTAATGACTTCAAAGCTATCATAATGGGAACTTCTCTCATTATGGGAACTGAAAATAGGCTGGATTTAACAGAAGTATTTATTAAGGATCACGTGATCAGAAGAAGCGATAGGTCATATTCGATTTGCTGGGTGTTAGAGAATGTTATCGCTTGTTTTTAGGCGGTTATCACAGGAAGAGCCACTGTAGGAGGAAGCTTGCAGCTGCTAAGTCTACCAAACAGATTCAAGATGGCAGTGAGTGTCACCAAATATCCAAGAAGGCACAATTACAATCTCATGTTTCCAGAGAACGAGTGAAGAGGGAATGTTCTCCCTTAGTCATTTTATGTGGCCAGCATAACTTTGATAACAAAACCTGACAAAGACAATTTGAAGAAGGAAAATTATAGGCCAATCTCCCCCATAAACACAAATACAAAAATCTTATACTCATTAGTACACTATATCAATAGAAAAAGCATGTGATAAAATTTAATATCTATTCACAAAAACTTCTAGCAAACTAAGAATAAAATGACATTTCTTTAACCTGAGAAAAGCTATTTACAAAAATCCTGTAGCAAGCAACAGAACTTCTTTCTGAGATGGAAACAAGCCATGGATGCCTACATTATTACTTCAATTCAACATTGTGTTTGAGGTCATAGCCTACAATGTATAAAAAGGAAAAAAATTAAATAAAAGGTAAAGGATTGGAAAGGAAGAAATAAAACCAGTGTTATCCACAGATGCTATGATTATCTGTATTTAAAAACCTTAAATAGGGATGCCTGGGTGGCTCAGTAGGCTAAGCGTCTGCCTTCAGCTCAGGTCATGATCCCAGGGTCCTGGGATCGAGTCCTGCATCGGGCTCCTTGCTCAGCAGGGAGCCTGCTTCTCCCTCTGCCTGCTGCTCCCCCTGCTTGTGCGCACTCTCTTTCTCAAATAAATCTTTTTATTTATTTATTTGAGAGAGAGAGAATGAGAGATAGAGAGCATGAGAGGGAAGAGGGTCAGAGGGAGAAGCAGACTCCCCGCTGAGCAGGGAGCCCGATGCAGGACTTGATCCCAGGACTCCGGGATCATGACCTGAGCCAAAGGCAGTCGCTCAACCAACTGCACCACCCAGGCGCCCATAAATAAATAAATCTTAAAAAAAAAAAACACCTTAAATAATCTAAAAACAAATAATTGTAATTCAGCATAGTTGCTAGATATGAAATCAACATAAAGGTCAATTGTATTTCTATATTCCTATAAAAGACCAGAATTGAAATTGAAATAGCATTAAAAAAAATGGAGTCATAGGAATAAGTCTACCGAAAATATGTGCAAGACCTCTTCAGGGAAAATTATAAACCTCTGGTAAGAGACATTACAGGAGATCTAAATAGATGGAGAGACATAATATGGATTGGAAGAGTCAATAGTTTAAATGTATCAAGTTTCTCCACATGGATTTGTAGATTCATTGCAAATTCATTGCAAAAAAAAAAAATCCCAACATGACAAGAATACTGTAAAATATGTGCGGAAATAAGAAGGGCTAAGAATTACCAATTACCTCCCAAGAAAAACAAGGCAGACATCCTGCGCTACCAGGGAACGGTACTTATTACAAATCTATTGTAATTAAGTCAGTGTGGTATTGATGCAGGGACTGGTCACAGGAAAAGTATGGGTTTGAATAAAGGAAGCACAAACCTACCCATTGGCAAGAAAGGACTAGTCAGCCTTGTGCACCTCCTCGCATAAATCACTACCTTCCTCAGAAGTGTTACTCTCCAAAGTCTGGAGCCAGAGTCTCCTTCCAGAAGTGTAGCAATGGCTGGAAGAAGTGCCCTTCATGAGAGCTGGGAGAATGCCTCGGGCTACAAGCCTCTGGGGACATTCTCCTAGGAGATTTAGTAACTCAGTTCATACAAGGAGCACACTCAAACTGAGTCAATATAGGCCTTCACCATCCATGACTGTACTCATGAGAGCACACCTTCTTCTTCTTTCTTTTTTTTTTTTTTTAAGATTTTTATTTATTTATTTGAGAAAGAGAGATCATGAGTGGGGAGGAGAGGGAGAAGCAGGCTCCCTGCTAAGCAGGGAGCCTGGTGCGGGATTCGGTCCCAGGACTCTGAGACCATGACCTGAGCCGAAGGCAGATGCTTAACCAACTGAGCCACCCAGGTGCCCCAAGCACACCTTGTTCTGATGAATTCTCAGTTCATACTGAAAAAAAACCACTCACACCTATGAGGAGAAAACAACTTCTCAGCTAAATCTGGTGTGACCATCTCTTAGCTCAATCAGTTCAATGACAATGGTTAAAATAGGATGTTGAAAGGGACTTCTGTTATTCCAGAGGGACCGTTAGGACCAAAGCCGAGGACAAAGCAGCATCAGGGACTCCAATAACTAAGGGATAGCCACCCCTTTGAGGACTTGAGGGGTAAATGAACTAACTCTGTTACTCCTAGCCATCATTCCAACGCCCCCTCTCCAGGTAAGCAGAAGAAAAGGGAGGAAGGAGTGAGGGGAAGTGGGGAGTTAGAGGTGTGAGTCTTGGGCCTAGGGAGAAGAGCTATGGCTTTTTTACCTCTTCATGTGGTGGTGGAGGGGGGAGGAGCAGGAGGAGATTCCATACCCGTACCAGGAGGCAGGGGGCCATGAGAGATACTGGAGGTAATCACAAAGAGACTGGTATCCCGTGCTGGACATGCACTGGGTTTGGTCTGCCTTCTGTGTCTGGCTGAGCAGGAAGAGAGCAGATCAGGGCGATGGCCGGGTAACAAGAGGGTGCTACCACGGAGGGCAGTGTGTACTCCTATGCTTTGGAGTTGCCTGTAGGCCAGTGGCCACCATGGAAGATAGCTGAGTTTAAGCTACCCTGCCAGTTCCCTACTCAAGAGTGCTGCGTGAGGAGACCCCAGCACCTGGGAGCTGTGCAGTACACTGGTTCCATCCTGACCTCCAACCTGATGCCACACACTCCATCCTTCCATCCTATCGCCGCCTCCATTTCCCTCTCCGTCCAGATCCGCCTTCCCATCTCCTTTCCCATTCCCATCTTCTCTTTCCCCCTCTATCCTCTGCTTCTACCCCATGCGCATGCCCGTCTGGTCTCCATTCCGTCCTCATCTCCGTTTTCGATCTGACCTACATTCCTCTCCATCTTTATCACCAGCCCCTTTTCCCAGTGTCTATTCCTATTCCTTCCCAGTCCCCACCCTGGTGCCGCTCGATCCCCGTTACTGTTTTCATCCTATTCCCAGGGCACCTGGTCCCTACTCTTACACATTCCTTTCCGCCCCCATTTCCTCCAGGGTGAAAATTGAGGAAGATCCATGAAGAACGCTAAAAGTTTGGGGAAATGTTAGGGGCTATCAAGGTGGATGGTCCCCCTATACAAAATTTCCTCCCCAGGCTCCGAGTATGGAACTTCAAAAGAAGTCACTCAAGTTAGATTTCAGATTGAACGCCTCCACCGTTCAAGGTGACTACAGTGCCTGGGATGCAGAGCAGGAGGGAGCCCAAGGAGGTAAGGCAAGCCCGAGGGAGACAAGAGGACAAAAACACAAAGAGAGAAACTAAGGTGGAGTCAGAGACCAGAAGAGGCAAAAGAGTAAGAAATGAGGAGTAACAGAACTCAAGTCCAGTTAATATGGACCTCCTTACCGTTCCTCCCACTCTCCCCCACAGGTCAGATTTTGCCACAGATACTTAGAGAAGGGGAAAGGTGTGGTCTGCCCTTCATTCAATCCTTTGTCTGTTCAGCATTGCTTTTTTATTCAAATGAAGCAGAAGAAAGGAGCTGGAAATGGACAATTATCTCTGATTTACCTGGCCACAGAGAAGATCCTCTTTAGGATGGAAAGGAAGAAGGGTGGGGTGTGATGGAGCTGTGAACAGAGGTGGAACTGTAATGATGATGGTGATGGGTTGATGAACAGGAGACTAGAGTTTTCAATTATACTGAATGACTGGAAGCTAACGCACCTGCTCAAGATATTGTTAAGGCACTGGAAAGGGAAAGGTGACAAGTGAAGTTGAAGGCAGTGATTAGAAAATAATAAAAGTTTGGGGGCACCTGGGTGGCTCAGTCATTAAGCGTCGGCCTTTGGCTCAGGTCATGATCCCAGGGTCCTGGGATCAAGCCCCGCGTCGGGCTCCCTGCTCCACGGGAAGCCTGCTCCTCCTTCTCCCGCTCCCCCTGCTTGTGTCCCCTCTCTTGCTGTCTCTCTCTGTGTCAAATTAATAAGATCTTTTAAAAAAAGAAAAGAATAAAAGTTTTGTGTTTGGGGCGCCTGGGTGGCTCAGTTGGTTGGGCGACTGCCTTCGGCTCAGGTCATGATCCTGGAGTTCCGGGATCTAGTCCCGCATCGGGCTCCCTGCTCAGCAGGGAGTCGGCTTCTCCTTCTGACCCTCCCCCCTCTCATGCTCTCTCTATCTCATTCCCTCTCTCAAATAAATAAATAAAATCTTTAAAAAAATTTAAAAAAAAAGTTTTGTGTTTGTACCCCAAGTGAGTTTCAGACCATCCAACCAGCCAGTTACCTGGTGAAAATTAATAAAGGGAAACCTCCTCTGGAATGGAGTTGGGAGGCCAGAAGGGGGAGCTCTCACTTCCTCCCACTTACAGGCACAGGAGTCTGGGTGGTCAAGGGCCGACCCAAGGCGGAGAGGTGCACCTTGCAAGTCCCACTTCTTTGGCTACTCCTTGATTATCCCAGCCGGAAGAAGAAAGGTTTGGTTTCCTTCTTCCCTGACAACAGCCCAGCCAATGAAGAACCACATACTCTGAACTCCCAGTTTATTCCAGTGGACTTCCTTTCCTCTGTAAGAATGTTCCTCCCTTTTGTTCTCTGGCCTTTTGCCCGTGGTTGTGCAGTAGCTTGTTTGTTCCAGATGGCAATTCTTTGCTATTCCCAAAGAAACCCATTTTTGCTGGCAAAATAACTGGCAGTTTTATTTATTTATTTATTAAAAAAAAATTTTTTTAAAGTAGGCTCCATGCTGTGGAGCCCCATGCAATGGGGCTTGAACGCACATCCCCGAGATCAAGAGCTGAGCTGAGATCAAGAGTTGGACACTTAACCGACTGAGCCACCCAGGTGCTCCCTGGCAGTTTTATTTTTAAGGTTAATGCTGCTGTTTAGAGCCTCTTTTCCCAAGACCTTGCTGTGTGTTCCCCTGACCTTACTTAATCGTGAGCTTGGAGGGTTCAACAGTCAGATAAACCCATACTAAGAAAGCCTTGCTCAGAGATTCTGAAAGGTTTCTTTCCTTCTATTAGTCCTGGGAATTCAGCAGCAGTGGAAGCTCTGTCCAGTTGCCTTCTGTTAAGATTAGCAGTAGAAACCCATGTTAAGCCTAAACATGTATTCTCATGACTCCTGGAGTGAACCCCAAGAGACCTTGGGACTTCACTTTTGCGGACTCTTTTTCTTTTTACTCTTTGTTTTTGTCTCTGGTTATTGGCTAGGTCTGTTTGTCTGCGACTTGCTTAGCTTGTTTTGGGGCTCTGTGCCTTTCCATAGCTGGTCCGTGAACAGAAGGAATCAGACCACTAGGCCAGGCTGGGCTGCACTGCTGAGAATGCAGTGTGTACACAAGAGTCTAATTGTTTAGGGGTGGTGAGTTTTCCCCACGGGAAGCAGTGATGAGCAGGAATCTGGTTTTATGGTTTGACAACTGGTGATCTCTGCCAGGTGAATGACGAGCTCTTTCTGTTAGGTGAGAGATGACAGAGAATCTGGTTTGTTAGTTTTGTTGGTCTTGATAGTTTATTTGTGAAATCAGATCACTTAAAATATTTTGTGCCCAATGAAAAAGAGAAGGGCCCTTTGAGACCAGGACTGGTGAGTTATTGTTTACACTGACTAGTGACGGGTAAAACTGAAGCTGCAAACTCTCGGTGTCTACAGGCCTACAAATGAGAAAAGCCTTAAATCTCATTGTGTGCGTGTGGACTCTTTTCCTACATCCTAAGGGTATGAACAAATTAGATTATAAAGACTCTCAAATTAAAGGACATTTATTCTGATTGGTTTATAGAGACTAACAAGAGCTTACATAAATCCAATATTGTTCAAACCCCCTGAAAACAAAGAAGCTGAACTTCTAATACTTTAAATGGGTTAAACAAAACAAAACCCTTTCTCATAGAAACTGCTACCTCAGAAGCAATTTTATGCAAAATCCAAGTTTATGCAATCAAGCAAGTTTGAATGCTGGACGAGTCAGACTGACCTGAAATCTTACCTTAAAAAATTAGTCTTTTTCCTGATTTTTACCAGTGTAGAGTACAATACAAACATAAATTTTAGTTTATTTGATTTTTTTTTAAAGAATTGATTTGAGAGAGAGACAGTGGGGGCAGGGTCAGAGGGAGAGAATCTCAAGCAAACTCCCCACTGAGCGCGGAGCCCAATGCCAGGCTCAATCCCCTGACCCCAAGATCATGACTGGAGCTGAAACCAAGAGTTGAACACTCAACCAACTGAGCCACCCAGACATTTTTAAGATTCATTTTTGTTGGGCGCCTGGGTGGCTCAGTTGGTTAAGTGACTGCCTTCAGCTCAGGTCATGATCCCGGAGTCCCAGGATCGAGTCCCACATCAGGCTCCCCGCTCAGTGGAGTCTGCTTCTCCTCTTGACCCTCTCCCCTCTCATGCTCTCTCTCACTCTCTCTCTCAAATAAATAAATAAAATCTTTAAAAAAAAAGAAAGATTCGTTTTTGTCTTCTCATGAAGAGAATTGGTGAGCTGAACATTCTAAGACACAATATACTCCTCTGCCATGGTTGCTCCTCCTCAATCAACTTTATTATGACTTTTACCAAAGTATCTAGCTTCTGCTTCAGAGAGGGAACAGGGAGGCAGGGCATTGAGAACCCTCCAACATTCACAAATAATGGAGGATAGTGGGAAGAAAGGCAGGCAGGGGCAAAGCAGCGCCCTCCCCCCCCAGCCCAAGAGGAAATACCCTTAAAAGGAAAAAGACCCCATCCTGTTATTTACACAACCCTGGAAGGAGCCCTCCACCCTTTCCCACATGAACAAACTACCTGATAGGTAGATGAGCACGTGGACACAAACCTGACTTGGTGACTGGTGTATGGAGGGTTGATCAGATTAAAACAGCCTGCCAACACTCTCGTAAAAATCCACAGGGGGCGCCTGAGTGGCTCAGTCAGTTAAGTGTCTGCCTTCCGCTCAGGTGGTGATCCCAGGATCCCGGGATTAAGTCCTGCATTGGCTCCCTGCTCAGCAGGGAGTCTGCTTTTCCCTCTCCCTCTGCCCCTCTCCCTGCTCGTGCTCTTTCTCTCGCTCACTCTCTCAAATAAATAAATAAAATCTTTAAAAAAAACCCCAAAACTCGTAGACTTAGAAACTCCAATGGCAACCTTCTCTGGTCCCCTCCCTCTCTGGAGGCTTGGTACTATTGCTCAATAAACTGCTTTGCTGCCCACCACTTTTCGTCTGGTCTACCTCCCATTCTTCGAAGCAGCGTGACCAAGAACTGCGGGCACTAATGGAAAAGAAATCCTGAAACACATTTTATCAAATTCTTTTAGATTACTGGATCCAATTCCAGCGCGCACATGTGCACGCTTGTGTGTGTTGTGGTGTGTATGTGGCAGCTTCCCCAAACCGACAAGGAATTCTTGGACACCAGCAGGGTGTCCAAAAATTCAACTGCATTCTGACACTTATCTTCCCAGAGGTAGCAGCATCAGATTCCACAGATTAAGTGTTTTGTCCTACAAGATTGTCCCCACCACCCCAACCTCAGAGTACAGTTGCAAGTCCAGAATGTCACCTGTACTTCTGACAGACTGGCTATAAATTAGAGGTCCCACAATCCCTTCCTTGGGCTCAATTAATTTGCTAGAATGGCTCACAGAACTCAGAGGAAAGCATTTTACTGGCTAGATCACGTTTATTGTAAAAAGGATATAACTCAGGAACAGCCAGATGGAAAAGATGCATAGGATGAGCTTCCATACCCTCTGCAGGCATGCTGCTCTCCCCAGCATCCATGTGTTCACCAACCCAGAAGCTCTCTAAGCCCAGTCCTTTTGGGGTTTTATGGAGGCTTCATTACATAGGCATGAGTGATTAAATCATTAGCCATGGGTAATTGAGTCAACCTCCAGGCCCTGTCCCCTCCCCGGAGGTCAGCGGGATGGGACGGAAAGTTCCACCCCTCTAATCACATGGTTGGTTCCTCTGAGGACCAACCCTCAATCCTTAAGTGATCTAGGGGCTTTCCAAAAATTGCTTCATTAGCATAATAAAGGACACTTTGATCACTCCCTTCAGTTAAGAAATTCCAAGGTTTTAGGACCTCTTGGCCACAAATTGGAGGAAAGCCAAATATATATTTCTTACTATAAATCACAATATCACATGAACGAACAGAGTTTATAAGAACACATGCTGCTTGATGTAAATGAATCAGGCCAAACACTGTAAGGCTAGAGTTTTGCTATGATTGAGAATGATCTTTGGAGAATAGTCATGATCACAACAGGGGACTATTAAGAAAAATCATATAAAATTGGTAATAAGGCAAAAGGATAACTACATGTCATTTTTTAAAAGTTTTCTTAAACTTATTATTTTGAAATAATTTTCAATTTCCAGAGAGTTTCAGTGATAGCGCAAAGCATTCTCGTGTACCTGTCACCCAGCATCTCACAAAGTTAATATCTTATGTAACCATGTACATTTTTTTTTTAGTTTTTTAAGGTTAATATTTTATTCTTGAAAGCTATCATGGTAAAAAGCCCAGTTCTTCCTCAAGCTTTTATTTCATTGACTGATTATATTATTCTTTTTAAAATTTCTATTATTTCATATTTATATAGTTTCATTTAAATTCATATTGCTCTAATATTTGTTATTATTCTATTTATAAATCCAGAAAACTTTATTAATTCCTTTAAGGTGGTTTTACAATTCCATTGTATTTCCTTAAGTTTTAACTGCACATATAGAATAACATACTCATTTATCTTTTCTTGACTGGTTTTTCTAAGGGTTGATCAATTCTTTTTTTATTTTTTTATTTTATTATTTTTTAAAGATTTTATTTATTTATTCATGAGAGCCAGAGAGAGAGAGAGAGAGAGAGGCAGAGGGAGAAGCAGGCTCCCAAGGAGCAGGGAGCCCAATGCGGGACTCGATCCCAGGACCCTGAGATCATGGCCTGAGCCGAAGGCAGACGCTTAACCATCTGAGCCACCCAGGCGCCCCTGATCAACTCTTTTTTTAAAAAAGTTTATTTATTTAAGCAATCTCTACACCCATTGTGAGGCTCAAACTCACAACCCTGAGATCAAGAGTCACATGTTCCATTGGCTGAACCAGCTAGGCACCCCAGGGTTGATCAATTTTATTAATCATTTCAAAATATCAATTTGGGCTTGTTGCTTTCCTTTGTTTTATGCTTGTTTTCTGTTTCATTATTTCTGCCTTTTTCATTATTTCTTTTCTTCAACTTTCTATTTTTCCTCCCCCAGCTTTACTGAGATATAATTGACGCACCATATTGTGTAAGTTTCAGGTATACAACCTGATACTTTGATACCCATATATATTGCAAAATGATTACAACCACTGCATTAACATCTCCATCACCTCACATAATTATCTTTTCATGTGTGTGTCTGTGATGAAAACATAAAGATCTACTTTCTGAGCAACTTTTAAATGTATAATTAGGTATTGTTAACTGTAGTCACCGCGCTATACATTAGATCCCCAGGACTCACTCATCTTATAACTGAAACTTTGTACCCTTTGACTGACTAATCTCCATTTCTCTCTACCCCCCACCCACCCAAGGCCATCGCAACCACCATTCTACTGTTTCTGAGTTCAGCTTCTGTAGATTGCACATATAAATGAGATCATACGGTATTTGTCTTTCTCTGTTCAACTTATTTCACTTAGCAGAATGCCCTCAAGGTCCAGCCATGTTGCAAATGGCAGGATTTCCTTTTTGTGGCTGAATAAAATACATAATATATATAATGTTACATAGTAATAATAAATTACATGTAGCAATATACATAATAATATATATACACCATATAATATATATGTTTGTGTGTGTATTCTGTGTAATGTGTATTGTTGGATGGAATGCTTTGCATATGCCTATTGGTTCCACTTGGTCTAAAGTGTAGTTTAAGTCCAATGTTTACTTACTGATTTTCTGTCTGAAGGGTCTATCCATTGTTGAAAGTGGGGGATTGAATTCTCCCACAATGGTATTGCCTATTTCTCCCTTCAGATCTGTTGGTATTTGCTTAGTATATTTTAGGTGCTCCAATGTTGGATGCATGTATTTTTATAATTGTTATATCTGTTTATGAACTGACTTCTTTATCATTATATAATGACCTTCTTTACCTCGTGTTACAGCTTTTTTTTCTTTTGAGGTTTATTTATTTATTTATTTATTTTTATTTTTTTTTTAAGATTTTATTTATTTATTTGAGAGAGAGAGAACGAGAGATAGAAAGCACGAGAGGGAAGAGGGTCAGAGGGAGAAGCAGACTCCCTGCTGAGCAGGAAGCCCGATGTGGGACTCGATCCCGGGACTCCAGGATCATGACCTGAGCCGAAGGCAGTCGCTTAACCAACTGAGCCACCCAGGCGCCCTATTTATTTATTTTTTAAGTAATCTCTACACCCAACATGGGGCTCAAACTCACAACCCCAAGATCAAGAGTCAGGCCACTGAGCCAGCCAGGTGTCCTTCTTGTTACAGCTTTATTTATTTATTTTAATTTAAATTTTGTTAGTTAACATACAGTGCAATATTGGTTTCTGGAGACTCACAACTTACATCCAACACCTAGTGCTCATCACCAGTGCCCTCTTTTTTACCCATCTCCCGGATCTAGTCCATCCCCCACTCACCTCCTTCTTGAAGTCTACTCTGTCTGATATTGTAGAGCTCCCCGCTTGCTTTCGGTTTCCATTTGCATGGAATATCTCTAGCCATCCCTTCGTTCTGAGCCTATGTATGTCTTTAAAGCTAACGTGAGTTTCTTGAAGGCAGCATATCTTGGGTCTTATTTTTTTATCCATTCAGCCACCCTATGTCTTTTGACTGGAGAAATCAGTCCATTTGCATTTAAAGTGATTATCAATAGATAAGAACGTAATAATGCCATTTTATTGCTTTCTGGCTGTTTTGTTCCTTTCTTCCTCTCTTGCTGTCTTCTTTTGTGAATTGATTGTCTTTTTCTCTAGTGGTATGTTTGATCCCCTCCTCTTTTGTGTATCTGCTGTAGGTTTTTGCTTTTTGGTTACCATGAAGCTTACAGAAAACATCTTGCAGATATAACAACCTGTTTTATACTGATAACAATTGAACTTTGATTCCACACAAAGACTCTACTCCTTATTCCCTCACTATGTTTTGACGTCTCATCTCTTTTTATATTGTGTATTAACAAATTTTTGTGGCTCTGGTTATTTTTAATATTTTAACCTTTATACCAGATTAAGTGGTTAATATGCCACCATATTATAGTATTTGAGTATTCTGAATTTGACTATATGCTTACTTTTACCAGTGAGATTGACACTTTCAGAAGTTTTCATGTTACTGGGCGCCTGGGTGGCTCAGTTGGTTAAGCCACTGCCTTCGGCTCAGGTCGTGATCCTGGAGTCCCGGGATCGAGTCCCACATCGGGCTCCCTGCTCAGCGGAGAGTCAGCTTCTCCCTCCGACCCTCTTCCCTCTCGTGCTATCTCTCATTCTCTCTCTCAAATAAATAAAATCTTTAAAAAAAAAAAAAGAAGTTTTCATGTTACTCAATAGCGTCCTTTCATTTCCTTTAGCATTTCATGTAAGGCAGGCTTACAGTTTTAAAATTCCCTGGGCTACATTAACTCGTTTCATCTCTGTCTTGGTAGGTCGGGCTGCTATAACAAAGTCCCCTCTACTGGGAGGCTTATAAAGAACTACAAATTCTTTCTCACAATTCTGAAGGCGGGACGTCTGAGGTCAGGGTGCCTGAACAGCCAGGTGCTGGTGAGACCCCTCTTTTGTGTAGCCTCGCAAGGCTACCTAATTACTTCCCAAAGCCTCCACCTCCTAATACCATCACCTTTCAACATATGAATTTTGGGGGGATCAGAAACATTCAGTCCATAATAGTATCTCATTTAGCAAACTTACTAAAGTATCCCCTTCCTATGAAATTATGTAAATCTCTGTTCCTTAAATGCTCTTTGAATCAGCTTTCCCAAACTTTTGATTAATGAGTTAACTTTTTAAAAATTCTACTTCAAAAAAAATTTTTTTTAAATTCGATTTTGACAGAATTAGCATGAATCTGGGGTTGAGGGTTGAGATGACATTCCTGAGAAATTAAGATATGCTCTATAGTTATATAATTTGACAATTCGGAAAACTCTCCTAGTCTTTTTTTCCTTCTCAAAAAAAACCCCACATTAAAACATAGAGAATAATATGATAATCAATACCAATGTACTTGGCTCCCAGGTTTGTCAAATCTTAGCATTTACAATATTTGCCCCAGATTCCTTTATTTATTTTTAATTTAAAATCAATTAATTAACATATAGTGTATTATTAGTTTCAGAGGTAGAGTTTAGTGATTCATCAATTGCATATAACACCCAGTGTTCATTACATCACACGCCCTCCTTAATGTCCATCACCCAGTTACCCCATCCCCCCACCAACCTCCCCTTCAGCAACCCTCTGTTTGTTTCCTAGAGTTAAGAGTCTCTTATGGTTTGTCTCCTTCTCTGTTTAGTCTTATTTTATTTTTCCCTCCCTTTGTCTATGTTCCTCTGTTTTGTTTCTTAAATTCCACCTATGAGGGGCGCCTGGGTGGCTTAGTCGTTAGGCGTCTGCCTTCAGCTCAGGTCATGATCCCAGGGTCCTGGGACCGAGCTCCACATCGGGCTCCCTCCTCTGCGGGAAGCCTGCTTCTCCCTCTCCCGTTCCCCTGCTTGTATTCCCTCTCTGGCTTTCTCTCTTTCTGTCAAATAGATTAAAAAATCTTTAAAAAAAAAATTCCATGCAAGCTGGTGCAGCCACTCTGGAAAACAGTATGGAGGTTCCTCAAAAAGTTGAAAATAGAGCTACCCTACAACCCAGCAATTGCACTACTGGGTACTTACCCCAAAGATACAAATGTAGTGATCCAAAGGGGTACGTGCACCCCAATGTTTATAGCAGCAATGTCCACAATAGCTAAACAGTGGAAAGAGCCAAGATGTCCACCAACAGATGAATGGATAAAGAAGATGTGGTATATATATGCAATGGAATATTATGCAGTCATGGAAAAAAAAACGAAATCTTGCCATTTGCAATGACGTGGATGGAACTAGAGGGTATTATGCTAAGCGAAATAAGTCAATCAGAGAAAGACAATTATCATGTGATCTCACTGATATGAGGAATTCTTAATCTCAGGAAACAAACTGAGGGTCGCTGGAGTGGTGGGGGGTGGGACGGATGGGGTGGCTGGGTGATAGACACTGAGGAGGGTATGTGCTATGGTGAGTGCTGTGAATTGTGTAACACTGATGAATCACAGACCTGTACCTCTGAAAGAAATAATACATTATATGTTAAAAAAAAAAAAAGAAAAAGAGAAAGAAGATAGTAGGAAAGGAAAAATGAAGGGAGGAGGAAGTCAGAGCGGGAGATGAACCATGAGAGACTATGGACTCTGAGAAACAAACTGAGGGTTCTAGAGGGGAGAGGGTGGGGGGATGGGTTAGCCTGGTGATGGGTATTAAGGAGGGCACGTATTGAATGGAGCACTGGGTATTATATGGAAACAATGAATCATGGAACACTACAGCAAAAACTAATGATGTAATGTATGATGATTAACATAACATAATAAAATAAAATTTAAAATAAATAAATAAATAAAAATGGGAAAAAAATTTTAAAATTCTACATATGAGTGAAATCATATAATAATCGTCTTTCTCTGATTGACTTATTTTGCTTAGCATAATACCCTCTAGTTCCATCCACATTATTGCACATGGTAAGATTTCATTTTTTGATGGCTGAGTACTCTTCTATTGTATGTATGCACCACATCTTCTTTATCCATTCATCTGTCGATGGACATTCCCCAGATTCCTTCAAAGAGGAAGAAACAGTACCCACATTTTTGAAACTTTTTAACTACTTTTCTTGGATCTGCTTCCTTACTCTCTCCTCCCCCTTGCTCTGAGAAACCACTATCTTAAATTAGGTATTTTTCATTCTCGTGAATGTTTTTATATCTTTATTACATAGATATATGTCCATAAACCATATCTAGTATTATTATTTATTTTTTATTTTTTATTTTTATTTACTTGAGAGAGAGAGAGAATGGGAGAGAGCACAAGAGGGAAGAGGGTCAGAGGGAGAAGCAGACTCCCCGCTGAGCAGGGAGCCCGATGCGGGACTCGATCCCGGGACTCCAGGATCATGACCTGAGCCGAAGGCAGTCGCCTAACCAACTGAGCCACCCAGGCGCCCCATATCTAGTATTATTTTATATGTTTTGAAACTATGTATAAATGTCATCCTATTGCATGAACTCATTTTTATCTTTGAGTCTATATTTTCATTTAAAAACTTCCTTTTTTTGAGCTTTTTTAAATAAATAAACTATTTGGGAGTCATTTAAATTTCAGAAGAGTTGCAAAGGTAGTACAGAGTTAGTGTATACTCTTCACTCAGCTTCCTGCAATGTTAGCATCATACATAACTGCAGTCCATCTGTCAAAGCTAAGGAAAAAGTACTGGTAAAATCCTACTAACTAAAGTATAGACTTTAGGGCACCTGGGTGGCTCAGTTGGTTAAGTGACTGCCTTCGGCTCGGGTCATGATCCTGGAGTCCCGGGATCGAGTCCCGCATTGGGCTCCCCGCTCAGCGGGGAGTCTGCTTCTCCCTCTGACCCTCTTCCCTCTTGTGCTCTCTATCTCTCATTCTCTCTCTCTCTCAAATAAATAAATAAAATCTTTAAAAAAAAATAAAGTATAGACTTTATACAGATTTCACCAGTTTTTCCACTAATGTCCTTTTCTTGTTCTAGGTTCCAACCCAGGATACCACATGACATTTAGCAAATTGCATTTTTCAGATTCATGATGATACATGGCATTCTTATTCATTCTGCTTGAAGTTAGAATTCCACTGTTTGACTATAACACAATATGCGTGTGTGTTTTAAAGATTTACTTATTTATTTCAGAGAGAGACAGAGAGAGAGAACACAAGTGGGAGGGGCAGAGGGAGAGAGAGAATCTCAAGCAGATTCCTCGCTGAGTGCAGAGCCCGGTGCAGGATTCCATTTCATAACATGAGATCATGACCTGAGCGGAAACCAAGAGTTGAACCCTTAACTGACTGTGCCACCCAGGAACCCCACACAGTGTGTTTTTATTCTCCTATTGGTAGATATTTGGGTTATTTCCAAGTTTCTCTTGCTATTATAAACAGGTGTAACCCTTGTACCTTTGTCCTTATTTTCTTGATACTGTCAGGAAACAAAGATCTCTCTGTAACTTATAATGAAGTCCAAGGCTGTACCTTCAAAATCTGGCTCTGACTTTCATCTCTAGCTGCCTCAGCACTCCCAGCCAACCCTCCAAGTTCATGGTTGAGTTTTGGCTCTGTTTTCTAATCTCCCTCGTGCTTTCCTGGTTCCCAGCCTTGCCTTTTCCGGTCTTCCTCACCCCACCGCCAGCCCCAGTGACATCTGTTAGAAGGCTACACAGACCGGGCGCCTGGGTGGCTCAGTAGGTTAAGCGACTGCCTTCGGCTCAGGTCATGATCCTGGAGTCCTGGGATCGAGTCCCGCATCGGGCTCCCTGCTCGGCAGGGAGTCTTCTTCTCCCTCTGACCCTCTTCTCTCTCGTGCTATCTCTCATTCTCTCTCTCTCAAATAAATAAATAAAATCTTTAAAAAAAAAAAAAAAAGAAGGCTACACAGACCGAAAGCTGAATGGAGTCAGTAAGTATGGTATAAAGAACAATTTTGTTGCTTAAAAGGCGTGCGTGTTTTTTGATTTTTTGTTTTTTTATAATCGCACAGACTAAAACCACACAGAGGCATATGAAAGTAAAGGTAGAGAAGAGGGAGGCAGGCATGCCCTGCCGGGGGGCTCTGAGGGCAGCACCAAGGGAGCATGTTCAACCGAACAGGTAGGAAACCCAGAGAGCAAGGACCACGGACAAGTGCCTTCACGGGGGTCAGGGCGGAGTACTCAGGCAAGAGGCAGGAGGGGATTTCTTCGGTGTGTTTGAATGCCACTAGTCACAGTCAGGGCAGGGCAAAGAGGGGGACTTGTGGCAGAGACCACACTTCTCACACTGGTGCGTGGGGGCTCACAGCCTGTTTGTGGGGCTCTTGGGGCAGCAGGAAATATGAAGTTTAAAACGTTTATAATCCAGGGACGCCTGGGTGGCTCAGTCAGTTAAGCAACTGCCTTCGGCTGGGGTCATGGTCCCAGGGTCCTGGGATCAAGTCCCGCATCGGGCTCTCTACTCAGCGGGAAGCCTGCTTCTCCCTCTGCCTGCCACTCCCCCTGCTTGTGTGTGTGCTCTCTCTCTGACAAATAAATTAATAAAATAAAAAATCTTAAACACACACACACACACACACACACACAAAACATTTATAATCCAGTAAAGAAAGCTTGGGCTTGGAATGAAATGGGCTCAGGCTTCTGTCTAACAACCTCTTCATCTGACAAAGAGTTACGAATCGTGTCCATGTGTCAGACACGGTACTAGGCACCCAGAGGTTTGTCTGTAGCCACTTTTCTTCCCATTCTGTATTCTAACAGCTTCAACTTGGAAATTTGCACCTCCAGCTTTGATTTTGTGTCCTGAGTTTCTAACCCATATATCTAAATTCTTTCTGGGCATCCTTTGTTGGCTATCTCATAGGTAACCTCAAAGTCAATCTGGTCAAAAATGGATTTGTTATCTGTAAAATGTCCTGAATCTGCTTTTCTTTCAGTGTACCCCATAGCTCAGGGAATGGTCTCAGCAACCTCCCAGAACTCAAGGTAAACACCTGGCAGTTTCAATCCAATGCAACACCAAGTTCTGTTTATTCTATCACCTTTGTCAAGTGCGTTCATGTATCCTTCACTTTTGCAGCTACTCAATGCCTTTTTATGCCAGAACACAGGGAAATAAAAATAAATCAATGTTTCTCAGCCTATCTTGGTGAGGGAACTTTTTCCCACCCCAAATCCGTCAGGATGGATTCTTTTCTAAAACACAATGAAAACCAATTACTAGGAAAGTAAAATGGAAAAAAAAAAAAAAGGACATACAAAATACAAGGCACAGTTTTTCATTATTAGATTCAACACACAAAAATAACTTGCCAAATAGCTACAAGAATTTTAAATGTTCCGCTCAATTTCTGTACCTATCTCATTGCAGACTGGTAAAGTTTGCAAACTGGGATCATCCATGGCCTCCACTTTGAGTAGCACAGAAGAGAGGCAAAGGCAGAACAGGGTGCGTATATGTGGGCCTCAGAGTGGGAGGGGAGAAGGCAGAAAAGAAAAATTCTTTTTTTTTTTTTAAGATTTTATTTATTTATTTGACAGAGAGAGCGACAGTGAGAGAGGGAACACAAGCAGGGGGAGTGGGAGAGGGAGAAGCAGGCTCCCGGCTGAGCAGGGTACCCTGGGATCATGACCTGAGCTGAAGGCAGATGCTTAAATGACTGAGCCACCCAGGGGCCCAGAAAAAGAAGATTCTTGAGCAAATAAATACAAACCACATTGTCAACAACAAAAGCAATTGGCTCTCTGTGCCTGGGGCAGTGGGAGCATAGAGGAGGCACCTAACCCAGTGAGTGTCAGGATAGGCTACCTTATAGGGGGTGCAAGACGGGTAGGAGTTAATCAGGTTGGGGAAGCTCTAGTGATGAGTGGGCAGAGTGCTCCCAGCCAAGAAACAAGTTCTAGAGGCATTAAGTAGCCTATGGCTTGGGAATTACCCTTACTATGACTTGAGGGGCTGCCTTTCTCTGAGTCAGCATCCATTTCCACATATATAAGGTGGATATGCTAATCTTTTCTTTAAATGACAGAACAGAAGTCATGAAAAGTGCCTCCAGTAGAGCCTGGCATTTGGCACCGTGCTGTGTTGTGTGTAAGGGGTACGCTTAGGAATCAGAGCTGCCTCTGGTGGAGGGGTTCAGCTCATTAACTCAAGACTGGAGTCTAGAATGACCCAGGTTCTGAGGGATGATAAGGCAATCAGGGGGGCATGCCTGTTGGACAGTCAGCCAAAGATGGGGTGTAGTTTGAGGTTGGGGCAGAAAGCAGGACCCCCAGAGTAAGCATCTCTTTCCCACAAGCCTCTGGTGTTCTAGGCTCCAGGGGCACCTGGGTGGCTCAGTGGCTTAAGTATCTGCCTTCGGCTCAGGTCATGATCTCAGGGTCCTGGGACTGAGCCCTGCTTTAGGCTCCCTACTCAGCGGGGAGCCTGCTTCTCCCTCCCTCTTTGTCCCTCCCCCTTCTTATGCTCTCTCTCTTTCACTCTCTCTCTCAAATAAATAAATAAAATCTTAAAAAAATAGGCTCTAAATAAAAAGCTAAAGGGTGGTGCTTGTTCTGTCCTGCCCTGCCCTGCCTTGGAGGGAGGTTGATAAGATAATGACATTAATGGAACATTGATAAGTCACAAAGCTTATCTTCTCAGGGACTGGTTTCTTTTAAAGATCTTATTTATTTTTTATTTATTTTTATTTTTTCTTAAAGATTTTATTTTTAAGTAATCTCTACACCCAACGTGGGGCTTGAATTTATAACCCCGAGGTCAAGAGTCCTATGCTCTTCTGACTGAGCCCTCCAGGCACCCCTCAGGAGAATCAGGAAAATTAAATCACACATTCCAAAATCTCAGAACCAGAGCCGTGACTAGGATTGAAACCCATGCCCTGATTCCAGGTTTCACCTCTTTTTTTTTTTTTAGGTAAGAATTATTTATTTATTTTAATTTTATTGTTATGTTAATCACCATATATTACATCATTTGTTTTGGTGTAGTGTTCCATCAGGTTTCACCTCTTAACCAGATGATGCATTCAGAAAATTTTCCTGATTTTTATTATTTCTGAAAATGACTCATTTTTATTTAAAGCACAAAAATTGAGATATAACCTGCATATTTGTACATGGCAAAAAAGATACCAGGAAGTTTGCAAAACGTTGGTCACTGCCATGTATATACATATACATCCAATGTATATACACGTACATACAATGGACTATTACTCAGCCTAAAAGGAAGGCAAATCTTACTAAAAAGAAGGCAATCCTGCCATTTGTGATAACATGGATGGACCTTGAAGGCAGTATGATGTGAAATAAGTCAGGCAGAGAAAGACAAATATGATACCACTTACATGTGGATTCTAAACAAAAAGCAAAACAAGGCACTGAACTCAGAGATAGAACAGACTGGTGGTTGTCAGAGGTGGGGGGGGAGGCCGGTGAGGAGGAGAGGGGTGGGCAAAGTGGGTGAAGGTGGTCAAAAGGTACGCACTTCCAGTTGTAAGATAAATAAGTCCTGGGGATGTCACGTACAGCACGGTGACTGTAGTTAATGATACTGTCTTGTATATTTCAAAGTTGCTGAGAGAATAAATCTTGAAGTTCTCATCACAAGGAAAAGATTGTAATGGTGGTGATGGATGTTAATTACACTTATTGTGTTAATTACACTTATTGTTTCATGATATATACAAATATCAAATCCTTATGTTGTACACCTGAAACTAATATAATGTTATATGTCAATTATATCTCAATAAGAAAATAAAGAAAAAACATAAAATCATGTAAGCTTACATTAGCATATTACAGACCTTTTAAAAAAGATTTTAAGCTATCTCCTTCAATATCAGTGTCTCTCTCTTTTTTTTTAAAGATTTTATTTATTTGAGAGAGAGAATGGTAGAGAGAGAGCACGAGAGGGAAGAGGGTCAGAGGGAGAAGCAGACTCCCTGCCGAGCAGGGAGCCCAATGTGAGACTCGATCCCGGGACTCCGGGATCATGACCTGAGCCGAAGGTAGTCGCTTAACCAACTGAGCCACCCAGGCGCCCAATATCAGTGTCTCTTTATTGGTGGATCTCTGTTCAGCCTCCCTTAATCCTCCTAACTACCACCTCATTTCTCTACCCCCATTTATAGCAAAACTTTTTTTTAATTTTTTTAATTTTTTTAATTTTTTTTTAAAGATTTTATTTATTTATTTGAGAGAGAGAATGAGAGAGAGAGAGAGCACATGGGGGGGGAGGTCAGAGGGAGAAGCAGACTCCCTGCTGAGCAGGGAGCCTGATGCGGGACTCGATCCCGGGACTCCAGGATCATGACCTGAGCTGAAGGCAGTTGCTTAACCAACTGAGCCACCCAGGCGCCCCAAAACTTTTTTTTTTAATATATTTTTATGACGTAAACTCTATGCCCAACATGGGGCTCGAACTACGACTCCGAGATCAGGAGTCCCAGGTCCACCTGCTTTTTTTTTTTTTTTAAGATTTTTATTTATTTATTTGAGAGAGAGAGAATGAAGAGAAAGAGAATATGAGAGGGGGGAAGGTGAGAGGGAGAAGCAGACTCCCCGCTGAGCGGGGAGCCTGACATGGGGCTCCATCCGGAGACTCCAGGATCATGACCTGAGCCTAATGCAGTCGCTTAACCAACTGAGCCACCCAGGCGCCTTCTACCTGCTTTTGTTAGTCACCAATGGCCTCCATCTTGTCAAGTCCTGGTTCTTATCTCAGCAACATCTGATGTGGTTGCACAGTTCCTCTTTTGAATGCATGCTTCTCTTGGCTTCTTGAAATATAATCTCCTGACTTTCCGCCTACTTCTCCGTCTGTTACTTCTCAGTCTCCTTGGATGAACTTTCTGTTCTGCTGAACCTTAAATGTAAATGTAGGAGATCCTCAGGTTCTGTCCCGTCTCTTTCTCTAACTAGCTCCCTAGTTGATTTCACTCACTCTAATGGCCTTATAACCACCATCTCTGTGCTGACAACACCCAAATTGACATTTACAGCCTTAACCTTTCCCTGAGCACGTTTAGTAGACAATTCAAAGTCAATATGCCTAAAATCGAATTGTTTCAGCTGCCTCCAAATCTGCTCTTCTTCTTATCTTTCCATATTCCCAAATGGTGCAGTCATCACTCAGTTCCTCAAGCCAATAATCTAAGGGTCATCTTTGATTCCTCTTTTCCTCTCAGCTCTTTACCATTCCAACCCATTACCAAGTCCTTTCCCTTCTAATTCTAAAATATTCTGTAATCGCCATCATCCCCCCCCTCACCAAATACAGCTCTTTCTTGGAGGGAGACACCGTTAGCTTTCTAACTGGTGTCCCTGCTTTGATCTCATCTCCCATAATCCATACACCTCAAAGGAGCCCAGTGATTTTTTAAAAAACTTAGATCCTGTCAATTTCCTGTTTAAAATCCTTCAGTGGCTTCCCATCACACTTAGAATAAAGTTCGAACTGCTGTCCATGGTCTCCAAGACCATCCCTATCACGTCATTCCATTCTCCCCTGTGCTCACATGGTAGAGGTCACCTGGTCCCTCTATGTTTCCTCTGGCAGGCCAAGCTCTCTCCTGCCTTAGATCCCTCCAATCTTCCTATGGGGAGGTCCCTTTCAGGCACTTAGTCCTCAGCTCACGTTTTCCTGTTTGTTTTCTCTGTGGCACTCATCACCAAAGAAAATTATAACTATTGACTTTATTATATTCATTTGTCTGCCCATTTCACATGAAAATTCCTTGAAAGCAAAGACCCTTGGTTCTGTCTTGTCTGCCGTTGTATCCCTAGTTCCATAAGACAGTGCGGACACACAGGAGGCTCAGTATTCTGGAAAGAAGACGCGTGCTACGGAGCTCGCACTATTTGGTCTGTACACACAAGGGACAAAGGAACCTCGTTTATAGCAGAGAAGATCCAGGCCTCTGGGAGCTTATGACAAAGAACTCTGACCTGGTGGGGTGCTGGTGGAGGTTCTCCTGTCTCCTACATCCCAGTCTGCGGCTGCCTCCTGCCTCCTGCCCTGGTTTTTCCACCCTGAGGTCTCCAAAGCCTGGAGTCTGGAACCTTGGTGTCCTTACCCCTACTTGAGTGTAACAGAGATGCTCAGACTGAAGGGTGGATGGGGTAAATCGGGTGGGGGCAGACTTAAGACACAAGATGTGGTGACGGTCTGAGGTCCCTGTTAGTGACCCTGCTGTGTCCGGGCAGGACCTGGATGCCCGCCACAGCCGGGCGGGGTGGGGCGGCTGCTGATGGGTGGGTCTGTGGGTGCGGCCCTTGGCTCCGCCCCTCCCGGCCGCACGGTGCTAAGTAGAAGCAGAGCTAGGCAATTGAGATTGTGGCGTGGTGGTGGCAGGACACCTGATCTGAGACGCCGAGGCAGCGCGTCTCAGCTGTGCTCTGGTGTGGGCCTGGACCCGCACAGGGTCCTGATGTGCAGCCCATCCCAGGCTGAGATGGAGCGGGAGGCCGAGAGGCTGAGACAGTGGCAGCCGGCTCAGCACCAGCTCGTGCAGGTGAGTCCAGAAGTCAGCGCCAGGGCCGGGCGTGGCGGGCGGGGGTAGGGTGGGTGCAGTCTGGGGGTGGAGGGAAGCAGAAATCTGAGGTATTAGAAGTGTGAGGGGTAAGGTTAGGAAGGGGAGGGTTGGGAGATCGCGGACATAAGTCATGTGTCATTTATGCAATTAATATTCACACAGCATTAGCACCTGTGCTGGGCTCTGGGGGTAATGCCCTGCCCTGTCAAGGGACTTGAGTATCCAGGAAAGAAGAAAAAGTTAGGAAGTCAGTGGGAAGCAGGCAGGGAGGAAAACATTACTAAGTGGCAGGCCTTTGTCAAGACCCTGGGAATGCAGTGGTATGCTTACTATAAGATATTATACCATTTTATTAATAAATAGCTGAATGATTGGAAGTGTACAGATTACTATTAAGGAGAAGAACAGGGGCCACAGGAACGAATAGCAGAGGTGTTTGAGTTGATTTAGGAGGTTGAGAAGACAGCTAAGGATTTGGTCTGGAACTGGGGAGCTGGCTGGGTGAAGGGTTTGCAGGGCCTGAGACCAGAGACAGTAAGCTTCTACCTTGGAGGAAGTGAAAGATGGACTGAGAACTAAGGCCAAGAGAGTGATGGGAGAGTGGCTACTGAGATCATGCAGGGCTTGAGCCAGTAGGAAGCCACTGAGGAATTTAAATGTGATTAGTCATGATTAGATTTGCATTTTGTAAAGAGTGCCCTGAGAGAGGTGGGCAGAATTCAAGGCAATTGCTGGAAAGGTACTATGAGAACTAAAATGGCAGCCTAACTAGGGAGGGGAGTGTGGAGAAAGAGAAAACCAAATAGATCTTGGACATGTTTTGGAGGTAGACACCATAAGAATTGGTAATTAATTCGCATCTAGGTGGTGAAGGAGCCATCCAGGACACCTTACCAGATTTCTGGCTTGCACCATTGGGCAAGAATAGTGACATTTTGTGGGAAAGCAAAGGATGAGAAGGAACAGGCTTGTTTTTTACTCCTGTGGGTGGGCGAGTAAGGATGAGCAGGAGTTTTAGATGCAGTCCATTGAAGTGCCTTTGGGCTATCCAAGTGGACTGAGCCTTAGGCAGCTAGAAGATTCAGGAGAAGTCTGCCCTGGAGCTACTGGTTTAAGAATAAGTGGTATATAAACCTAAATGGATCATTAGCATGAGAAAGATTGCCTAGAAAGTATCCAGTAAGGGAAACCTAGAGAGGAGACTGAGGAGGAGGGAGGGCCAGGGAGGAGAGGAGAAAAACCAAGCAAGTGTGACAATGTGTTCCCAAGGTCAAGGGTGGAAAACATTTCCAGACAAGTGGCCAGGAGTCTCAGAAGCTCCCAAGAGGTCAAGTGAGAAGGGGTCTGACAAGTGTTTGGACTTAGTGACATGAAAGTGGTTGTTGACCTTTATGAAAGCAGTTTCTGTGGAGAAATGGGGGGGGCCAAATTGAATTTGGGGGAGTAATTAGGCAAGGCAGTGTTGAAGGTGTGTATTTTAAGCATCTCCAAAGAAGTTTGCCTGTGAAGGATCAGGAAAATAAAAGAGGGCCATCACTGACAGGGAGGAAAAAGGGGCTGAGCACCCCAGAAATACCCATCCAATAGACAGTTATCTGGAGCCTGTTACATGCCTACTTTATGCTAGTTGCATATAGTGGTGAATAAAACAGATGGGCTCTCACCAACCCTTCTAGGGTGAAAGAAAATTATTTTCTTCCATAGTCAAACATTTTCAAACCTACCAATATTCTTAATATCATCTTAAATGTAATTCTTATTCAGATTCCCCTAGTTGTCCCTAAAATGTCCTTTACGCTAATATGTCCAAACCAGGATCTGCTTTAAGACCACATACTGCATCTGGTTACATCTCTTGAGTTTTTTTTTTTTTTAAAGCCTTTTTATTTATTTATTTGACAGAGAGAGACACAGCGAGAGAGGGAATACAAGCAGGGGGAGTGGGAGAGGGCAGAGAGCCCGATGCGGGGCTCGATTCCAGGACCCTGGGATCAGGACCTGAGCTGAAGGCAGACGCTTAACGACTGAGCCACCCAGGCGCCCCTCTGAGTTTTTTTGAAATTAGAATAGTTTTCTTTTTTCCTGACTGACTTTCCATTTTTCATTACCCTAACTTTCTTTGTCTGGTAGACTGTTCCTTCTGGATTTATCACATTGCGTTCTCATGGTATAAGTTAGCTTGATCTTCTAGCTCTTGTGTCACTTGTAAACTGAAGTTAGACCTTAAAGCTTCATTGGATTCCTGATTGTTGGTAAGAAGGTCTCATAGGTATGGTGGGCTCCCTCTTCATCAGGAGACACATCTAGCTCCCCACATTTGGGTGACACTAGGCTTGGCCCTTGAATTAAGGTAGCCTGATTGATTTCTCTATTCAAGCTTAACGTTTAGCCTTGTGGTCAGAAAGTAATCTGTGTAACGTGATCTTGGATATATCCAAATGCCCAGTTCCCTACCAGTCATTCACCTACGGTGTCAACCAAGTTTCCTTAATCAAAAGTTTTATTAAGGGTTGTAAAATAATGATTTTTCAATTCTACCATTCCTTCTACATTTATTAGTTTGCGTTCTTCTGTAATGTAGGATTTTTCTTAAACCACTGGACTCTTTTTGGTGATTTTGAAATAAATTTCTTACCGGAAAGATATAATAAACACTTAATTTTCACTTATATTCACAATGTTCAAAATTCTATTAAAACTAATAGTCATTATTCTTTTTGATGTTCAAATTGTCACAAATTTGGCCAGTGGGAACCCCTGTGTCCTTTTCTTAGGCATTTTTTAAAAAGTGTGGTAAAATCTACATAACAAAAATATCATTATAACCATGTTTAAGTGTATAATTAGTGGCATTAATCATATTCACATTACTATGCAACCATCCCCAAAATTAATCTCCACAAATTTTTTCATCTTCCCAAACTGAACTTCTTTTAATTTTTAATTTTTATTTTTTTAAATTTAGATTCAATTAATTAACATATAATGTATTGTTTGTTTCAGGGTACAGGCCTGTGATTCATCAGTCTTTTTTTTTTTTAAATCCATTTGTTATTCTGTTTTTTTTTTTTTAAGATTTTATTTATTTATCTGAGAGAGAGAGAAAGAGATAGCACGAGAGGGAAGAGGGTCAGAGGGAGAAGCAGACTCGAGCCCGATGTGGGACTCGATCCCGGGACTCCAGGATCATGACCTGAGCCGAAGGCAGTTGCTTAACCAGCTGAGCCACCCAGGCGCCCCTCATCAGTCTTACATAATACTCAGTGCTCATTATAACACATACCATCCCCAATGTCCATCACCCAGTCACCCCATCCCTCCACCCCTCTCCCCTGCAGCAACCCTCAGTTTGTTTCCTATGATTAGGAGTCTCTTACGGTTTGTCTCCCTCTCTGGTTTTGTCTTGTTTCATTTTCCCTCCCTTCCCTTATGCCCCCCTGCCTTCCAAACTGAAACTCTTTAACCAATAAAAAGTAACTTCCCAAATCCCTGGCAGGCAATCACCATTTTACTTTGTCTCTTTGAATTTGACTTCCTTAAATATCTTATATAAATGGAACCATACATTTTTTGTCCTTATTTGACTTAGCTTAATGCCTTCCAGACTCATTCATTTTGAAGTATATCAGAATTTCCTCTTTATTTTTTTTATGACTGAATAATAGTCCAGTGTAGATATATGCCACATTTTGTTCATCCATTCATCTGCTGATGGGCACTTGGGTTGCTTCCATGTTTTGGCTACTGTGAATGATGCTGCTGTGAACATGGGTGTACAGATACCTAGTTCAGTCCCTGCTTTCAGTTCTTGTAGGTAGATACCAGAAGTGGAATTGTTGCATCATATAGTAATTTTATTTTAAGTTGTTGAGGGGCTGTCATACAGTTTTCCATAGTGGCTGCACCATTTTACGTTCCTACTACAAGGATTCTAATTTCTCCATATCTTGCCAACACTTTGGGTTGTTGTTGTTGTTGTTCTTTTTGATAACAATCATTTTAAATGGGTGTGAAGTGGTATCACATTGTGGCTTTGATTTGCATTTCCCTAATGATTGGTTATGTTGAGAATCTTTCATTTGCTTGTTGGCTATTTGTATATCTTTGGAGAAAAGTAGTTAAGGCTCTTGCCCATTTTCGAATCGGGTTATTTGTTTTTAGGTTAAGTTTTAGGAGCTATCTATATTTTCTAGATATTAGTCTCTGTTAGATATGTGAATTGCAAATGTTTTCTCCCATTCTGTGGGTTGCCTTTGTACTCTGCTGGTGGTGTCTTTTGATGCACAAAAGATTTTAATTTGATGAAATCCAACTTCGTCTCTTTTTTTCTTTTGTTGCCATTCCTATAGTGTCATATCTGAGAAATCATTGCCAAATCCAATGTCATGAAGCTTTTCCCCTATGTTTCCTTCTAAGAGTTATAGTTTAGCTCTTATGTTTAGGTCTTTGATCCATTTTGAATTAATTTTTGTATGTGGTATTAAGTAAGGGCCCTTCATTCTTTTGCATGTGGATATCGAGTTATACCAGTGCCATTTATTGAAAAGGCTGTCTTTCCCCTCATTCAATGATCTTGGCACCCTTGTTGAAAATCATTTGACCATATGTGTGGGGGTTTATTTCTGGGCTCTATTCCTTTCTGTTGGTGAATAGGTCTATACTTAATGCCAATATTACCTTGTTTTGATGACTTAGCTTTGTAGTAAGTTTTGAATCAAGAAGTGTAAATTTTCCAATTTTGTTCTTTTTCAAGATTTTTTTTCAAGATTTTGTTTATTTGACAGAGAGAGCACAAGCAGAGGGAGAGAGAGGGAGAAGCAGGCTCCTTGCTGAGCAAGGAACCCGATGTGGGACTCGATCCCAGGACCCTGGGATCATGACCCTGGCCAAAGGCAGCTACTTAACCAACTGAGCCACCCAGGCGTCCCTCAAGATTGTTTTTGGCTATTTGGGGTCCCTTGAAATTCCATATGAATTTTAGGGGGTAGATTTTTCTATTCTTGCAAAGAAAGGTATTTTGGTAGGGGTTGCATGGAATCTACAGATTGTTTTGGGTAGCACTGACATCGTAACTATTAAAGCCTTCTAATCTATGAATATTAAGATGTCTCTCTATTTACTATGTCTTTAATTTCTTTCAGTAATGTTTTGTATTTTCCAGTGATTAACCTCCTTGGTTATTTCTAAGTATTTAATTTGTCTTGATGCTATTGTAAATTGAATTGATTTTCTTTTTAAAAAGATTTTATTTATTTATTTGACAGAGAGATAGAGAGCACAAGTAGGCAGAGGGAGAGGGAGAAGCAGACTCCCTGTGGAGCAGGGAGCCCGATGTGGGTCTCGATCCCAGGACCCTGAGATCATGACTTGAACTGAAGGCAGACACTTAACTGACTGAGCGACCTAGGCACCCCTGATTTTCTAATTTCCTTTATAGTTAGTTCATTGTCAGTGTATAGAAACAACTGATTTTTGTGTGTTAGATTTTAATCTTTTTTTTTTTATTTAAATTTTAGTTAGTTAACCTACAGTGCAATATTGGTTTCAGAAGTAGAATTCAGGGATGGTCCATCGACCAGAGGACCAGAGGTCCCTCTGACCCTCTTCCCTCTCGTGCTCTCTAGCTCTCATTCTCTCTCTCTCAAATAAATAAATAAAATCTTTAAAAAAAAATCGGGGTGCATGTACCCCTTTGAATCTATTTTTGTGTACTTTGGGTGAATACCTTGTAGTGCAATTGCTGGATCATAGAGTAGTTCTATTTTAACTTTTTTTTTAAAGATTTTATTTATTTATCTATTTATTTATTTATTTGACACACAGAGAAGGAGAGAGCAAGCCCAAGCAGGGGGAGTGGCAGGCAGGGCAGAAGCAGGCTCCCCGCTGAGCAGGGAGCCCGATGCGGGGCTCGATCCCAGGACCCTGGGATCATGACCTGAGCCGAAGGTAGACACTTAACAACTGAGCCACCCAGGTGCCCCTAATTACAGCTTCGTGGTTCCACTGGGGATATTTTAACTTTTTGAGAAACCTCCATACTGTTCTCCAGAGTGGCATTCCCACCAGCAGTGCAAGAGGGTTCCCCTTTCTCTGCATCCTTGCCAACACCTGTTGTTTCTTCTGTTGTTAATTTTAGCCATTCTGACAGGTGTGAGGTGATATTTCATCATGGTTTTGATTTGTATTTCCCTGATGATGAGTGATGTTGAGCATCTTTTCATGAGTCTGTTAGCCATCTGGATGTCTTCTTTAGAAAAGTATCTATTCGTGTCTTGAATTTGAATCTTACTACTTTTGGGGTGCCTGAGTGGCTCAGTTGGTTAAGTGTCTGACTCTTGGTTTCAGCTCAGGTCGTGATCTCAGGGTTGTGAGATGGAACCCCGAGTTGGGCTCTTTGCTCAGTGCAGAGCCTGCTTGAGATTCTCTCCCTATCCATCTGCCCCTCCCTGCCACTCACATGCATGTACTCTCTCTCTTTCTCAAATACATAGATAAATAAATAAATAAATAATTAAAAAAAAAATGAATCTTACTACTTTTGCTGAATTTATTAGTTCTAACGTGTGTGTGTGTGTGTGTGTGTGTGTAATCCTTAGGGTTTTCTACATTTAAGATCATATTAACTGGGAACAGATAGTTTACTATTTTTTCCAATACAGACGCCTTTTGTTTTTCTTATCTAACTGCTCTGGTTAGAACTTCCAATACAATGTTGAATAAAAATGGTAAAAGCAGGGCGCCTGGGTGGCTCAGTTGGTTGAGCGACTGCCTTCGGCTCAGGTCATGATTCTGGAGTCCCGGGATCGAGTCCCACATCGGGCTTCCTGCTCGGCGGGGAGTCTGCTTCTCCCTCTGACCCTCTGACCCTCTTTCCTCTCGTGCTTTCTATCTCTCATTCTCTCTCTCTCTCTCAAATAAATAAATAAAATCTTTAAAAAAAATGGTAAAAGCAGGCATCCTTGTCTTCTTGATCTTAAAGAGCCTTCAGTCTTTCATCATGAATATGATGTAAGTTGTGGGTTTTTCATAAATGAAATGCCTTTTATCAAATTGGAAGTTTCTATTTCTCGTTTTTTGAGAGGGTTTTTTTTTTTGAGGTTTTTTTTTTTTTAATCATGAAAGGGTATTGGATTGTTTCAGATGCTTTTTCTGCCCTGCCCTGCCCCCCCCCCCCCCTGATTTTCAGATGCTGAATCAGCCTTGTGTTTCTGGAATAAATTCCACTTGGTCATGTTGTATAATCTGATTAATATGCTGGTGGGAAAAAAATATGCTGGTGGATTTGGTTTGCTAAATTTTTTTTTGAGGATTTTTTTGCATCTATATTCATGAAAAATGTTGGCCTTTTGTTTATTTTACTTGTGATGTCTTTTTCTGGCTTTGGTATCAAGGCAATGTGAGAATGAGGTAGCAAGTATTCCCTCCTCTTCAATTTTTTGGAAAAATTTTGGAAGCATTGATATCCTTCTTTAAATGTTTAGAATTCACCATGAAGCCATCAAGTTCAGGGTTTTTCTTTGTCCTAGAGGCTTTTGATTACTGATCCAGTCTCTTTACTAGTTATGGGTTTGTATAGATTTTCTATTTCTTCATGATTCAGTGTTGGTAGGTTTTTGTCTTTTTAGGAATTTATCCATTTCATTTAGGTTATCCAAATTGTTGGCATGAAATTATTCATAGTACTCTCATAATCTTTTTCATTTCTGTAAAATTGGTAGTAATGTCCTCACTTTCATATTTTTCTTGATTAATTTAGCTAAAGATTTGGCAATTTTGTTAATCTCTCCAAAGAACCAACTCTTGGTTTCATTGATTTTTTTTTTAAAGATTTTATTTATTTACTTGAGAGAGAGAGAGAGAGCATGAGAGGGGGGAGGGTCAGAGGGAGAAGCAGACTCCCCGCTGAGCAGGGAGTCCGATGTGGGACTCGATCCCAGGACTCCAGGATCATGACCTGAGCCAAAGGCAGTTGCTTAACCAACTGAGCCACCCAGGCGCCCTCATTGATATTTTTCTAATAGTTCCTTCCTTCTGCTAGCTTTGGGGTTAGTTCGTTCTTCTTTTTCTAGTTCCTTAAGGTGTAAAGCTAAGTTGTTTAGAGATTTTTTTTTATTATAAGCATTTATAGCTGTAAATTCCCTCTTAGGAGGGAAAAATGTATAGAATATTTCTTACTTAAATTCACCATTATTTTTAATTGATTTTTACTCTGATTTTTATAACAGAATTTTTCACTTGCTGAAAATCCTGATTTCTCACAATATTATTTTAAAACTATTTTAATGAAAAATAACACTCAAACAGAGACGTGAATATAAGTGTATGGCCTAATGGAAGAGTACAAAGTGAAGATCTATGAAACATTGCCACCACCACAGAAGCCCCTCTGATCCTTATTTTGTCCCCCCCTCCCCTCTAATATAACTTGTAGCCTATTACCTGGACGTAACTTCTTTGAATTCCCCTATTTCTACTCTGTGGTGTTTCTGTAATTGGTGTAAAAGTCGAAATTGCTTTAAGTTTGCTTTCTTTTCGTGTGTGTGTGTGTGTGTGTGTGTGAATGTTGCTCATTTTTCCTTGATCTGTGGCAACATTTTTTCTGGTGATTTTTTAAAAGATTTTATTTATTTATTTGAGAGTGAAAGAGAGCGAGAGAGTCGTGCAAGCACGAGCAGGGGGAGGGACAGAGGGAGAAGGAGAAGCAGGCTCCATCCCAGGACCCCAGGATCATGACCTGAGCTGAAGGCAGATGCTTAACTAACTGAGCCACTCAGGCGCCCCCATTTTTTCTTTCCTGAGATTGCAATCTTCAATTTCTGTTGGTGTTTTAGTATCTTTTATGGATACTGTATTTTTTACTTATGTTTTGGTTTTCATATTTGAATGGATTGGTCTTTTCTGGACTGTCATAGTGGAGGAGTAGATGGGAGGTTATGGAGTAGTGGAGCCAGGAATAATGATTTTCAAGGGGCCCCAGTTTTTAGCTCAAGAGCTCTCTCTAATGCTACAGTGATGGACAACTTTAAAAAATATGATTCTTGGATCCTGTCCTGTTTCAAGAGGTTCCACCACCAATCTCTTCTTTACGTCCCTTCATACCAGTCAGTCATCCAGGAATACTGCCTCTTGACTTCCTTGTTAAAAGTCTGCCTCTTGGGGCGCCTGGGTGGCTCAGCTGGTTAAGCATCTGCCTTCGGCTTGGGTCATGATCCCAGGGTCCTGGGATCAAGCCCCACCCACATCGAGCCCCGCATCGCACTCCCTGCTCCGCGGGAAGCCTGCTTCTCCCTCTCCCACTCCCCCTGCTTGTGTTCCCTCTCTCGCTGTGTCTCTCTCTGTCAAATAAATAAAATCTTCAAAAAAAAAAAAAGCCTGCCTCTTTTCCTCCCCTCCTCCAGTGCTTGATCTCAGACTTGTCCACAGCAGTTCCAGCTCAGCTGAGACCCTCTTCTGTAAGTAAATATTTGCAGATGCTTTCTAAGTTTTGCTAAAGCCATGACCCCTCTGAACCCTCAGGTCTTCTTACTCTTGTGGCTTTCTGCACTTAGGCTGATTTTGGATGTTCTTTTACCCTCACACTTAAAGATAATCTGTGAAGGTTTTCTCAGAGTTTTGCTGAAGGTGTCGGTTGTGGAATATTTTATTTGCTCTCTTCGTTGCTTTTTATGAAATAAACAAAATCATGACAAGGAGGAAAAATGGCATGAGTCACATTTAGGCTGCTACTGTGCTCCTATCAGCTAGACTTGCATCTTAAAAAGTCCAAACTGGAGAATGGTTGGGTAGCAGGATAATTCAGGCAAGAGATATTGGAGGCTGGATTAGGGTGGAGTCTGGAGATGGGAAGGAAGGACATGGGGAACTGGAATTTGAACTAGGGTGAATTTCACTTCTCTCTCTTCAAGGATACTGAGAAGTCAAGGTCCATCTTGGACACGTCTCCACCTCCTAGATGCAGTGGAGGGCACACCTCTTGGAATGATGGCGCATCAGGCATTCAACACTTCCTTCAGTACACAGAGCTGGAGAGGATCCCCTTGGCCTTAGCTGAGGCACCCAGGCAGAATGCAAGTGAAATGGGGCCACAGTTCAGTATGTCACTGCCTGAGCATGGTGTGAGCTACTGCTCCCAAGTGACTCGCACTCCTTCCCAGATGTTTTACTGTGAGGGACTGCCTTCCTCCCAGCCAGGAATAATGATTTTCAAGGGGCCCCAGATGATGCCCTTAGGAGAGCCCAGTACTCCAAGGGTGGCCATGACCTTTGCTAGGAATCTAAGGATGGCCCCCAGTGGGCCGCCAGTCTCAGCTCCCAGTGGAATCTCAATGACATCCCACATCAATGTGCCAACAATGCCTTATTCTGGCCCCCCAACAGTACCTTCTAACAGAGACTCTTTAACACCTAAAATGTTATTGGCCCCAACCATGCCTTCTACTGAGGCCCAGGCAATGCTCCCTTCTTTGACTCAGATGTTGTCCCCTAGAGAACCCCATGACTTTAGGATGAACCCAGCTGGGTCCCCATCATTTCTGGCTTTAGAATCCCAGCACTCTCTCGTCCAGCCAGGCTCCCAGGAAGACCCCTTACCCAAACAGTCCATGCGTGCTCCACAGAGAGCAGAGTGGAACTCCAGGGCCCAGGAAAGGGCTCTCAGGAGGAGATCCCCGGTTTCAAGGCCTTACTGCTGCCAATATGAAAGCTGCGGAAAAGCTTATACTAAGCGCTCCCACCTTGTGAGTCACCAACGCAAACATACAGGTGAATGAGGTGTCAGATAGGTGGGGTAGGGTTGGGTGGGGTAGAGGAGTCTCTGGGCTTTAGATCTGTGCTAGACCACTGGTTTGTAATGGCTTGGGATTAGCTTGTCATCCTTCAAGCTTGGGGTCAAGCTATATTGGCACCACCAATTTGCTTTCCCTCCGTCCAGTGTGACCGTGCCAAAATCATGGGCTGCTGATTGTGTTGCCTCCTCACTGCTTTCCCTTGGTTTTCCTTTGGTTTCTCAACTTTGACTGCTCTTCCTCAATAGAGTCAGACTCCTTCCTATGCATGTGCTGGCATATTCTTCTACTTATTTTCTTCTGTTCCTTGTCACCTCCCCACAGGTGAGAGGCCCTATAAATGCATGTGGGAAGGCTGTATGTGGTCTTTCTTCCGTTCTGATGAGCTTGGACGACATACGCGGATACACACCAGATATCGACCACATGGATGTGATCAATGCGGTCGACAATTCATGAGATCTGACCATCTCAGGCAACACCAGAGGATTCATCGACAGGCACCAGGATCCCCAGACCCACAGGCCAACAATGGACAGATGGCTGGTCCTCCTGCTCTTGGTCTTTAGGCCAATCTCCCTTTCTCCTCATCTTGGCTTCTCTACCCTGATCTTGCTTGCCTCTGACCCAGCTAGTCCAGTAGGTATAGGCTTAGATGAAGACAGAGAAAGATTATGAGGTGGTGTTAAAGCCTATATGAGCTCTGGACCCAGTCAGAGACTCCTCAAAACTGTCTTGCATACCTTCACCTCTTTGGGGCACCTATTTTGCCAAGGTTGGCCGCATGGGAAACTGAAGGAAAGTAGAGATTGAGAGCTTTATCAAAAAGCTCTTTATCTCGTGTCACTCCCCAGCTTGAAACTCTTTAGTGACTCTCCTTTGCCTGCTACATAAAATCCAACTTCCTTATCTTGGTCTTCTATAGTTTCCAGAGCCAAACTATGTTTAAAACCTGAATTTACCACTTACTAGCCATGTGACCTTGGAAAAGGGGTTTGATCATTATGCCATGTTTCCTTATCTGGTAAATGAGAAAAATTCTCTCTGGCACTCATCAGCCACATGCCCAGAGACTGACTCTCCTCTAGCTTCCAGACTTGGATGGAATGCCCTGCTGCAGGGCATGGAATCTGGCATCTCAAGTTGCTATTAGCAACCCAGAAGGGTGGGGTAGTAAATTCTCCTGAGATAACATTTGACTAATGGGAGATGGGAGAGAACCGGGCGGATAAATACCTTCTTCCCCCCTTTTCCTCAATTGCTGCAAGGCACTGTTTCTCCAAACAGTTCCACCAATGGGGAGATCACCCAAGTAGCCATTGGACACACCTGCTGTGTTTCTTCAAGGCTTGTCATGAAGCAGGACCCAATTGCTATCACTTTGCATTACTGTCAGTTCTTCCTTGCCTTGCTTCCCTTTTCTCACTCAGTGCCCTGGGTTTGCACCTCTCAAATAAAACATCAGTACTTAGTTCTTGTTTTAGGCTCTGTTTTCTAGGTGATCTGGGGGTGGAGGACATTAGACTGGGGCAGAGAAGGACAAAGCCTATTGTAACTTCCTCTCCTCCCCTAACTGAGCCCAGGTACCCGGACTACCAAATACCAGGTATTAAAGGCCCTGTCCTGCCCTTTTTCCTTCTGTAGGGTAGAGGGCATAATGACTATCCTGGGTACTCGGGTAGTTTTGAGTCTCATTTCTGGACCTCTTAGCCAACCATTCAACTCACCAGCAAACTAATAGAAAGGAACTTGCCCAAACTCAGGTGGCAGAGCTGGGATCCCAGCCGGAATCTCTACTCTATAGAGACGATATCTTCTACAGGTGTTGCCAAGCCCTGCCAGGTGATGGCCACAGAGAGATGAATCAGGTCCAGTTCCTGTGGCCAAGGGATCATCTTGGTCTAGGGGCTGAGAAGTCCACCTAGGCATGGTGGCCACGGAGAGTAGGAACACCTAAACAGGAAGGTCGGAAAGGCTTTCTGGGGGAGGTCACCATTGAGCTCAGTGAGTATATGTAACATCTAGTAATCCCTTAAATGTTGGAATAAACTGAGCAGGTAAATTAATAGAAAAGAATTCCAGACAGATTCCTGGACCAACACAACTGCTCAGAGAAGAATCAACCAGCAAGCTTCCATTCATTCGACAAATGTTCTTTGAGCCCACTAAAAAGAGCATCGCTGCTGTGGGGACTCATGGTGGGGGGCACAGGGACAATGGAAAGGTGTGTCAGGGAAGAAAGACTTCTCAAGGAGGTGCCTGAGTCAAACCTGAAGGACTCATGGGGGTTAGCCAGACCTCCATTTCCTAGATGTCTACCCTTGGTCATGTCCTGTGTTGGACACTAAGGACACAGCATGACAGTGCCTTGCTGTGGGGCATTAAAACCACAGTTAAACATTCTGAAAGTACTCAGTGTTGCCAAAGAGAGGAGCCAAACCTCTGGGGGCTCAAATTTATTCTGGGCATTGTGGAAGTCCCACAGATGTGGAGACGCCTGTCACCCCCATCCCCACCCTCACCCCCTCCTGTATGGCCACCTTGGTCTGTTCCCCTAGTGGCCTCAGGGTACCTGGGCCAGGCATTCAGGTGCCTTCCACCCAAACTCTGAGTGAGGGGAGTGGATATGATAAATAAGGGCAAGGGGTACTCGATTGTGACCCAGTGAGTGGCCCCAGGTCTCCAGTGCCTGAAGTTTCTTTCATTCCCCCCTGGGCACTGGGTCCCTTCTGTGAAGCAGGACATTTCAAGCTCAATGGGCCAGGGCTGTTCTCCATCCCCTGTGGCTCACACACATCCCTGCTGGTAGGGTCAGAAGGCCAGATTGCTTGTTGGAACATAAAAGAGAGGTCTGTTGGTGACCACTTTCACCAAGGAATGAAACTGGGAGGAGCCAGAGTGGGCAGGGGTGTGCCACATACACTACAGTGGGGGGGCCACATGGGCCGCTGCCCTTGTGGAGGTCACAATCTAGTGGAGGAAGGATGATAGACATGTACAGAGTGCAGTGAGGACAAATACCAGGGACTTGCCTGTAACAGCACAAGGGGCTTAGGAAGGCATTCCCTCTGGAAATACGTTTTGAGCTCAGAGGTAAGGACTAACTAGGAGGCAGATAAAGAGCTGAGGAAGTTACTGGAAGAGAAAAAGGTTACAGGTTAGCTTGTGGCAAGCCATGGCTAAGCCTTTTCCAGTATTATCTTGTTCAACACCAGGCAGGATAGTGCTTGGGTAAAGACCTTGTGGGCTCCCAAGTAAGACTAGATTTTGAATCCTACCTCCCGCCATTTCCTGGCCATGTGGCCTTGGGGCAATTTACTTATCTCTGCATCAATAGCAAGTGGGGCAAGATTGACACCTTCAAGCTGAAGAGAGAATTAGTCCTGTTTAAGAATGGCTTCTGCTGGGACGCCTGGGTGGCTCAGTTGGTTAAGCGGCTGCCTTCAGCCCGGGTCATGATCCCAGGGTCCTGGGATCGAGTCCCACATCGGGCTCCTTGCTCAGCAGGGAGCCTACTTCTCCCTCTCTCCCTCTGCTTGTGCTCTCTCTGTCAAATAAATAAAATCTTAAAAAAAAAAAAAAAAAAGAATGGCTTCTGCTTAAAAGAAAGGGAGTGTTCCAGGTGAGAGTGGAGGATGGCTTGGACAGGGTGTGGCAGTGTAGGTGGAGAGTAGCAGAAAGATTTAAGATAAAATCAATCTTGGTGATTGGGGAGGGAGTGGTCAGGGATAACTCCCAGGTTTATAGCTTGTGTTCTAAGTGACATGGAAGGAGAATGGATGAAGTTATTTTTCTATATTTTTATTGTTGATGTCTATCATGTGCAAAAAAGCTTATATACAATTTAAAGTAATAACTTATTTACCCTTTATGCCGCTTCAAAAAAAGCACATACTAATAGATTTGAAGCCTTTGTGCTCCCCTCTGACCACATTCCTCATCCTCCGTAGGGGTAACCACTATCCTGAATTTTGGTGAACTTGTTTGTCTTTCTTTGTTTTTGCCCTGTGTATATGTTCTTAAGCCATATAGTGATTTGTTTTATGTGGTTTTGAACTTTGTTTATTCTGTTTGGGGTTCATTGAGTGTCTTCCATCTAAAGGTTTATAGTCTTAATAAAATTTGGAATTTTTTGGCCACGTTTTGTCAAGTTTTTGTCCCCCTCCCCTTCTCCTCTTGACACAGAATCTGCCCATGTTATAGACTGTTTGCTATCGTCCCACAGGCCACTGATGCTCAGTCCATTTTTTTCAGTCTTTCCTTTCTCATTTTAGATGTCTTTGTGCTAACTGATCTTTTCTTCTGCAGTGTAATCTGCTCTCAGTTTTTCAGATACCGTACTTTTCATCTCTAGAAATTCCATCTGGATCTTTTTAAAATTTTCTATTTCTCTCATTATCATGCTCATATTTTTCTCTCCCTCGAACATATGAAGCATAGTTAAAATAGCTGTTTTAATGTCCTCAGATGCTGGTTCCATCATGTTTGTCATTTCTGAGTCTGTAATGATTGTTTTTTCTCTTTGATAATTGTCCTTATTTTCCTGCTTCTTTGAATAGCTGATAATTTTGTACTGGATGCCAGACAATTGTGAATGTACATAGTTGGTTGCTGGATTTTGTTTTATTCCTTTACATATTGTTAATTTTTATTTCTGGCATGCATTTTACTTTCTTGGAGTTAGTTGGATCTCTTTGAGCCTTTTTTTTTCCTTAGGGAATTTTTATTTATATGAGACTTACAGTTTAAGCTTTTTTAGAACAGTCCCTGAACTGCATTTTTCCTAGGGCTAATTTAACCCCACTACTAAGGCAACATTCTGAGGATTCTTCCTGGTCTGTATCTTATGTTTTTGCATTCTAGTTGGTGAAAACAGACTATTTCCCATCCTGTGTGTGATCCAGAAATTGTTCTGCCTCCTTTTCAGTGTTTTTTTTTTCTTAGTCTTGAGTAATTTCTTCTCATGCTTGATCAGTACTTAGTCAAAGACTCAAAGGGACACATCTCTGGATCTTGAGCCACCCAGGTCCCCCTAATCATTTTTTTAAAATTTTTTTTAGAGAGAGAGTATGAATGAGGGTGGGAGTGGTAAGGGCAGAGGGAGCGGGAGAGAGAAAATTCAAAGCAGGCTCCATGGTCAATGTGGAGCCCAACATGGGGCTTGATTGCACCATCCTGAGATCATGACCGAAGCCAAAACCAAGAGTCCAATGCTTAGCTGACTGAGCCACCCAGGCACCCCTCATTCTTTTTTTTTTTTTAATTGAAGTATAGTTGACACACAATGTTACATTAGTTTCAGGTGTACAACATAGTGATTTGACAAGTCTATACGTTATGCCGGCTTGCGTGTCTTTTTATATGTCTGTTGGCCATTTGTATCTTCTTTAGAAAAAGGTCTATTTAGGTTCTCTGCCCATTTTTTTAAAAAGATTTTATTTATTTATTTGTCAGAAAGAGAGAGAGAAAGGGAGAGAACAGCGGGCAGAGGGAGAAGCAGACTCCATGCTGAGCAAGGAGCCCAATGTGGGACTCGATCCCAGGACCCTGGGATCATGACCTGAGTCAAAGGCAGATGCTTAACCAACTGAGCCACCCAGGTGTCCCTCTGCCCATTTGTAAATGATTATTTGTTTTTCTGTTGTTGAGTTGTAAGTTCTTTATATATTTTGGATATTAATCCTTTATTAGATATATAATTTGCAAATATCTGGGAGAATTGGGTTTTTTAAGTAGCACTGTGTTGAGAGATCCTAAGGTAAATGGGATGGGAGAATGAATCCTAAGGTAGGTGGATGGGTTGGAATATCTTCACAAGGTAGAGATGTGGCAGGATGTGAAGGCAAGCAGAAGAGATAGCTTCTTGGAGGAGTGGAGGATGTAGGGGAGTTCCCAGATTATGGAAGAATTTCATAAGAGTACAGTGGGCTAGTTTGAGAGGGAGCTTGGGGGAAGGCTGGGAAATAAAAAATAAGATGGGGGAAGGCTTTCCAAAAGTCTTTGGAACATTGTCGTTGCATAGTGTTAGAACTTGCATTGTATTCATTCTCATTCATTCATCAAAAAATTTATGGGGTGTCTACTGGGGGCCCAGGCTTCTCAGTGTTGGGGATACAGTGGCCAAGTGGCCAACTCGATCTTAACTCCTCCTGGAGCTCTGAGCTAAATGCAGGAAAGGCTGACTCCAAAAGAGATTATTACAATTGCATTTGGAAAGCCCATCTTGGTTGCCCTGGGTGAAGAATGGGTGGGTTATTCTGGGCTGAAGAGTAGGCAACTGCATTTGGGGAAGGTGGAAGATAGTGGTCTGCACAGGCAAGCAGATGATTGAGAAGTGGTTGGATAAGGTATGTAAGCTGAAAAGAATTTCTGACTTCATGCTAGAGGTCACCTCTTCCCAGCCACAATCACTGCTGGTTGGCTGTGCTGGCAACTAATCCTGCACTGGGTGCATTTGATGATGATCCTGCTTTTGTCAAGCAGGTGCTGGGGGCTGCCTGGCTTGAGGTTCTGGGGCTGCAGCTAATGCCCTCCCAAAGGCAACTTCCCTGGGTCGGGCCTAGGTCCAAAGGAGAACACCCTGTCCTCTGGGCTGGTGTAGAATTCAGCCACCTTCCACAGACTGGAGAGACAGTTTTTAAAGGGAATCTTAGGTTCTGGGGCAATGGGGATGGAAGCCACCTGCAGAATGGAGCCCTGAGTGGGTACAGAAATGGTGTGAGGGGTCAGATGGGGGAGGGAGAGGAGGGATGAAATGTAAACAGGCTTTGAGAAAACACTGGTACATCTATTCCACTCTTACATATGACGTAGCAAGAAACGAGTGGCTTTTCCAATAAGTCTTTTTCTTTTGGCTTTCAGATGTTCTTCATTCATTCAATTCTCCCTTGCCTGACTCACAGCTCATGTGATGAATCAGACTTTTACTTGTATTAAGTGTTGCTAAAAGATAACCAGGGCTTCTGACTTTCAGTTTTGTTTTTCCTTTCCATCCTCCTTTTCCTTTGCCTGGTTCATTAAAAACATTTTAAATAGATAATATGTACGTGTAGTACAAAATTCAAAAGGTAGAACGTATTAGTCAGTGAAAAGTCCTACTGCTCTTGAGCCTCTCCTTGGAAGTGATGCTACTTTTGGTTATGTGCCTTCCAGACCTATCTGTAATACATAAATGGCGGATTATTCACACTGTTGGGTCTCCTGCTGTCTTCACTTATCAGTACATCTTAGAGACTCTTTGGTGTAAGCAAATAGAGAACTACTAGAATCTTTTAAATGGGTATGTAGAATTCCGTTGCATAGATGTACCATATTTATTTCATCCATCTTCTATTGCAGGACATTCAGCTCATTTGCCATGAAACAATGCTATAATCTTAAGAAAGTTGTTTTATTTGTTTATTTATTTATTTGACAGAGAGAGAGCACAAGCAGGGGGAGCGGCAGGCAGAGGGAGAAGCAGGCTCTTCGCCGAGCAAAGGAGCCGGATGGGGGACTCGGTCCCAGGACCCTGAGATCATGACCTGTGCCGAAGGCAGATGCTTAACCAACTGAGCCACCCAAGTGTCCCTACACTGTCTTTTTTTTTTTTTTTTTTTGGCAACCTTGACAGTTTTGAAGAACACTAGTGAGATATTTTGTAGAACGTTCCTCGGTTGGGGATTTGTTTTTTTGCATGATTTGGCTAGAGGTAAATGATGTGTTTTTAGGAGGAAGACCACAGAGGTAAAGTACCATTTCCAGCAAAGACACTAAACATAAGATCCAAGTAGACTCTCATAGCTCTTTGGTCTCTTCCTTTCCCACCCCAGTGTGTTGATAACGGGCCACACATGTCCATGTGCATATGTATTTCTAGCCCAGTGGCCTCCATTCAGAGGATTCCTTATGGGGGCCTTGGTGATCTGAATCACTACTTTCCCACTCGGAGCCCTCCATCCCTTCCTCCCTCAGATTCCCCAGGTCCATAAAAAGGCAAGAGCCTTTCAGTTTGGGGCTCCTCAGCAGTGGGGGAAATCCCCTGTCTGTATCCAAGTGACTTTACTTGGGGGCTTTAGGGAGCCAGCACCTCTCCTTTTCACCTCTTGCTTGCACTGTCAAAGTAAGTAAATAAAGCCTTGATTTTTACCTTCAGTTTGGCTCATTGTCCTAATTAACCATCTTGGCACCTGGCAACTCAACAAATTGATGCAGCAAGACAGGGGCCCACTGAGCACAAAGCCATTCTGGAAGAATAAAACACCTGAGGGCCCCAATGGGGCACCTGCATAGCCGTGCCAACAGGACTTGGGGGGTGCTAGCAGATTATTTACAGAAACTTTTCAGTTCTAAGGGGAATCATTGGTCCCTTTTAGCACTCCACTCCCTGGCTGGGCTTGCCCAGTGGGTCACATGAGAAATCCAACAAAGCTCTAGGAAAGCTAGGGAATCCGTTCCCTAGCTACTGCTCATGGTCCTCCAGAAATGGGACCAAAACTGTCAGAGAACCCACATGCTGAACTGCACCCAGTAACTATTGGCTCAAAGCAGGTTGCTGATGCCAAGGGACATCCTGCAATGTAGTGTGTTTTTGAGACTCATGACTTCCATGAGAGTGTAGAGGTCTTTTTCCTGTGGCCCAAAGAGACCTAGAGACCTGGTGAGTTTGCCTCCACAATGAAAAAGATCATCTTGTTAAACTTAGTGATGGTGGGAGGTGCCTTGTGGGGCACATTGCTACAGACTCTTCTTTGCAAGTGCCCTCACTGTGGGCAAACATCCGAGACCTCCTTCCTCAATGGGTACTCCGTGGCTGCAACAAGTTTGTCCCACCAGTGACAAGTTCCTTGTTTGACCACACTTGCAGAGGCTCTAACGTCCCTGCAAACCATCCTAGCGGTCGGTCCCTTGGGTCTACCATGAGGGACTGAGAACGATGGTCAGATTGTTAGCCACACTCAAATTTCCAAGTTTGTTCGTGCTACCCCTGCTGGCACTGGCCACCAGGCCTAGTTAAACCTCTTCATGAGATCAGGTCAGTTCACACATGATCCAGTCCAAGTCTTACTGACAAATTCCTAGACATGGAAAAGGCAGCCACGGGCAAGAAAGCAAACTGACCAGGGAGAAAGAGTGGCACTAAGAGTAATAACCTAGCGCCCTCTCCTGGGCAGTCTGGGCAAGACCTTTCCAGAAAGATTTCTGAATTTGGTTACTTTGTGATAGTCTCAAAGGAGGAAATTGATAGGGCAAGGAAATCAGGGCCTGTGGGGCACCTGATTAGCGGTCCCCTCCCAGTGAGCCTGGAGATGATTCGGGGAGTACTACTAATCTTACCTGGACCTCTTGGCATCCAAAAACAAGACTTTGGGACAGGCCAAAGCCCCGCTGTTCCCATGGGAGATCAGAGGCCTTATGCCAAGGTCAAGGTTCAATGGGGAAGTGGGGGAGAGTTACACTTCTTGGGTCTTTGGTTGCTGGTGCACAGGTGACTGTGATCCCTGAAATCCTAGCTCCAGGATGAGGGGGAAACAGATAACGCTCTACCACTGGGACCCTTGCCCATGCCTAGCTATGGGTGGGTCCTTTAGGGTCCCTACAAACTTCCTGGCTATGGCTCCCACTAGTGAATGTATTATTGGTATAGAAGTATTATCTATGTCTATAGATGACTTGTCTTTGCCCCAAATCCCTGATAAGAACTGCTGCATTTTAGTGGGGCATGTGGATGAACCTACCCTCTTACCTACCAGCGCCTAGTACCACTGTCTATGCAAAACAATACTGGCTGCTTGAGGGAGAAAAAGAAATAATCATCCACATTGCCCATCTCAAGGAAGCCAAAGTTCCATGACATGATATCTTCATTCAGTAGATCAGTTTGGCCTGTGCACAAGGCCTAGGGTATCTGGAGACTCCTAATTGATTAGAGGAAGCTCAGTGCCATAGTTCTGGAAGTACCTGGTATCATGATTGTCACCGAGGCTACTGCCCAAGCTGAAGAAACCTGGTATGTAGCAACTGATATTGAAAATGTTTTTCCTAGCATCCCTTCTCTACCCAGATGATCAGGATCAAATTCACCTTTAAGTGCAATGCATTGCAATACACCTTTAATGTCCTATTACAAGGCTACCTAAATTCTCCAGCTCTCTGCCATCAATGTGACCCGGAAAAAGTCCTCCTCCTAGAAGGAGCACTAGCCTTTGTTATATTGATAACATCCTCCTAGTGGGCCCACACAAGGGCACCACCCAAGAACTGGATGCCCTATCAACCACCATGCAACAACACAAGTGGCTCATTAACACAGACAAGGCACAATGACCTAGTATCCAGTGAAATTCTTAGACACTATCTCATTCCAGAGATGACTGCCCTGACAAACATCAAGGAGGCCTAGTGATTAGTGGGCCGCTGTGGCTAATGGTGCTCTCGCATAATCGGTGTAGGGATCTTGGTGGCATCGATCTACTGGGTTACCAGAAAGACTGCTACCTTAGAGTGGGGCCTTTAACAAAATACCTGGAGGCTCTCCAGTGGGCCACCCTGGTTGGCCTTCCTCTGGTCCCCACAGATCTACATTTACCTTTGAGTTAGAGGTCTCAGCAAAACTCCGAGTTCACTGATTACAGCCTATGGCAGAACAGTGCCATGGTCTAGTCGCACCACTTGGTTTTTGAATCCATAAACTCCTGGAGTTGGCTGAAAGGTACACACTCTTTGAGAGGCAATTATTGGTCTCTTAGGGTCTTTGTGGTACCTCAAGTGCACCAACCTAATTAATGTGGACATGATACATTGCCACAACTGGATTCTACAGGAGCAAAATATCTCCCTAAATGTAAACTCACTCCTGTCAGAGAAGGAGGCAACTGGAACATCTGGGAAAGAAGTGCAGGATCTTCTATCAGAGCTATTTTGGCTATAGTGGTAGTGGCCTTCTTCCCTCCACTCACTCCTGCCCTATAGAGGCTGTGTGGTTATTCTCATTGTCCTCCAATTAGAAAAGGTTGTATACTGTCTGTCCTTGCTTCTCACTGAGATTATTACTAATACTATCCCAGCCTCAACTCCTTGGCCCAAGTACTGTTGGCTAACTGCATAGTCCTTGGCTTCCTGCCGGCCAGCCCAGGAGGGTCTGTGTAATTGCCAACAACTTGGATCAATGAACCTGGCAAAATAGAACAGTCCATTAAGTGGCTTGGATAGAAGGCCTCCTGGCTTTCTAGGGTAGATGCTAATGAGCTATGTAACTTTTTCTGGCTTGGCAGCTGTTGGGGCTCATGGCTATATTCACTCTTCTGGGCAGGTCTGATATTCTACTTAGAGTGACTTTGATCATGGCCCTCAGACTGATTAACCATACTTATTGCAATGTCCGGCTCATTTGAGGCCATCATGGAGTAGCCTGTGCTTCTCGCTCAGGCCCTGAAGGATCAAGGGGTGGAGCTGAGGAGTCCAGTTCCAGGCCAAAACCCTGTTTGTGATCTTTCAAGCCCAACCATAGGTAATTACAAGACCTTGCCTACCAGTCCTCATGGGAAAAAGCTGCCCTCCCCACACCAGACTTGGTGCACAGCAGGTGCACTACAGTTTCCTGAAGGGAGTTGTTGTCAAGAAGTCACTACACAGGCCAGCCCTGCTCACAGGCATATCTGCATTCCCAGCCTGGGCACCTCCATTCAGAAGCCTCTTTACTGGGGAACATGCTGAGGTACTGTTTTTTTCCTAACTGACTCAAGACTTTTCCAATCCTAGCACTTTCCCTTCTTCCTCCTTTTATTATCCCTTCCATGAAAAGTTAGAGAATCTTTTTGTTTAGGGCACTGAGAGAATTCTCCCCATCTGCACTGCATGTCCCTTAACCCTTGCCTGGTGTTGTTTCATGGGGAAAGATGGAACATGGGAGAGCTAACACCTCTTCTTTTTGCATCCTGCTTTCTCTGTAGCAGGAAGTAAGTAAAGGCTTGATGGTTACTTTCAGTCTGGCTCATTGTCCTAAATGGCCATCTCGACACCTGACTGCATACCATTGGGTGATGGAATCTCACAGATGTTCACTTTTTTTTACACTTCTAATTTACATAGATTATTTTATATAATACCAAATACAACATTAAGATAGAATCTTTTAAATGCTGTCTGAGTCCTTTAAAGACTCAGGGATCTAGTGTCTGGGGGTGAGGTGCAAGTGTGTGGGTCAAAAGCACCTCAAATGCTGCAGAGCCAATTGAAGCCCTTGGGGTTTTATGGTCCACTTCCCTTTTAGGGCTCCAGGTAGAAAGAGCTTTTCAAAGTGCCCTTTTTGGAAATGAGGAGTGGGATGGATCACATCCTTGGCTTTACCCAGACTTTTTTTTGCCAGGAGGATATTATATAAGCTGGGGTTTGGACAGGAGTCAAGCCCTAAGCGGGGAGAAACTTTAAGAGCTGGAGAAGGACCTAGTCAGCAGGGAAAGATGGCGGAGCTTCTCTGAAGCCGTTTTCAAATCATGCCCATGCAAAGACAGACGGCAGGTCACCCCCCAGTGCAGAAGCAATGAGCAAAAGGACCCAAAGCCCAGTGGCAAGGATAGATCCTTCCCCTGACATCACATGACCACTCCTGTTCCCATGCTATCACTCCCTGTATCTTTTTTTTTTTTTAAGATTTTATTTATTTATCTGACAGAGACACAGCGAGAGAGGGAACACAGCAGGGGGAGTGGGAGAGGGAGAAGCAGGGTTCCTGCCAAGCAGGGAGCCCGATGTGGGGCTCGATCTCAGGACCCTGAGTTATGACCTGAGCCGAAGGCAGACACTTAATGACTGAGCCACCCAGGTGCCCCTCACTCCCTGTATCCTGATAGCACATGGAGAAGGTAGGGTGGGAAAGAGACATTTTGCCTGATAGAAGAAACAGTCATGACAGGAAGTTCAACTTCTGAATAGATCTAGTACTCATCCAAATGAATTTCATTTAATTTTAGACCATTTTACACTAGAAGTGACCAAGTGTCTCCTTCCTCTTAACCGCATAGAAATGGAGACCCAGAGAAACATGAGCTCAGATACAGAATGCTACATTCTTTACACACTGAAACTATGTACAAATTTCAATCATCTACATATATACATTTTTACAGTACACATAGAGGCAAATGTACAGAGCAAGATCTAGAAGGATTGATAGCCCAGGATCAAAAGTTACCCTTGGAGTGGGGAGTGAATGAAAAGTGCTTCTGATTCTGTTGAAATGCATACATGTATTCTTTGTATGTTTCAAAAAAAAAATAACTGAAAACCTTAAAAGCTTACAAATAATGTTAAGCTCTTACTATACAAAGACTTAGTGGAGAGAATTTTTCAGCTGAACTCATTTCCTCATGCCCTGATGAGTTCATAGTCATGGGCAAGTATTATCTATGGATTCTCTGATGCTGCTTCAGGTGATCAGATCGTGCAAAATTCCTGTTGCATTTAGTACACAGGTAGGGTCGCTCCCCGCTATGCTTTCTCTTGTGTCTGTTGAGCTCATCTGAACGGGGGAATTTCCATGTGCATCCCTTCACATTGCATTTGTATGGCTTCTCCCCTGGACCAGAAAAAGAGAGAGATTTGTCATGCTTCCGGGTAGCATGGTACAGGGAAGCGGAAAGTGAATAGAGAAGATAAAGGGTTTGAGCATATTTGAGTGGGAGAGGGAGAGAGCCAGAGGAGAGGAGACCAGAGGTGGTAAGCGAAAGAGGAAGACAAGGAAGGCAGCGTGAGCTGGAAACACGAGAGAAAAATTGTGAAGGAGTGAAAGGAAGAGAAAAAGAGAAATAGGAAAAGCAAGGGTCAGCAGGAAAGTCAGTGGGGGAATAAGGAGGTTAGGGGTGGGTATCTGTTGGGACTTAGGAGAGGTCCATGAAGTGTCAGTCCCAATAGAGGTAGGGCCAAAACCAACCACAGGAAGGCAAACAAATCCTTCCACTTATTCCCATCATCCCAGCACAGGTAACAACACAAAAGGCTGCAGCCAGATTGGCTTTGGCCCAGAACTATGTAGTCTGTTTCTGGGACTGCTTTATACATCCTTTCAAATAGGCTGACCTTTTCTGGTCTTCTGAAGTCCCAGACTTAGAGGTGTCAACAATCTCAAATGATCCCAAAGTTTTATAAAGGTACATCCCTATCCCTCAGCCCTCACTCACCGGTATGTTTGCGCTCATGGATGCGGAGGTGGGAAGGCTTAGTATATGATTTCCCACAGTTCTGGTATGTGCAAGTGTAGGTCTTCAAAGTGTCAGGATTCTTCTGGAATTGACGACTCTGGGTCTTGATGTTGCACTTCTGCTTTTCTAGGGATTGTCCATGGATCAAATGTGAACTTGAAAAGTACAGGAACCCCGGGTATGGCAGTGATGATGATTGATGTGGCATCATATGGCCTCCATAGAGAGTGTGGTCATCAGCGAAGGTTGTCATATGATCCCCCTTAAGGGTCATCATCTGACCTCCATAGGGGGTCTGGTCACTGCTGTATGTTGTCATCTGGCCCCCAGTGAAGGTCTGGTCACCGGTGAAGGTCATTGTATAGCCCCCTTTAAGAGTTGTCATCTGGCCTCCATAGAAGGTCTGGTCATCATGGCCCCCATAGAGGATCTGGTCCCCACCGAAGGTCATCTGTCCTCCATAAAGCATCTGGTCATCATGAAGCGTCTTCATCTGGCCCCCATATGGGGTCTGGTCCGCACTGAGGGTCATCTGGCCTCCATAGAGGGTCTGGTCACCACTGTAGGTCTCCATCTGGCCCCCACTGAAGGTCTTCTGGTGATGGAAATAGAGGGCCTGGTTACCACTGAGGGTCTTTAACTGCTCTTCACACAAGGTTGTCCTTTGGTTCCAATTCAGGCTATGGTCACCACTGGAAGTCATTGTATGGCCTTCAGTGAAGGTCTGGTTACCACTAACAGTCATATGGCCCTCTTTAAGAGTTACCACCTGTCTTTCATAGAGGATCTGGTCATCACTGGTCATCATCTTCATCTGGCTACCTTCATCGTGGATTGCTATCTTGTTTGCAGTGATAGTTATTTTTTGGCATTCAGTGAACGTTTTTGGGTTGTCAGTAATATCTGTCATCCAGGACATTGTTGTGGGTTTTCTCTCATCAAAGAAGGTCACCTTTTGGTTCATGGAAAAAGTTTCACTTAGGTCTTCAGAGGGAATATTAAGGGCTTTAACAGTGGGTATTGTTGAGTTCTGAATAAGGTCTGTCCCAGGGATGTTAGAACATGCAGAAATCATCATTGTGGATGTCAAAGGAGTCATCACCTTCTGGGTTGATTCCTGTTGGTTGTCCTCACCATGAGCAGTCTGAGGTATACCAAGCTGCGGTCCTGGTGCAGCTGAGGTTCTTGCCTTATATGTCTCAGAGACATCCTTGAGAAACTCCTCAATTTCCTCAATTGTTCGAAGGAAAGAGTCTGTGGAAGTCTCTTTGCTGTTGCTGGATAACTGAACTAGATCTTCCGTTGTGGGATCCTGAAAAAAAGTTAGAAGTTCAGGGGTCTTACCCAGCCCAAATCCCAATTCCATATACCCTTCCTCTCCATCTCTGCTGATCCTTTCCTAGTCTACCCCACCATCATCTCTTGTCTAAACTCCTGCAGTTGCTTCTCATTTGGTCTTCCTGAGTCTGAAATAAGAAGGAACAAACACAACATAATAATTATTGGCCATATATGACAAGCCCACAGCTAACATCATACTGAATGATAAAAGGTTGAAAGCTTTTCCTCTCAGACCAAGAACAAGACAAGGTTGCTCTTCTCACCACTTCTATTCATCATGGTACTGGAAATCTTACCCAGAGCAATTAGGCAAGAAAAATAAATAAATGGCACCCAAATCAGAAAGGAAGAAGTAAAATTTTCTTTGTGTACTGATGATATGATCTCATATATAGAAAATCCTAAAGACTCCACCAAAAAAATTGCTAGAACTAATAAACAAATTCAGTCAAGTTGCAGGATATAAAATCAACACACAAAAGTCAGTTGAGTTTCTATACACCAGCAACAAACTATTGGAAAAAAAATTTAAAAAAAATCCCATTTACAAAAACACCAAAAACAATAAAATTCTTGGGAATAAATTTAACCAAGGGTGAAAAACTTGTATTCTGAAAACTGTAAGACACTGAAGGAAGACACAGAAGACACAAACAGAATGCTATCGCCTGTTCTTGGATTGAGAGGATTATTGTTATAATGTCCACACTATCCAAAATGATCTACAGATTCAAAGTAATCCCTAACAAAATTCCAATGTCATTTTTCACAAAAATAGAAAAAACAGTTCCAAAATTCAAATCAAACCACAAAAGATTCAAAATAACAAAAGCAATCTTGAGAAAGAAGAACATAGCTGGAGGGATCACCATTCCTGATTTCAAATTATGTTACAAAGCTTTGGTAATCAAAATAATATGACACTGCCATAAAAACAGACACAAAGACCAATGAAACAGAATTGAGTGCACAGAGATAAGCCCACACATGTAGGTCAACTAATCTTTGACAAGGGTGCCAAGAACACACAACGGGGAAAGGATAGTTTCTTCCATAATGGTGAGAAAACTGGATATGCACGTGCAAAAGAATGACACTAGAGCCCTTTCTTACACCACTCGCAAAATTTACTTAAAATGGATTAAAGACTGGGGTGCCTGGGTGGCTCAGTTGGTTAAGCATCTGCCTTCGGCTCAGGTCATGATCCCAGGACCCTGGGATTGAGACCTGCATTGGGCTCCTGGCTGAGCGGGGAGCCTGCTTCTCGCTCTGCCCCTCCCCACTGCTTGTGCTTGCACTGGCTCTCTCTGTCTGAAATAAATACATAAAATCTTTTAAAAAATGGATTAAAGACTTAAATGTAAAACTTGAACCATAAAACTACTTAGAAGAAAGCATAGTGAAAAAGCTTTTTAACATTGGTCTTGGCAACAATTTTTTGGATGTGATACCAAAAGCTCAAGCAACAACGGCAAAAATAAACAAGTGGGACTACATCGAACTGATAAGCTTCTGTACAGCGAAGGAAATTATCAATAAAGTAAAAAGCAACCTGTGGAATGGGAGAAAATGTTTGCAAGCCACCTGTCTGATAAGGGGTTAATATCTAAATATATGAGAAAGTCGTACAACTCAATAGTAAAAAACCAAACAATGCCATTGAAAAATGGACAAAAGACCTAAATAGACGTTTTTCCAAAGAAGGTATACAGATGGCCGACAGGTATAGAAAAAGGTGTTTGTTAATCATCACTAATCATCAGGGAAATGCAAATATAAGCCACAATGAGATAGTACCTCATTGACTGTTAGAATAACTATTATCAAAAAGACAAAAGATAACACAGTTGGGGGAGGATGTGGAGAAAAGGGAACCCTGTGTACCGTTGTTGGAATTCGTAAACTTGGTACGGTCATTATGGAAAACGGTATATAAGTTCCTCAAAAAATAAATAGGAGAACTACCATCCTCTTCTGTGTATTTATCTGAAAGAAATATAATCAGGATCTCAGAGATATCTGCACATCCATGTTCATGGCAGCATTATTCACAATAGCCAAGATGCGAAAACAATCTAAGTGTCTGTTGACAGGGCGAATGGATAAACAAAGACAATGTGGGGTATAATATATACAATGAAATATTATTCAGCCATTAAAAAGATGGAAATTCTGTCATTTGTGACAACATGGGTGAAACTGAAGGGCATCATGCTACGTGAAATAGGTCAGACAGAGAAAGACAAATACTGTATCACTTTTATGTGGAATATAAAAAAGAAAAGTCTGAACTCAGAGAGTAGAATGGTGGTTGTTAGGGGATGGGGTGTGGGGAAATGGGAGAGGTTGGTCAAAGGGTACAAACTTGTAGTTATAAGGTGATGAAGTTCTGAAGATCTAATGCACAGCATGGTGGCTGTGCTTACTAATGCTGTATTGTAGACTTGAAGTTTGCTAAACTAGTAGGTCTTAAGGATTCTCACCTACACAAAAAGGTGACCACGTGAGGTGATAGATGTGTTAATCACCTTGATTGCAGTGATCATTTCACAACGTATACACACATCAAATCATCATGTTGTACACTTTGAATACATTCGAGTTTGTCAATATACTTCAATGAAACTGGAGAAAATAAAAAAAAGATTTTCCGAAAAGGAAAAAAAGGGAAAGAAGGAAGGATGGTGGGAAAGGAGACAGAGAAAGAAGGAATCAGTCCCCCGGGGCTCTGTGCCTCTTTCTCCAGATGCTGGCTAATTTTTAACCGAACCCACCCACGTCCCTCTGCCTCATCGGCCTCGCGTTCTGCCCATCCTGCCATCTTTTCCACGATGTTTGCAGTCGCCCAGGACCAGGCCGGTGGTCTGGGGCCTCCGGGGCACCAGGCAGGGAGTGGCCATGCCCTCGAGACTTCAGGGACAGCAACCAGCAGGCCCGGCCCTGACAGTGTCTCCTCGGCAGGCCGCGTCCGTCTTTTGGAGGGCACCCCCTTGGGCAGGACAGCCACGCGGGGGTGGGGGTGGAGCGCTCAGAAAACACATCCCCAAAGAAATGAACCATTTCAAATGTTTCGACCCCCACCTCGCCATGAGGGGCTAGGACTCCCGACGGTCCACCTGAAGAGTTTCGGACCCCACCCCCACCCCCAGCACCCGGACTTTTGCCCCTGCGTTTGAAGGGGCAGACTCACCATCAGCGGCTCGAGCGCGTGGACGGAGAGGGTGCTGTCGTGGGCCTGGGTGAACCAGCACTGAGATGCCGGGCGCAGGGCCTGCCTTCATATAGGGCCCGGCCGGATGCGCCAGGCTCGCAGATTCGCGCCTTTGGTCGGCCACGCCCTCCAGGGCGGAGCCCAGGGCACCCATCCCGCCACCTGTGCAGTCTCGACCTCTCCCGGGACTGCGGCTGATCGCGTTACCTGCGAGGCGCCTCCGGATGTTGTTCCAGTCGTTTCCCGAGTGTTCTCACTGGGCGAGGAAGCGATTCGTACGCATTAGCCTGTTCATCCTCACAACGGTCCTGTGAGGTGGATTTTGTAATTGTCGTCCTACGGTGTGAAAACTGAAGCTCAGAGAGGTTAAGTCATTCGCTGGAGTTGAAAAGAAAGCCCATCGCAGAGATTAGAACTAGATCGAAACTCAAATGGTTTTGCGCTTGTAGTGTGTCCTTAAACATACGAGGCTTCAACCCTAAATCCAATTCAGCCACTGAGTTCTGCAGAGTCCATCTCTTTGCTGTAAATTACTAACAAAGCTCTAGTTTCGATCAGGTCACCTAGAAATGGTAATGGCATTCCTGATGCCCAGCTCCCTTCCCCCACTCCTCAGGTCCCGGAGACAGTTTCACCCCAGCAAAATGACACAGGCCTGGGGTGGCATGAGTGACTTCTGACCTCCTCCGGACTCTGCTCTAGGTCTCCGTTTGGTCCCCACCACCGAGGGCCCAGCCGTCACCAACTAGCCTTGGGGCTTTAGCGATTCCCAGAAAGTCCCGCCCTAGGGCCACCCCCTCTCCAGCATCAGGTCTCTAAAATTTTTAACGTGAGTCGCCCACACCCCTTTGCCTGGGGCCTGAGATGGGTTGAGAGGTGGGGGGAGAGGGGCCGCGGGGACTCTCAGACCCTGGCTCCGGCTCTCGGCTGCTGGAAGGCCTCGCTGAGGAACTGCCATCATGGGATAAATGTATAATCCTTACTGGTTTCTCGCCCCCACAATTCCACCTCCCGGCAAGTACTAATCTGCTTTCTCTCACTATACTAATGTTTTTATGTGCTTTTAAATTCATATAAGTGGGGGTGCCTGGGTGGCTCAGGTCATGATCCCAGGATCCTGGGGTCGAGCCCCATATCCCGCGCCCTGCTCATGGAGGAGCCTGCTTCTCCCTCTGCCTGCCACTCTCCCTGCTTGTGCTTTCTCTCTGTCAAATAAATAAATAAATTAAATCTTAAAAAAATAAATTCATGTAAGTGTCATTATTCACCACTTATTCTGAAATTTACCTCTTTTCACTGGGTGTTATGTCTTGACAACCATTCGTGGCGGATAGGGAATTAGCCTTTTAACTGCTGCTTTTGTCCCTTGTATGAACAGAGAAGTGAGGAGGGGCCTCCAAGGCATCTCAGGGTCGCCAGGAGAGACCGGTTTTTCTGATTTTGAAGCAAGGGAAGTAGGGAAGCGTTTAGGGTGAGCACACCACCAGGGCAAAGGACAGTCGGCTCCTCTGGAGGTTACCTTTGAAGAAGTTGGGAAATTACCATTGAATAAGGGAGGCCAGTCCACTTTCATAGATGCATGGAAAGTAAAGGGCATAAGCCCCTCAAATTCAGTGCTGCCGATTGAATTTGTATTGATCTAATAAAGAAGTAAATAGTTTGAAGAAATTAGTCTTTAGTACTCTGAATCTTAATCTTAAATCTCTATTTGAGAGAAAAAAAATGTGCCGGGCAAGTGAAAGAAGTAAATTGGACTAGAATGAGTTCTAAAACTTTGGATAAAAGGTAAACATCACACTCTAATAAAAATTTAGAGCTTCATGTAAACTATGTAAACAACTAAGTTATTGAAAACATTTTATTTTATTAACAGATTTTACTTATTTGACACAGAGAGCACACAAGCAAAGGAAGAGGGAGAAGCAGACTCCCCGCCGAGCACAGAACTGAGCTGGGACTCGATCCGACAACCCCAGGGTCATGACCTTAGCAGAAGGTAGCCGCTAAACCAACTGAGCCACCAGGCACCCCTGGTTGTTGGAAACATTTTAAATAGTATTCATCTAATTCCTTTGTCTGAAGAGTGTGCCTGATAAAAGGAAATCTGCCTTTGGCTGTTGGTTCATGTCACTGCTGGGTTGTAGATACAGAATGCAGATGTGCAAGTTGATATCAGGTCAACAGTTACTAGTCATAAAAAAGTTTTTAAAAAACTCTTTTGTACCAAGACTTTTTTTTTTAAGTAGGCTCTCAACCAACGTGAGGCTTGAACTCACAACCCTGAGATCAGGAGTCACATGTTCTACTGACTGAGCCAGCCAGGTGCCCCTGTACTAAGAATTTTTATTTTTTATTTTTTATTTTTTTTAAAGATTTTATTTATTTGAGAGAGAGAATGAGATAGAGCACGAGAGGGGGGAGGGTCAGAGGGAGAAGCAGACTCCCCGCTGAGCAAGGAGCCCGATGCGGGACTCAATCCTGGGACTCCAGGATCATGACCTGAGCCGAAGGCAGTCACTTAACCAACTGAGTCACCCAGGCGCCCCTTGTACTAAGAATTTTAACTGATATTCAGAAAGTAAACGAAATCAAGGAAATCGAAATTTCATCAATATTAATTTAATACACTTAATCAAGGTAAACCTTTTGGTAAATTGTTTGGGGGTTCTGGCTTTTTTTTAAAGATTTTATTTATTTATTTGAGAAAGAGAAAGTGAGAGAGAGAGCACAAGAGAGGGGAGGGTCAGAGGGAGAAGCAGACTCCCCACTGAGCATGGGACTCCATCCTGGGACTTGAGGATGATGACTTGAGCCAAAGGCAGTCACTCAACTGACTGAGCCACCCAGATGCCCGAATGTGGGGTTTAAATGATGGCTGTGACTTCTAGATTTTACCTGTGTGAGAAATAAACATGCAAACAGTTTAATTTATGTAAGACTCTGGATTTGATTTCAATAAAAAGGCTAGATTAAAAGAATCACCTAAATTCCTTAAAATTGCCTTACGAGGCATATAGTTTATTATTATTTACACTAATATGTAGGAATTCTAAATGTAAACACAGGTGTACAATTAAGTTGAATTATAATTTAAATAAATAATACATTTACATGGAAGCAACCTAAGTATTCATCAATAGATGAATGGATAAAGAAGTTGTGGCATACAGGTACAATGGAATATTATTCAGCCATTAAATAAAACAACAAGATCTTGTCATTTGTGGCAAACTGGGTGGACCTAGAGAGTATAATGCTAAGTTAAATAAGTCAGACAGAGAAAGACAAATACCATATGATTTCACTTACATGGGGAATCTAAAAAACGAAACAAATGAATAAACAAAAAAGCAGAATCAGACCCATAAACACAGAGAACAAACTGGTGGTTACCAGAGGGGGGTGGGTGGGGGTGGAGCAATATGAGTGGGAGACACAGGCTTCCGGTTGGGGAATGAATGAGTCACGGGAATGAAAGGTACAGCACAGGGAGTATAGTCAATGGTACTGTAATAGCGTTGTATGGGGACAGGTGGGAGCTCCGCTTGTGAGCAGAGCACAATGTACAGACTTGTCCAATCACTATGCTGTACACCTGAAAGCAATGTAGCATCGTGTGTCAGCTATATTTCAATTAAAACAAAACTAGTATCTGTTTAAATTTTATCCTTGTAAATCTCAGATGAAAATGAAAATTATGTGAGCCTATGGAATAATGCTAACTGTACTAACAGGGTAAAGGGTTTTTTAAAAAAGATCTATTTATTTTGGAGGGAGGGAGTGTGCAAGCAGGGGGAGGGGCAGAGGGAGAGGGAGAGAGAATCTCAGGCCAACTTCTGTGCTGAGAAGATTATCGCAGAGGTGAAGTGCCCTATCAGAGGTACATCGTATAAACATGACTTACTTCTCTTCTGGGTAGAAATCACCTTCTGGCAACGTGGAAGTTACTCTCTTTGTCTTGACAGTTTTCCCCACGTTGTGGGAATGGCGAAAAAGGCAGTTTTTACTGCATGGTTGAACAATCTGGAAGAATTAGGGGCATAGCAATTTTTTCTTCTAAAAGCAATTTTTTTTTTCTAAAATGTTTTTGAGGAGACTTTGCCACAAACCTTTGGTGATATTCAGTGACTATCTAGGCAGGGGGCACAGGCAAAAAATAATCTGGAAGCAAGAGAAAGCTTGGTTGTGGAGAAAGCAGGGTAAGGAAAAGTCACCAGGAAAAAAATATGGTCAGTTCCCTGCTTCACAACTGAGAGCAAAGGTGACTGAGGATGAGAAATGGCTGGACCCTTGCCTGTGTTATTCTTCAGGACAATTTTTATGACCACCAAACAGAAAGTGACAAGATCATTAGACACTTCTACTCTTTCAAGTGTGAGAAGCCTTCTTGTTTCACAAATGTCTCACGTTGAACTATCCAAAACTGTAATGCCAGTCAGTCCAGATGGTAACATGCCTGAGGCTAGGATAGGTGCTCAGGTGAGGACAGCTAGGCAGAAGAGATGAAGGAAAAAGAGCATTTTTCTACCTAGTTTTGAGCACCGATTATGTACCCAGAGCCCAATTCTTTTTCCTTTGAGCTACCAGTCTCTCTGTTTCATACATTTCTTATAATTGCTAACTTTATTATATGTTGACAGTTACATGTGTATATCTACACGTATTTATATAGTCACATCAATGTTTAAATATTAATCAAAGCTTTAAACTTTTTTTAAAAAAGATTTTATTTATTTGACAGAGAGATACAGTGAGAGAGGGAACACAAGCAGGGGGAGTGGGAGAGGGAGAAGCAGGCTCCTTACCAAGGAGGGACCTCAATGTGGGACTCGATCCCAGGACGTGGGATCATGACATGAGCCGAAGGCAGACGCTTAACGACTGAGCCACCCAGGCGCCCCAGCTTTAAACTGTTTTAAAAACAAAATTAACTAATATGTCGTGTTCTGGGACAGAGTCACACAAAATAGTCTACTGGTCCACAGAAGCAGCATCTTGTCAGAACGTGTTAGTTTCAGATTCTCTGGGCCTACTCCAGACCTACCAAATCAGAGTCTCTGGAGGTGGGGCCCAGAAATCTGTATTTTGATAAGCTCACCAAGTGATTCTTATAAATGCTGAAGCTAATGCAAAGATGCACTATTTTAAGGCAATGATTTTAAGACATGGATTGACTTTACATGACTTAAAAAATAGAATGTGTTGTTTAATTTCCACAGATTCATGAATTTTCCAATTTTCCTTGTGTTCTTAATTTCTAAGTTCATCTTGTCAAGGTCAGAGAAAATGCTTTGTAGGATATCTATTTTTTAAAAGATTTTATTTATTTATTTATTTGTCAGAGAGAGAGAGAGCACAAGCAGGGGGAATGACAGGCAGAGGGAGAAGCAGGCTTCTTGCGGAGCAAGGAGCCTGATGCCGGACTTGATCCCAGGACCCTGGCATCACGACCTGAGCTGAAGTCAGATGCTTAGCTGACTGAGCCACCCAGGTGCCCCCTCAAAGTAATATTTTAACTGTAGGAACTATTATTGTTTCATTTTACAGATGAGAAAGCTGGAGTTTGTTTGTTTAAAAGATTTTATTTATTTGTCAGAGAGAGAGAGCAAATGCCAGAGTGAGCACAAGCAGGGGGAGCTGCAGGCAGAGGGAGAAGCAGGCTTCCCACTGAGCAGGGAGCCCGATGCGGGGCTCCATCCCAGGGTCCTGGGATCATGACCTGAGCCGAAGGCAGACGCTTAACCAACTGAGCCACCCAGGTGTCCCATAGGATATCTATTTTTACAAAATGTATTGAGAATTGATTTGTGACTTAAAGTAGAGTCTATACTGGAGAATGTACCATGGACACTTGAAAAGGAAGTGTATTTTGTTGTTGGGTAAAATGTTCAATAGTTAGAACTGGTTTTGTCTGTGTGTTGTTCAAGTCCTCTCACTCATTCTCTGTTTGGTTGTTTATTGAAGAGTGGGGTATTACAGTCTCCAACAATTATTGTAAAACCGTATTTCTCCCTTCAGTTTTTCAGTTTTTGCTTTTTATATCTTGGTTTGTTATTACATACATAAATGTGTATAATTGTTATATTTTCTTGGTGTATCAAATCTTTTATTAATGCATAACATCTTTCTTTGTCTCTTGTAACCATGGAACCCAACCCGGGATTGAACTCACAACCCTTAGATCAAGGCCTGAGCTGAGAACTGACTGAGTCACCCAGGTGTCCCATCTTGTAACTGTTCTTGATTTAAAGTCTGTTTTGTCTGGTATTAGTTTAGCAATTTCCCCTCCTTCTTGGCTACTATCTGTATAGAATATCTTTTTCTGTTCTTTCACTTTCAATCTATTTGGGTCTTTGGATCTAAAGTGAATTTCTTGTAGACAGTATGTAGTTGGATATGTATTTTAAATCCATTCTACTAATCTCTGGAGAGTTTAATACATTTACATTTAAACTAATTACTGACAAGAAGGGATTCAATTCTACCATTTTGCTTTTTATTTTCTATATGCCTTATAGCATTTCCCCCCCCCCCCATTTCCTGCACTACTGTCTTCTTTTGTATTTAATTGACTTTTTTGTAGGTTTTCATTTCTTTCTGGTTTTCTTTTGCGTATATTCTATAGCTATTTTCTTTGTGGCTACCATGGGGACTATCTTTAACCTCTCAAAGCTTTAATGTTCTAATTTGAATTTATACCAGCTTAACTTTAATAGCATATAAAAACTGAGCTCCTATGCAACTTCATTCCCCTTTCAGGAAGAGCTAATGAGAATGATATTGCCTGAGTTGAGGCATGTTTAAAATTGCTTTCCTATAGCCTTGGTATTACAGGTAAACTGTCCCACAATATCTCTCCTTTTATAGATGCTATTCCACTGTCTTTTTGTACTGAATGTTTATGTCAGGAACATAATGTTGTACTGATTTTCCTCTTGTTAAATGACTTGGTCTTTCTGCTTAGAATCCATAAGAATTTTTTTAATCTTTAAAGTCTGATAATTCTACCTGTCCTGAGTCAATTTCTTCAAGGCAAATGTGGTGCTTTTAAACTATAATAAAATATATACACTTGGAGCCTATTTAATTTCAAAACGTTTTTTAAATTAGAATTTAAAAAATTAGTTCCTTTCCACTGTTTTCTTTTCTTTCTCAGAGACTCCAATTATACATCTGTTGATCCTCCTTGCCTATATTCTGTAGCAATCACTTTCTGATCTTTTTATTTATTTATTTTTTGAACTTTTAAACATTTTTTTATTTAACTTTTTAATCTTTTAAAAAAAACTTTTTATTTTTGAATCGTTTTCTTGGCTCTTTTCACTTATATTCTCTATATTCTTTACTGTATTTTCAGCTAATTTATTCTCCCTTGGACATCCTGTAATTTAATCTTCATTTCTGAGATAATTTTACCTTTGTCAGTCTCTTTCCTGAGCTAATCAACTCCATTTTACATCATCCTCTGGTTTGGTCTATTTTGTATTTTTTGCATTTCTGTTTCTTGTGATCCGTGCTCCACCCCCCACCCCCAGCCATATCTACAATTGCTTTGTAAAGTATTCTAAATTCAGGTTGCATCATTGTTTTGCAATTTTCCTCTGCTGTATGATAGGAATTTTCCTGAGTGTTTCCATCTGACAACACATAATTGATTTTCATTTTTAACACTTACTGTATCTTTGTATGTATGCTTGATTTTATTTATTTATTTATTTATTTATTTATTTATTTATTTATTTAGGTTTGTATTTGGAATGTGTTGGGTTTTTTGGGACCATTTATTTGAAGGAGGAATTTCTGGATGATAAAGAGGGAAGGTTTAAATATTTTTACTAATGTTCAACTCAAGAGTTCCCTCTTCCATTGCCACAGCATAGGGTTGTTTCTTTAATGTAAGATACCTTTATTTCTGGTCAGACTTTCTCTGATCCTTAGATCTCACCTATTTAAGAACAATCCTTATTCTGAGCTCCTTCTTTCTTTTTCTTCACCATCTACTGAGGCCTTCTGGGGCCACTGCTATTTTCAGGGTGCCACTCCTTTTCTCCCTTAGAAGTAGTACCTTCCAAAGATCTCAGGCACTTTCCAAGCCACTTTCTATGACTTCTCTTACAGAGAAGTCTCAGATCTGCTCTCAGTAGTTCCCTTCAGGGAGGGTTCCTCTCTTTTGAGAGGTGAATCTTGTTGATATACCTATGTTCTGCTACTGGTAGGACCACCCACGTTCTCCACTCTTGTACAGCCACATCTATGTGGGCTCCAGCACCAATTCTGCTAGTCTCTGGCATTTATCTCACTCCTGTTCTCTTAAATTGGAATGTGTAGTTTTTCCTGTTTGTGAGTTACACTATGAGGATAAGTTCTGGGTATTTTTATTTGCTCTCAATTTTCTATTTGATGTTTAAAGATTTTATTTATTTATTTGACTGAGAGAATGAGAGAGAGAGCACAAGCATGGGGAGTGGCAGGCAGAGGGAGAGGGAGAAGCAGGCTGCCGCTGAGCAAGGAGCCCAACGTGGGGCTCGATCCCAGGATCCTGGGATCATGACCTGAGCCGAAAGGAGATGTTTAACTGACTGAACCACCCAGGTGCCCCACAGCATTCTTTCTTGATTAAAACTCTTCACAGTGTAGGGATAGAGGGTACATAACTCAATATCGTAAAAGCCATCTCTAAAAAACCCACAATAAATATCATTCTCAATGGGGAAAAACTGAGAGCTTTTCCCCTAAGGTCAGGAACATGGCAGGGATGTCCATTATCACCACTGCTATTCAACATAGTACTAGAAATCCTAGCCTCAACAATCAGACAATAAAAATAAATAAAAGGCATCCAAATCAGCAAAAAGTCAAACTTTCACTCTTTGCAGATGATATGATACTTTATGTGGAAAACCCAAAAGACTCCACCCCAAAATTGCTAGAACTCATACGGGAGAATTCCAGTAAAGTGGCAGGATATAAAATCAATGTATGGAAATCAGTTGCAATTTCTATACACCAACAATGAGACAGAAGAAAGAGAAATTTTTTTAAAGATTTTATTTATTTATTTATTTGAGAGAGAGAGAATGAGAGGCAGAGAGCATGAGAGGGAAGAGGGTCAGAGGGAGAAGCAGACCCCCCGCTGAGCAGGGAGCCTGATGCGGGACTCAATCCCAGGACTCCAGGACCATGACCTGAGCTGAAGGCAGTCGCTCAACCAACTGAGCCACCCAGGCGCCCAGAAGAAGAAAGAAAAATTAAGGAGTCGATCCTATTTACAATTGCACCCAAAACCATAAGATACCTAGGAATAAATCTAACCAAAGAGGCAAAAGACCTGTACTCAGAAAACTATAGAATACTCATGAAAGAAATTGAGGAAGACACAAAGAAATGGAAAAACGTTCCATGCTTATGGATTGAAAGAGCAAATATTGTTAAAATGTCTATGCTAATTAGAGCAATCTACACTTTTAATGCAATCCCTATCAAAATACCATCCACTTTTTTCAAAGAAATGGAACAAATAATCCTAAAATTTGTATGGAACCAGGAAAGACCCTGAATAGCCAAAGGAATGTTGAAAAAGAAAACCAAAGTTGGAGACATCACAATTCTGGACTTCAAGCTCTATTACAAAGCTATAATCATCAAGACAGTATGGTACTGGCACAAAAACAGACACATAGATCAATGGGATAGAATAGAGAAGCCAGAAATGGACTCTCAACTCTATGGTCAACTAATCTTCGACAAAGCAGAAAAGAATATCCAATGGAAAAAAGATATTCTCTTCAACAAATGGTGTTTCGGAAAATTGGATAGCCACATGCAGAAGAATGAAACTGGACCATTTCCTTACACCACACACAAAAGTAGACCCAAAATGGATGAAAGACCTAAATGTGAGACAGGAATGAAGAGAACATAGGTAGCAACCTCTTCCACCTCGGCCACAGCAACTTCTTGCTAGACACATCTCCAAGGGCAAGGGAAACAAAGGCAAAAATGAATTATTGGGACTTCATCAAGATAAAAAGCTTTTGCACAATAAACAGTCAACAAAACCAAAAGACAACGGACAGATGGCAGAAGATATTTGCAAATGACATATCAGATAAAGGGCTAGTATCTGAAATCTATAAAGAACTTATCAAATTCAATACCCAAAGAACAAATAATCCAAACAAGAAATGGGCAGAAGATAGGAACAGACATTTCTGCAAAGAAGACATCCAAATGACCAACAGACACGTAAAAAAGTGCCCCAAATCACTCGGCATCAGGGAAATACTTGCTCAACATCACTCAGCATCAGGGAAATCAAAACCACAATGAGGGGGCGCCTGGGTGGCTCAGTCATTAAGCGTCTGCCTTCGGCTCAGGTCATGATCCCAGGGTCCTGGGATCGAGCCCCACATCAGGCTCCCTGCTCAGCGGGAAGCCTGCTTCTCTCTCTCCCACTCCCCTGCTTGTGTTCCTGCTCTCGCTGTCTCTGTTTCTGTCAAATGAATAAATAAAATCTTAAAAAAAAACCAAACAAGCCACAATGAGATATCACCTCACACCAGTCAGAATGGCTAAAATTAACAAGTCAGGAAACGACAGATGTTGGTGAGGATGCAGAGAAAGGGGAACCGTCCTACACTGTTGGGGGGAATGCAAGCTGGTGCAGTCACTCTGGAAAACAGTATAGAGTTTCCTCAAAAAGTTGAAAATGGAGCTATCCTATGACCCAGCAATTGCACTACTGGGTATTTACCCCAAAGATACAAATATAGTGATCCGAAGGGGCACCTGCACCCCAATGTTTATAGCAGCAATGTCCACAATAGCCAAACTATGGAAAGAGCCCAGATGTCCATCAACAGATGAATTGATAAAGAAGATGAGGTATACACACACACACAAACACACACACACACACACACACACAATGGAATATTATGCAGCCATCAAAAAAAGAAATTTTGCCATTTGCAACAACGTGGATGGAACTAGAGGATATGGTGCTAAGCAAAATAAGTCAGCAGAGAAAGACAAGTATCATATGATCTCACTGATACGTGGAATTTAAGAAACAAGGCAGAGGATCATAGGGGAAGAGAGAAAAAATGAAACAAGACGAAACCAGAGAGGGAGACAAACTATAAGAGACACTTAATCTCAGGAAACAAACTGAGGGTTGCTGGAGCAGAGGGGGGTGGGTGGGATGAGGTGGCTGGGTGATGGACATTGGGGAGGGTATGTGCTATGGTGAGTGCTGTGTGTTGTGTAAGACTGATGAATCACAGACTTGTACCCCTGAAACAAATAATACATTATATGTTAATAATAAAATTTTTTTTTAATTTAAAAAAAGAAAAAGAAATACATTGCCTTTCTTCGTCAGTAGGAAACTACTTCTTCTGGTGGAAAATTCATGGGTAAAGTGTATAGGTTTTTTTTTAAGTTCAGGATGGGATGTGTGATCATATTTCTTTTTTTTTTTCTTTTTCTTTTTGATCATATTTCTATTCTGAGTGTATCTTTTAAAATCATGGATGAGAGGTGCCTGGGTGGCTCAGTTGGTTAAGCCTCTGACTCTTGATTTTGGCTCAAGTCATGATCTCGGGGTCATAAGATCGAGCCCCATGTTGGGCTCCAGGCTCAGTGTGGAGTCTGCTTGTCCCTCCCCCTCTGCTACTCCACCCCCCCACTCTCTCTCTCTCTCAAATAAATAAATAAATAAAATCTTTTTAAAAAATCATGGATGAATTGGGTCTGCTTATTTGAAAGGTCATTTCCACATGGCAGAACCTGTAGATCACTATGGTCTTTGTGTCTTCCACACACTAGGTGACACCTAAGCCAAGGAACTGTCGCCATGTTTCATTTCTGATAAGTTTTGACAAGTCTGTCTTCAGAAAAAAAATTTTTTTTGAAGATTTTATTTATTTATTTGACAGAGAGAGACACGGCAAGAGAGGGAATACAAGCAGGGGGAGCGGGAGAGGGAGAAGCAGGCTTCCCATTGAGCAGGGAGCCCGATGCGGGGCTCGATCCCAGGACCCTGGGATCATGACCTGAGCCGAAGGCAGGTGCTTAATGACTGAGCCACTCAGGTGCCCTTGTCTTCAGAAAATTTTAATGCTATGGGAATTTCTAATTAAATTGTGATTTCTACCTCTCTCAACGCAAATGTTACCTCAGGGCCTCTCTGTTTTTAATTAAATCCTTCCTTTACTGTCAACCCATTGAGTCATAATTCCCTTTAAAATTCTGCACCAGGAGACCTGGTGGAGAATTTCTAGAGGACACACCACACCCCCAGGGCAAGAGGCTTCTGTGTTAGTAGCTCTGACTAAATCTCCAGTGTCTACTTCCAAAAATTCTGTTTCAGTGATCTTTAAAAAACAAGAATTCTTCCTTCTGTGCCTCTTTCCTTCTGGTCTTGACATAGTAGGTCGAATTATTTGTTGTGTTTCACCAGCTAAAATGGGTTTTGGGTAGGATTCTTCCAGAAGCCCCCTCTCAGGCAAGGACCTATATGTAAGTGGCTTATTGAGGAAAGTTCTCAGGAGAACCAGGGAGGGAATGGTGAAGTAGCTTCCCAAAGGGGCTGGGACCAAGAGTGAGGTTGCGTGTGATGTCTCAGGCACACCTGGTCCTGCTGTGACCTCTAGGGCAACAATTAGGCTTCAGAGTTTGTTCTGTCCTAAAGACACAAGCTTTTTTTTTTTTTTTAAGATTTTATTTATTTATTTGAGAGAGCACAAGCAGGGGGTGGGAGTAGAGGGCAGGGGCAGAGGGAGAGGGAGAAGCAGGCTCTCGGCTGAGCTGGAAGCCCGATGTGGGGCTCAATCCCAGGACCCTGGGATAATGACCTGAGCCGAAGGCAGATGCTTAACCGCTTAACTGACTGAGCCACGCAGGCGCCCCAAGACATAGGCTTTTGTACTCCCAGCCAATGACTGGTTAAGGGCCGCCTGGGGTGGGGATTAAGTGGACTTGTAAGACTCCCAGGCACTTCCAACCCTCTACAAGGTGGGATGAAGTGAAATGGCGTGTGGGGGTGGGGGAGGGGGAGGGGCAGTAGGAGTCCAGTGCCCAAGGACAATCCTCAGACAGCTCCAAGTAAGGGTAAGCTTTTAGCAGCAAAGCATGGCGAAGCTGGAGGACGGGTGCACAGAGCTGATAAAGGGGAACTGAGAGCATGGACTGGGGGAGCCCTGCAGTGACCACTTCTTGCAGATAAATCTATTCTCAAAGTACCTGTTATGAGCTGAATTGTGTCCCCCTCAAATTTGTATGCTGAATTCCTGACCCCAGTACCTCAGAATATGACTGTATTTGGAGACATCTTTAAAGATGTAATTAAGTTAAAATGAGGACATTAAGATGAGCCCTAATCCAATCTGACTGGTATCTTTATAAGGAGATTTTGACACAGACGGATATACAGAGAAGACCCTGGAGAGAAGACGGACATCTACAAGCCAAGGAGAGAGGTTTTAGAAGAAACCCATCCTGACACACCTTGATCTCAGACTTCCAGCTTCTAGAACTATGAGAAAACAAACCTCTACTGTTTAAGCCACCCAGTTGGCTACGGCAGCCCTAGCAAACCAATATAGTATCCTTTGCATCTGGAAGCAGAAGGTATCCTTTTTGTAATTATATTACTTTTAAAGCAAAAAAAAAAAAAAAATTCAAATGAGAGGCTTTCTGTACCTAGATACCTTGTAGGAAAGCCACAAAGTTAGTAAAAATACTTATATTGTAATTCAGTATTTCTCCTCTGTTAAATGAAATGATTTTGCCTTAATTTCCACTTGCCCCTAATTCAGCCACAACACTGTCCAACATGCCAGCTACTGCTAAATATTTCATAATCGCAGACATAGATTCTACCTTTGTTCCGATCTACATAAAAAACATTCCAGGGGCGCCTGGGGGGCTCAGTCGGTTAAGTGTCTGCCTTCGGCTCAGGTCATGATCTCAGAGTCCTGGGATCAAGCCCCATGTGGGGCTCCCTGCTCAGCGGAGAGCCTGCTTCTCTTAGTGCTCTCTCTCTCGTGTTCTCTCCCTCTCTCGTGTTCTCTCTTTCAAATAAATAAAATCTTAAAAAAAAAAATTCCAAGGCCTATTTTACCAAATGCTTTAAAAAGTTTTAAATAATATTGTATTTCCTGGTTGCTTAGTCTCATTCAACATAATGGTGATCTATTGCTCTTCCTTCCTTCAGCAGATGCCTGCAAACAGAACAACTATCTTTCCTGTATAGCCTAAAAGAGCCACAATGCTTTTGTGAAAAAAAATTATAGTTATGGTGCCTGGAATCCACTACCTGGAACATAATATCTCTGCATGGGAACAGCATCTCTACAACAACCAAGAAACAGCTATTTTTGAGAAATCCAGACATATTACAATTTCACAGATGTAGTCTTTATTGGGTATGATTGGAAATGTTCTTTTCCTTTCATGAATAAGAATAAGAGAAAGCTATGACTAACGGAATTCCATATTCATAATTTTTTTTTGCATTTAAATTAACATTATTGGTAAGTATGAGATATCAGGACTGTATAAGGCACTTAAAAAGCCTTGGTCGGTGGTGCTTCCAGAGACATGGTGAGCAGGGGAAATAAATCAAAATCAGAATAAGTGTCTATTCCTTTGGGGTCAAATCACTACCACTTTATGATGTGATCAACCTGCCCCAAGGTGCCTGACTGTCCCCAAGTGCATGTGGCTAAAAGTTAGTCACTTTGCTGGCACACCGGGCAACAGTAATGGCAGTAAGCACATTCAACCTTGGTAAGGGGAAGTCCATGTCATTGAGCCCATTTTATTTATGAATCCATGGAGCAAGTTCTGGGGTGACTAAGAGAGGAGGCTGACCTCCAGAGAACATGTCCTCTTGTCTTCCAGACTGTGGAAAGTCCCCTCCATTTTGAAGATTCACAAGATGCATAAATACATTTACAGTTTGGACCAATTTTAAGAGGATCTTGAATCCAACTACATACCTCTTGTCCCATCTTCCTTGTCATCCATTTTCTTATCTTGCCCCTTCCAAGTCCCTGACCATACACCTAGCAATTTGCCACCCTTTTTGTATCACTGTAGGACCTTATCTCGGGTCAGCTTCCCTAATAGGAAAAGTGGACAACAAGATGTGTTACCTGAACTTCTACCCACTAGAAGGAGTTTTCTTCTCTACAGTCCTTCAAGGATGTTCTGAATATAATATAATGGCACATATATTATGATAGTATACTTTTGGCCACCGCCAGCGTCCTGTACCGAGTATTCTCTAAAGGCTAAAAGCTTTCCCTCTTAGCTCACTGAACATAGGAAGCTCTCTGTGAGGTCCTAGGTATAGGCTGAGCATGGACGACATATGATAGGAGTGGATGTACTGGGAACGGAAGCAGCTCCTGCAGCTTACCTGTATGTTCAGACTTGGGCCTGGTCTTCTAAGTACCACTTGTAATTAATGGACGATGTGCACTCTAGTGTATGGTTTGGGATCAGTTCGGGCTATATAGTCACCAAATATTTCATGGTTAAGTGTTTTTATTTTTTTTTATTTATTTTTTTTTAAAATTTTATTTATTTTTGAGAGAGAGAGCATGAGAGGGGGGAGGGTCAGAGGGAGAAGCAGACTCCCCGCCGAGCAGGGAGCCCGATGCGGGACTCGATCCCGGGACTCCAGGATCATGACCCGAGCCGAAGGCAGTCGCTCAACCGACTGAGCCACCCAGGCGCCCATGGTTAAGTGTTTTTATACTGTCCTGGAGTCTAGTAGCAAACCAGGTGCTAGTTCTCAAAAGAGCCATTTGCTGAAGAGGTGTTTTCTCAATGATACTCCATTAGGGCAAAGCTAGCTTCACCTGGCAATTTCAAATGATTGTCCTCCTGGCCTTAAGGTACATATGTTTCTATCACATCAGTATATCTCAAACCAAAGGCCACCAGCCCCCATCTTTACTTTGCTCTAATTGGTCAAATAAGAGATTATCTCATGCCTCAATTTCCCCCCCACCTGCTCTCCCCACCCACTGATTTAAAAAAAAAAAAACCAAAATGAAGAAGAAATAAAGGATGGAGGGTTAGAGAGCCCTTTGGGAAATTTTCCTATATTGGGCTCTGGATCCCATAAAACTGCCATATAAGTATTTATCCTTCTCATGGGAAGCATATGGGATTAACAGACTGTGACAATGGTCTTTTATTTTTCCATAATATTTTAACTTCTATCTGTTAAAAGCCTTTCAAGACCAAAGAAAGCAACTTAAAGAAAGCAATTTATATTATAAAACTTTTATTTGATCTAACACTTGATCTTGCTCTTTTGAGTTCAATGGCTTCACCAGGGGAGATGTGAGTGAGGGAATTCATACCTTTTTATTATGGAAAGTTTCAAACATACATAGAGAGAATGGAATCCTGAGCTTCCACGCACCCACCACCCAGCTTCAATGGTTATCAACACTCGGTTCCTCTTATTTATATTTTGTCCTTCTCACCACTAGTTTTTTTTTCTTTTGCTAGAGTATTTTAAAACAATCCAAGACATTATATCATTTCACTTGTAAATACTTGGGTAAAAATCTCTTATCACATACAAATTTTATAACCATAACATAACCATAATTTTATTATACCCAGCAAAATTAATAATTCCTTAATTCATCTCAAAATCAGTCTGTGTTCAGTTTTCCCCAATTGTCTCAAAATGTCTTTTTATAGTTGGCTTATTTAAATCAGGATCTAAACATAATCTACATATTGCATTTGGTTGGTAGGTATCTTTAGCCTCTCTTTTAAAAAAAGTTAAATACAGGCTTTCTATTGAAGTAATTTGTATTTCTTCCTAGTTCCTAAAACAGACATTTCTAAACCGAACAAAAAAGGCTTCGCTGAAGAGCCATGTATTAGACTTTCAGACTGGTGTAAGAAAACTGATAAATGAATAAGTGAATTTGAATAAATTAAGGTGCACATTCAGAACAGAACGGTAGCTTTTAGTTAGAGACACGCAAACCAAAGGCAAAAACCTGCCAAGATGAAGGCAGGTTTTTCATTGTTATTTATTTATTTATTTATCTTTTACTGCTCCAGTCAATGAAAGGAAAACTTGACTGAGGCCCCAGGGCCTGGGCCTGGGGTAGGAGGCCGCTCCCACAGCCAAGGAAGAGCAGGTGCAGGGGCCTTAATTGACCTTCTTCTTGGGGCCAGATTGCTGGCGTTAGCTGCATTTCTTGAAGCGGGGTGACAGCGCCGGGGTGCGGGCGAACGTCACATGTCTGCCGATTATCTTGTCGCGGTTGTATTTCTGGGCCAGTGGGTGAAGAGAAGTCTCCATGATGCCACCTCGCAGGCAAAGCACCAAGTGCAGGGCAGACTCTGGATACTGTAGTCTGAGACAGTGCCGCCGTCCTCCTGCTGATTGCCCGCAAAAATCCCCCGCTGCTGGGCCGGCGGAATGCCCTCCTTGTCTTGGATTTTGTCTTTGACCTTCTCAGTGGTGTCACTGGGCTCCATCCACCTCGAGGGTGACGGTCTTGCCGGCTAGGGTCTCCCCAAAGATCTGCAACTCTGCCTCTGCCGCAAGACCACCTCCTTGAAGAGGAGTCGTCTTTTTTTTATTTTTTAAAAAATAAGTACACCTGGGTGGCTCAGTCATTAGGCGTCATGACCCTTTAGGTAGGGTCATGATCCCAGAATCCTGGGATTGAGTCCCATATAGGGCTCCCTGCTCAGGTGGGAGCCTGCTTGTGCTTGAGCACTCTCTCTTTCTGCCAAATAAATAAAAGATCTTAAATATATATATATATACATACACATACATATACACACTATGTGTTTTCTTTGTTTCCCTTTAATTTCATGCAGTGTTCATCTTGATATTATATAAAGTGCATTGCCAAACTAGAATACAAGCTTTTTAAAAGTTTAACAGATACTTGATGCAATTAAAAAAAAAGATGGCAGAGAAAGTTCCCTTTGGTTTAAAGTCTTATACCAAAAAAAAAAAACAACCCTTTCTTATACATACACAAGCAGTGTTTCCTTTTTGCCTTCGCATACGTTAGTGTAAGATATTACTGCAAAATCAGGTGACTCCAGGGCAAACACTTGGGCACAGAGCAGGGTGACAGTCATTGTAAGGAATTGCTTTTTTCCTGTGCGAGAAGCCACTCTTGTGTTGGCAGTTTTCCCGGGGAGGAAGTGGAAGGCTTTGGTGAAGATTGTCACCCATCTCCAAGGCCAAGTTGAAAATGACTTTAGGATGTCATCGCAAAAGCGACATAGGCGGAAGAGCTGTTTCAAATGTTCTTATAACCGAACTTTAGGAAATCACACTTTGTAAAGAGGTGCAAGAAAACCAAACACGCAGACACCCAAAGTAGGTGTCTCTCCAAAGAAAAACAGAGATGTTCCCAATCTGTTTGCCAGGAGGCTTAGGCACCCCTTGGCATGTTGTGTATATGCGCTTCTGGTTCTCAGAGGTGGAAGAGTGGAGGCTCTCTTATTAGGAGAATACTATGTTCAGTGCTCCCTAGGACAGTTTTCTAGCCAGGATCAAACTGAAGAGAAAAGGAATTCATGAAGCACACCCAAGAATTTTGTCACAGTAAAGAATTGTCAGTCCCAATAAAAAATGTGGAAAAACTGCTAGAAGCAGCTTTTTTTCTAGGAGAGCAATGTAAGCCAGTGCACCTGCCCCCTGTTTTGCCGAGAGTTCATAGTCAGATCTGTATTTGTGTTCTTAAAAAATTTAGTGTTTTTGCCAGCTGAGAAATAATGTCGTCAGTGGTCAAAATTGGTACCTCTCCTCTTGAACCTCTCTGTATATTATCTATGATACTGATTTCAAGAGTGCACCAGAAAATTTGTCCTAAGCCATCATCACCAGGGACTCACTGTGTACAGTGAGAACGGCCCCCCGACCACTATTTCCCCAGCAGCTGAGCTCCAAGGCCACCATCTTGCTGGGGCTGAACTTCGCCACTCTTAAATCTCTATCAATCAAATAGATTGGCCACTCTTTCTTTGTTACTGGATTCATTTTGGTTTTGTTTTATGCCATTTATTTATTGAAGAAACTGGGTACTTTGTCATGTGGGATTTCTCACATTATGGATTTAGGTTTGTAATCTTGTGATGTCATTTAACATATTTTTCTATCCTCCATATGCTTTATAAACTGATACCTGCATTTAGAGGCTTGATGATCTTTGTTTTTGTCATGAATACTTTGTAAGTGGTGCACTATAGGTTCTACCACATCAGATCAGGAGGCACAGGGCGTTGTCCAACTTGCAGTGAGGTTGAGATTAATCAGTGAGTTCAGGAGATTCCAGCCTGGTTTAAAGTTTGTCATCAACTTTCCACCCAAAACTTTTATTTTATTTTTTAAAAGATTGTATTTATTTGTCAGAGAGAGAGAGAGAGAGCACAAGCAAGGGGAGCTGTAGGCAGAGGCGTCCCCACCCAAAACTTTTAATAATAATTGATGACCATTGCCTAGATCCATTATTTCATAAAGGAGTGCAAAATAGTGATTTTTCTGTTTCCACCATTTTTTTGGCATTTATTAACTCTGGTTTTTCTATAAATTACTTTCTCTCATCATTGATTCCAACAGTCTGAAATATAAGACATGCAGGAAAGGCACTTGGATCCTTCCCCTAAAAAAAAAAAAAAATTCAACTTTCAGAATAACGAGATCATACTCTAGCAATGTCCAGGGGTGGTCAATGAGGTTTTTGGGTTTTTTAAGCCACTACATTTTGGGGTGGGCTTATTATGCAGCAATAGGTATTCAAAACAATTAATCACAAAGGATCAGCATGTAGCAATGAGGTTTCAAAAAATTATTAGCATTATGAGGGGCGCCTGGGTGGCTCAGTCGTTAAGTGTCTGCCTTCGGCTCAGGTCATGATCCCAGGGTCCTGGGATCGAGCCCCGCATCGGGCTCCCTGCTCGGCGGAGAGCCTGCTTCTCCCTCTCCCACTCCCCCTGCTTGTGTTCCCTCTCTCGCTGTGTCTCTCTCTGTCAAATAAATAAAATCGTAAAAAAAAAATTATTAGCATTATGAACCCATGGACATTTATATATTCCAATATTTTTCTTTTTTTAAAAAAGATTTTATTTGTTGGGGCACTTGGGTGGCTCACTTGGTTAAGCCTCTGCCTTCAGCTCAGGTCATGATCTCGGGGTCCTGGGATGAAGTCCCATATCAGGCTCCCTGCTCAGCGGGGAGTCTGCCTTTCACTCTCCCTCTGTGCTCTCTCCCTCTGTCTCTCTCAAAAAAATAAATAAAGGGGCACCTGGGTGGCTCAGTCATTCAGCGTCTGCCTTCAGTTCAGGTCATGATCCCAGAGTCCTGGGATTGAGCCCCGCATCGGGTTCCCTGCTCCGCGGGAAGCCTGCTTCTCCCTCTCCTGCTCCCCCTGCTTGTGTTCCCTCTCTCACTGTGTCTCTTTCTGTCAAATAAATAAATAAAATCTTAAAAAAGAAAAGAAAAGAAAAGCTACAAAAAAGAAAGTTGTTTTTTAAAAAAAATAATAAAATTAAATAAAATCTTTAAAAAATATTTTGTTTGTTTATTTGAGATAGAGAATGAGAGAGAGAGCAGGAGTTGGGGGGGATGGGAGAGGCAGAAGCAGACTCCCCACTGAGCAAGGAGCCAGATGTGTGGCTTGATTCCAGGACCCCAGGACCCCAGGACCATGACCTGAGCCAAAGGCAATGCTCAACCAACTGAGCACCCAGGCGCCCCTGCATTTATTTTTCTATAATTTTCCCATTTTTCTACTGGGTTGTTAGACTAGGATTTGAATTTCTTTTCACTATTTAGAAAATCAGTATATATTAGGGATATTAGCCCTTTGGGATATTAGTTACAATTTTGTCCCATTTTTAATTTTCTTGATTTTTATTTTTTTAAAAGATTTTATTTATTTTTTTGTCAGAGAGAGAGCACAAGCAGGGGGAGTGGCAGGCAGAGGGAGAAGCAGGCTCCCTGCTGAGCAAGGAGCCTGATGCAGGACTCGATCCCAGGACCCTCGGGTCATGACCTGAGCCGAAGGCAGACGCATAACTGACTGGGCCACCCAGGCGTCCCAGTTTTGTCCCATTTTTTAATTTAACTTTTTGACATTGCTGATGGTGTTTTGAGCAGGCATTTAATTTTTTTAAAATTTGAGGTAGGCAAATTTATCCATTTTCCTTTATTGATTTCAGGTATAGAATCACAGCTGGGAAAGTCCTCCTCTTTCCTATAGGTCATAAAGAAATTGACCTATACTTTCCTCTAGTATTTGTATGACTCAGTCTTTTCTTACATTTAGATATCTGATCCATTTGGAATTTATCCTGGTGTAAGGTGCAAGGAGTGAATCCAGTTTTATCTTTATCCACATGGCCATGAGTTGTTCCAACACCATTTGTTTATCAAACGCTAAATTTCCATATGCCTTTGGAGTCTATCTTTGGATTTTATATTCTCTTCTATTAGTCATCTGTCTATGCACCGATAGTATAATGTTTTAATTACAGGGGCTTTATAAATGTTTCGATGTATGGGTAGATGCCCATTGCTATTTTGGGGGGGCAAGGGGGAGATTCCTGGCTAGTCTTGTATTTATTTTCCAAAATAAATAATAATCGACTTGTCTAGCTCCAGAAAAAAAACTAGTAACTTGGATATTTTTATTATTTTATTATTTTTATTTTTTTAAAGATTTTAATTTATTCATTTAAAAGAGAGAGCAATACAGAGAGAGACCATGAGCGGGGGGGGGGGGAGAGGCAGAGGGAGAGGGTGAAGCAGGCTCCCCACTGAGCAAAGAGCCTGATGTGGGGCTCGATCCCAGGACCTCAGGATCATGACCTGAGCTGAAGGCAGATGCTTAACTATCCCCAAGTAACTTGGATATTTTTATTGGGGTCACATTAAATTTGTAAATTTTAACTTGGAGAAAGTTGATATCTTTCTGATACTGATTCTTCTGATCAAAAATATGGCATCTTTTCCCATTTGTTCAAGTCTACTTTTTGTCCTATAAGAATGTTTTATGGTTTTTCTCATAGATTTTACACAGTTCTCATTAAATTTGTGCCTACATTTTGTTTTATTTTGCTTCTGCTATTGTAAATGGGATCTGGGATCTTCTTTCCCATTATTTCTTCCAAGTGGTTACTGTTGTTACTGTTTCTTCTAAGTGGTTATGAAAACTATTTCTGTATGTTAATTTTATATCTTGCTACTTTACAAAATGCTTTTACTATTCATAGGAGGTTTTCATTCATTACAAGTTTCCTAGAAACATATCATCTGCACATGTATGTAATCTTATCTCTTCTTTTTAAATTCTTATGCCTCTAATTGATTTTTCTTGTGTGAAAATAGTGGCCATCCTTGTCTGTTTCTGATTTTTGCCGTGAGATCCAAACCAAGTATCTGATACTGAGTGTCTTATATTTTAAGATTTTATTTATTTATTTATTTGAGTGTCTTATAATCCAGTTCAGTTCTGACCATAACTCCCCACAGGGGGTCTGTGAAGACCCCACAGGTGAAGGTTCTCAGTCCCACAAGACTGGCCCCACATTGGATGCTGGTTGAAAATCCTGGGTGGTGGAGCGCCTGGGTGGCTCAGTCGGTTAAGCGACTGCCTTTGGCTCAGGTCATGATCCTGGAGTCCTGGGATCGAGTCCCACATCGGGCTCCCTGCTCAGCAGGGAGTCTGCTTCTCCCTCTGACCCTCTTCCCTCTCATGCTCTCTCTCTACCATTCTCTCTCTCTCTCAATAAATAAATAAAAATCTTTAAGAAAAAAAGAAAATCCTGGGTGGTGTTCTTAAGCCATTTGCGCTTCTGCCTTGCCGGCTACACTGGGGGCTTCTTACAACCTCCTCAGGTTGGTAATTCACTATTTACAGTTACCGTTTTATTATAAAGGATATTAATGAACAGCCAAATGAAGAGTACATAGGGCAAGATCTCGAGAGGAAGGGCTTGGGCCACAGAGTTTCCCCGCCTTCTCCTTACAGAATCTAAGCCTGCTACCCTCCGAGCTTATCAAGGTGTTCACCGACTGGGGAAGCTCCTTTGTGCTCTAGGATTATTAAATCATTGTCTTCATGACTGAACTCTCTCCCCAGTCCCTCTCCCTTTCCCCAAGGTTGGTATGTGTGTGTGTTGGGGGGGATTGCTGAGATTTCCAACCCACTAATAGCATGGTTGTTTCCTCTGGCCCTAGCTCCCATCCTGAAGCTATCAAATTCCTCTCCCCACGAATCATTGCCACGAATCATCTTGTTAGCATAAACTCAAGTATTGAGTTTATAAAGTATTAAGTTTATAAACTTAAGTATCAAGGGACTCGTGAATAACAAGACATTCCTATCATTCAGGAAATTTCAAGGGTTTTTGAAGCTCTGTGCCAGGAACCTGTGACAAAAACCAAATTTATTGTTTATTATATCACAAACAGGAAAAACTCTAGAGTTTGCCCATTAAAACTGATGCTAAATTTGGGGTCAAGATATATAATGAAAGTATCCCTCAATTTCTATTTCATTGAGTCTTTAACATGTATGGGCTTTGAATTTGTCAAATGCCTTTTCAGGGTCTATGGATGTTATTAGTTCATTTTCTCCTTACATGTATAAATTTGATACATTATATTAACAGATTTCCTAATATTAAATGATCTTTGCATTCCTGAAATAAGTTATGTATTTATTTAATGTGCTGAGTTATGTTTGCTAATGCTTCACCCTTTTTATTCATTTACTATCAATACTATCAATATTATACTTTGTTTCACAAAAAAGAAATTAGAAGTATTTCTTCACCTTCTATGCTCTAGAATTGTTGAAGTAACATTCAGATGATCTTTTCTTTAAAGATTTAGTATAAATCCTCTGTGAAGCCATCTTGATCTGATACTTTTTTGTTGGGTTTCTGTTTTACAAATTTGTATTTCTACATAATTTTGTCCATTGAGACTTTATGTCTCTACTGGGTTCAGTTTTGGTAAATTATATTTCCTAGAAAATTATGTATTTCATTGAGATTTTCATATTTATTTCCATAAAATTATATAAACAGTAGGCTACATTTTGGTGGCCACATATCCCTTATCATTTAAGCTTATATATTTGTACTTCTCTCTTCAAGAAAAAAATATCTAATAGTTTGTGTACATTATTAATATTTTCAAATAATAGGCTTTCTTATGTATGTACTACTTTTACTCTGTTTCTGTTTTTTTAATTCACTAATTTTTCACTCTTAATAATCCCTTCCTTATGCTTTCCTTTGATCTTTTTCTATCAAATGTTTCATTTACCTTCATTTCATCGATATAGGTATCTAGTGTATGAATTTTCCTCTGATAATGATTTTTACTGTAGATCATGTATTCAGATGGAATGATTTCATTTTTAGTAGCAGTATTTCCGAGAATTCTATTTTTTTCATTTTCCCTTTTTCTGCAGGAATCACTTAAAAGTATGTGCATTAAAAAAAAAAAATTCCGGGCGCCTGGGTGGCTCAGTTGTTAAGCGTCTGCCTTCGGCTCAGGTCATGATCCCAGGGTCCTGGGATCTAGCCCCACATCAGGCTCCCTGCTCAGCGGGGAGCCTGCTTCTCCCTCTCCCACTCCCCCTGCTTGTGTTCCTGCTCTTGCTATGTCTCTCTCTGTCAAATAAATAAATAAAATCTTAAAAAAAATTCCAAGTGGAAGAAACTTGATTATTAGCACTATCAATTTCTAGCATTGGGATCAGACAGCACTGTTTGTGTTATTTGCATTTTATTGCAGTTTTTCTTTATGGCCTGAGATACCCATATGGACATTCCATGTGCACTTCAAAGTGAGGTATATTCCCTAATATTGGGATTCAGAGTTTGATGTATATTTGTAAGAGTTACCATATTGATTATGTTGGTAGGTCGGGGCAACTCAAAGTAGCCAGTCTACTCTGTCACTATAAGCACATAATAGTTCAGCTGATCCCCTGCTTTGGTAGCAAGACTTTCTCCATGAAGGAAGTAGTACACTGATTTACATTCGGGGCAAGCTTCCTATCGCACGGCATCTGGTAACCACACTTCATGAACTAACACCTGTCTCTAACCACATTTTCTGTAGCACTGGATTAGGTTTCCTAAATCCTTATTCATTTTTTTTTTTTTTTTGGTCTACTTGATTTGTCTTTGCCTGAAAGTAATGTGTTAAACTTTTCTTTTGTTGATGTGTTTCTAGTTCATCTGCACTTCCTGTAGTTTTTACTTTACGAAAGTTGATTGCTGTGTTATGAAGCGGATATGTATCTCCATTGTTAATTTAGCCAGTAGCATTATAAAAAGCCCTTCTTTTTCTTTTTAATGTTTCTTGGTCATAATTCTAACTTGACAGACAGACATGACCCTTGCATTTTCTGTGTTTTATATTTTGCCTGGTATATATTTGTCTGTCCATCCTTTTATTTTTAAACAGTCTCAGTCTGTCTGTTTTGGGGGTTAGACTTTGTAGCAGGGTTAGACCTTGCTTTGACGATTTGAAAATACTTTTATTTAATATGTGAGTTTGCCTCATTTATATTTTGATAAAGACCAACATGTTTTTTTCTTTTTCAATTTAAAATGTTTCACTATAGAGATGCCTGGGTGGCTCAGTCAGTTGGGCGTCTGCCTTTGGCTCAGGTCATGATCCCAGGGTCCTGGGATCGAGTCCCACATCGGCTCCCTGCTCAGTGGGGAGTCTGCTTCTCCTCTGTCTGCCGCTCCCCCTGCTTGTGCTCTCTCTCTCTGACAAATAAATAAAACCTTAAAAAAAAAGTTTAAAATATTTCACTATATGGTCATCTGATTTTTTTTCTCTTTCTTTTGAGCTTCAAAAATATTTCTTTTGGATAGGGAGTTCTATATTTTGTTCTAATTATTACTTTCATGATAATACCTTTGCAAAATATCATTTCCTTCCTTTTTTAGATAATGGTCCACTGGTCCCCTACTTTGAGCAATATTAAAATTAACAAGTTCCAACTTCTTCACCTTTTGCTTCCTCTCCTTGACATCTAGTTAAAGTGATATATTATTATTCACTCTTAATAACTATAAGGCAGTGGTGAGCTTATCCTATTTTTCATATATTCTCCCTTTCCCCATTTTTGATATGCACTTTATCTACATTGTCAGAGCACATAATAAGTACATGCCGTTCTGTCACCCTTACCCTTGACATTTGCTTTTAGTTCTACAACTAAATAAATTCAGTGTTTACTGCCAATCTTCATGTTGAAGTTTTTCTAGTTATTTCACAGTTGCATAAAGGTCATTCTCTAGTAGATTCCTCAGGAATGATCTCATGGGAACATTTGCTGAATTTTCACATGTTCGTAACAACTTGTCTATGGCCTTTATACTTTCTGGTCATTTTAGCTGGATATAAAATGCTTGGCCCATATTTTCTTGAGTATTTTGAGGATGTTACTTTATTGTCTTCTGGTATAAAGTGTTTTGGTGGGAAAACATTGATGCAAAACTGATATCCTTTTACTTATAAGTAATTCAATCTCCTTCCTCACTCAGATCATTCCTCTCCCCAGGATAGCCCACATCTGATGACTTGTTGGGATGGGAATTCAAGGGCCTGGTCACCTTCAGAGCACCTCATGGGGTCAACTGAGGCCTTGTTGGGATTTTATCACAATCCAACTTCTCCCTCAAACTAATACAATAATGTAAATAATAGAAAAGCCCAAACCTGCTTTTCTCTTTTCCGCTGCAGATATTGGTACCAAGAGTACAATCTAACAGATATTATAATATCTCTGTTCCAGAGTATGCTTCTCAAGGACCTTAACCCACAGTACTGTTTTCATGAGTCAAAATAGCCTCTCATCACACCTCCAACTGACTCTGCTCTTCTGCTCTAACGCAACCTATGTTTGTTCTTTCTTGGAGATGGAAAGCAAATGTGTAACTTAGGTAAACCCCCTGCTTAAAAGCCCCACTTCCAACTTTGTTTAGAACCCATTTTGGTGGGGTTTCCTTTCTTCTTCTTAAAAAAAAAAAAAAAAGGATTTGGAGTGCCTGAGCAGTTCAGTCAATTAAGTGTCTGACTCTTGGCTTCAGCTCAGGTCATGATCACAGGGTTGTGAGATCGAGCCCTGCGTTGCACTCCATGCTCAGCCTGGAGCCTGCTTAAGATTCTCTCTCTCTCCCTCTGCCCCTCTATCCCACTCTCTCTGTCTAAAATTATTTTAAAAAAAGGAATAAACCTAGACTTCAGTATCTAAAACAAGGTAAGAGTTGAGATAGGATATAAAAAGGTGCCACCACTTGTGAGCATGAGCATGAAGAGAGTAGTGAAAGGTGCCAGAGCCCCACCTCCACTGGGGGAGACCCTTTTGGGGTACTTGGGTGGCTCAGTTGGTTAAGTGTTTGTGTTCAGCTCAGGTCATGATCCCAGGGTTCTGGGACTGAGCCCTGCACTGGATTCCCTGCTGAGCAGGGAAGTCTGCTTCTCCCTCTGCCCCTCTCCCTGCTCACTCTTTTCTCTCTCTCTCAAATAAATAAATAAAATCTTTAAAAAAAATAAAATAAAAAAGAGAAAGTAAGACCCTTTTGATCAGTATCAGTTTCTGAGTGTGATTTCAATTTCCATCCTATTTGTATAATATGAAATCAAACTAGTCTTGTTTACAGAGGGAGCATTCCCCTCTCTATTTTGGCAGTCTCTGGAATGAGATCTGCTATATGAAGTTGTTACTCTTATTTTCTCTTTCTTTTTTTTAAAGATTTATTTATTTATTTGAGAGAGAGAGCATACACACGTGCATGGGGAGAGGGGCAGTGGGAGAGAATATCAAGCAGACTATCCAATACAGGGCACGGTCCCAAAAATGATGAGATCATGACCTAAGCCAAACCAAGAGTGGGACCCTCAACCGACTGAGCCACCCACATGCTCCTGTTACTCCCATTTTCAAATCCTCTGTTTCATTTTTACACAAAACAAATTTTGAGGGACAGCGATGGTCACTGCCTTCCCTGTTCCTGACTTTAATGGCAGTGCATTTAGCCATTTAATATGATGTTTGCTCTTAGTTTCTTAGAAAAGGAAAATAGACTAACTCTTTATCATAGTTAAGAAATGTCTGGTGCCTCTTGTTTTACTTAGTGTTTTTTCCAGGAATGGTTCTTGAATTTTCTCAGCTGCTATATAATATGATTGTATAACTTTCAATTTGAATTTATTAATATGATTAATTGGGTTGATGGATTTCCTAATTTTGTACTATCCTTAAGGGCCTGAAATAAATTCTATTTTTTAGGTTTATTCTTAGGTGGTTAATAGTTTTTGTTGCTATTGTCAATGTAATCTTATTTGCTATTACATTTTCTAATTGGTTATTGCTGGTATATAGGAAGACTATTGATTTTTGCACTTTGATCTTGTGTGTGGTCACCTTGCTGAATTCTCTTATTCTAATACTTTGTCAGTTGATTTTTTTAGGTTTTTCTAAGTAAGCAATAGTGTCATCTGTAAATAATCACAATTTGCCTCTTTCTTTTCTAATGCTTATGCCTCTTATTGCTTTCCTTCCCTTCTTGAATTGGAGAGAACGTCTGACACCCTTTTTGAATAGTTATGGTGATAAAGGTCATTCTTGTCTTACTCCTGACTTCAATTGGAATGTGTCTATTGTGTCACCAGTAAGTGTGGCATTTGCTGTGGGGTTTTTGTTGTTGTTGTTTCTGGTTTGGTTTTGTTTTAAAAGATTTTATTTATTTTTAGAGACAGAGAGAGAGCAAGTGCCCAAATGGGAGGGAGGGCCAGAGGGAGGGGGAGAGAGAATCCCAAGCAGACTCCACACTGAGCATGGAGCCAGTGGGGCTTCATCTCACCCCCCCCCCCGCCCCGGCCTGAGATCACAACCTAGCCAAAACCAAGAGCCAGATGCTTAACTGACTGCACCACCCAGGTGCCCCATTGCTGTAGGTTTTTATCATTGCTTTATTAAAAACAAATAGTGTATCAAATTAAGGCTGTTCTTTTCCTAGTTTGCTAGGAGACTTTTTTCTTTTAGATCATTAATGGGTATTGAATTTACTAAGACAGTCATATTTTAAAATTTAAAATTATTAATATGATAAGTTAAATTGATATATATTCTTTTTAAAGTATTTATATATATAGAGAGAGAGCGCATACTCATTGAATCTAAGATGCTATGATCCTGGCACATTTTTTTGTAAGATATATTTATTTATTTATTTATTTTAGAGAAAGAGAGAGAGAGAGAGCACAGGAGGAAGAGCAGAGGGAAAGGGAGAGAGTATCTTAAGTAGGCTCCATGCCTAGTGCAGCCTGAGGCCAGGCTCCATCTCATGACCCCGAGATCATGACCTGAGCTGAAATCAAGAGTCGGACACTCAACTGACTGAGCCACCCAGGTGCCCCTGAACTGTAAGGCAGACTCCAACACCTGATTGATAACTCTTGCCTCACATTCTGTAATCCCCGTATCCTTCAGGATTTCAGCCATCATTTGTGCTATTTTGGCATGCTCTTGGGAGAAGCCATCCCTCACCAGGTTCCATGACATCCAGTGATCAGACTTCTTGAGCTAAATCACCCACATGAATGTATTTCAGTCCTGGTCTTGATGCAAGTTCTTTGCCTCACATGGTTTTTCCAACCTCTGGTGTAACTTGCTTTTCCCACCCTCCAGCTCTGCCCCACCTTGTACCCTGACTGGTGAGTAGAATGTTCAGCCTTTTCTTAGTTCCTTAAATTATTTATATAAGGTGAGATTTATGTATTCTTCAAAGTGTTCCTCTTTTAGGTTCTGATATTGTGCTATTTTCATAATTTGAATTGAGAAAAATTTCAATTTCTTATACGCTTTAAAGTCAATGTGAATAAATGAGGAATATTCTGGTCCTTGAAGGTCAACTAGAACTTATCTCTTTGTAATTTCCAGCCTGTTTGTTACCTTTTAAGCTCAATAACTATATTTTTAGTTTTTCTAAGGTTATTGCTCTATTTAGTCTCCTAATTCTTCTTGGAACAATTTTGGCTGCTTGTTTTTACTAGAAGATGTAACTAAAAATTATGCCTTTAACTGATAAAGACATTGATATCAGAACAGTCATGAATTTGGTTTTTTTTGGGGGGGGGCAGTGAAAACCCAGCTAATATCAAAGGCAGCCCTGGGCCTGCCGCTAATAGATTATCACCTGCGATCGATTATCACCTGAATGAAAGTTGCACTGAAGGCAAAGTTTTGGGGATCCAAAACTGTAGCAGAGGGCTACAGAGCGGCATGAGGGCAGGGGGCTTTGGGAACTGCAGTGATAAGGGATTTCTTTTTGGACAGAGTAAAAAAAAAGAATATCAAGCTCAATATCCTGAAATTTTGGCCCAAGACAAGTCCCAAACCATTGACTTTCTATGTCTATGATAAAAATAACTTATCTCTTGCAGTCATGGGGCTGATTAGAATTGAAAATCAAATCTACAGTGTGATACCGAGAATTGTTGTAGTAAATTATCAGGTAAAATGACAGCCTTGCCAGGTCTCTTATGTGAATATTGGAGCACTGATCAGAAAAGAAAGTATTCAGATGACTTGGAGCATCCAAAATTCTACCCCCTTGAACCTCTTTGCTGACAGAAGTTCTTCTTTCTTCCTCTGCTGAGATTAATGAGTGACTCCTGACAATCCTTGTCAGCAGGAAGAAATAGTGACATAGTTCTGTGAAAGCCTTCTGTTGACACCTTCTGGTAAATCAAGAATGTGCCTGGGGCACCTGGGTGGTGTGGTCCATTAAGCGTCTGACCCTTGGTTTCCGCTCACGTCATGATCTCAGGGTTGTGAGATTGAGCCTGACGTCAGGCCCCACACTCAACGTGGAGTCTGCTTGAGATTCTCTCTCCCTCTGCCCCTCCCCCTGTGCACGCTCTCTCTCTAAAATAAATAAATGAATCTTTAAAAAAAAATGTACCAGGATACAGCATCTTAGATTCAATGAAATAAAGTAAACCCCATGAAAATACACTGCAGGGGTGTTTCTGAAGGTAGTGAATCTCTTATGTACATGTTGCTTCACCTTACACCCTCTTACCATATGAAAGGGGCAGAATACTATTTCACCGGTTCACATTAAAAAACAATTAAAGTAAAATTCACATAACATAAAATTAACTATTTTAACCTGAACAGTTCAGTGGCATTTCGTACATTCACAATGCTTTTTCTTCACATTTTAACGTCTCTGTCATGAGAATTCATCTTATAATTAATGGTATATTATGGCTTAATTGATAGTGTTTTTTAAAAATTCTTCATGGTGGAATATAAATGAAGGTGTGCTTTTCAGTTGATGGTGACTTTGATTGGTTGAAATATGGTACTTGGTGGTTTTCTTGGATATTTGAGGAGCATACATCATATTTGGATGTCTTGCACCCAACTCATTTACTGAGTGACCTGAAAGGCTGTCAGCTTTGAGAGGAATCCAGAACAAAGGAAAATGGCCCAGTTGGTCGAGGCTGCCATGTAAATAGGCCACTTGGTCTCCATGACCCACCAGATCCAATCATGTTGATGTCCCATGCTGATGGAGTGGATAGCAAGCCCAGGAGGAACACTGCAGAAGCAGCCCCTGGGATTTAGGAAGAAAGCTGTGCTCTGTTTGGCAAATTACTGATCTCCCTTCGAGAAACAGCTTTAACTTACTGACGGGGCCCTGATAGAGACTGAATGTTTGTCCATGGGACAACCAGGTGACCTTGCAAACTGAACTGCCCAACATGGCCTGCACACTATTTGGTCCACTATAAAGTCTGTAGTGCCCAATAGCATTCATCATCAAGAAGAAAGGATACAGGGGCGCCTGGGGGGCTCAGTCGTTAAGCGTCTGCCTTCGGCTCAGGTCATGATCCCAGGGTCCTGGGATCGAGCCCCGCATCGGGCTCCCTGCTCGGCGGGAAGCCTGCTTCTCCCTCTCCCACTCCCCCCTGCTTGTGTTCCCTCTCTCGCTGTGTCTCTCTCTGTCAAATAAATAAATAAAATCTTTAAAAAAATAAAAATTAAAAAAAAAAAAGAAGAAGAAGACGACGAAAGGATACAAATGAGGCCAGGCCTAAGCTTGTTCTTTTTGCTACCTATCCAACACCTATGGTCTCAAGAAGCAGAGATTGTCCAAATGGATGAACAAGAGTGAAACTCAAATATGTATAACAGATGCACTTAAAATGTAAACATACCAAAAAGATGAAAGAAAATGGACGGAAAAAGATATACCATGCAAACTGCAAGCTTGTGAAGGCTGGAGTGACTCTAATATCAACTTCAAGACAAAGACTATTACCAGAGATAAAGATAGATATTTCATAATAATAAATGGGTCAATTCACCAGGAAGATATAACAATTATAATAATAACAGAGCTTCAAAATATATGGAACAAAAATGGACAGAATTAAAGGAGGAAACACACGATTCCCTCCGCACCTGATACAATAGACCACAACAATCAATAAAGGAGATTATATGAACAATACTGTCAATCATATTGACCTACTTGGTATTTACAGAACTCTGTAACAAACTGTGGGACACACATTTTTTTCAAGTATACATGGTATGTTCACCAATGGACCGTATGCTGGGCCATAAAACAATTCTCAATAAATTTAAAAGGATTGAAATTATATAGAACATGTTCTCTGGCCACAGTGGAATTAAATTAGATATCAATGATCATAAACGACCTAGAAAACTCTCAAATATTTATAAATATAGTAAGCCACATAGTTCTAAATAATCCATGGATCAAAGAAGCAATCGCAGGGAAATTAGAATGATAATGAAAACGTAACATAATTTGTAGGATGCAGCTAAAACAGTGATTATGGTGAAACTTAGAACATTAAGTATTTATAATGGAAAAGAAGAAAGGTCTACATAGGGGCACCTGGGTGGCTCAGTCCTTAAGCGTCTGCCTTTGGCTCAGGTCATGATCCCAGGGTCCTGGGATCGAGCCCCGCATCGGGCTCCCTGCTTGGCCAGAAGCCTGCTTCTCCCTCCCCTGCTCCCCCTGCTTGTGTTCCCTCTCTCGCTGTGTCTCTCTCTGTCAAATAAATAAATAAAGTCTTTAAAAAAAAAAAAAAAAGAAAGGTCTACACACCCCTAACATTTTAGCATGGGATGTTGACTTGCATCCCCACCTTGATGGCTCAGGAGATGGGATAATTCTCAGTTCACGTCACGCAGTTTCAGTCTCACACTTAATGTCTCATGGTCAGGGATTCAGTTTCTACTGGGCCCAGTTGTAAGCCAGAAACTGCTTTTCAAGTGGTGGTGCCTCGTGTGCAGGCGGGATCACAGCCTGACTCGGAATCCTGGGTGCCCGCGCTGTGATTCTCCCCTTGGGATTACCTGGAGGTATAAGATCCTTGTCACAAAATATTTCCCAGATCATTGGGTCTGTTGGATAATCAGGCCGAATTGCTAACACAGCTTGCACTGCAACCTGGACCTACTGGAGAACCCCTTTTTGAGCCAAGCACCTCTCTGACCTTACAGGTTACCCGGTAAATGGGTCAGAACAGTAGGCCTGGATGTTGGACAAGTGGCCTCCAACCCCAAAGATGACCACCAAGCTTCATAACACTTTCTTTGAGGTGGATGGTACAAGGTGCGATGTCTTGTCTGACTTTGATTTTTATTTATTTGGTTAATTTAGAAAAGCAAGAGAATTGACTTGCAAAGAAGTTTTGTAAGGGACTCCAGACTTTAGAAGCACTGGCTCGCCAAATATGAACATGTATTTCAAAGAAAAATGTCTCAGTTCGAGCTGTTCTAACAGAACTCCTACAGACTGGATGGCTTAAACAACAGAAACTTAGTTGATCACAGTTCTGGCAGCTGGGAAGTCCACTCTGCAAAGAAAAAGAAAAAAAAAAAAAAGGAGCTAAATGGCGTAAGACAGTCCGGAGGTGAGGGTGGGGTGAGGGAAGGAGCCAGGAATCCATTCTGGAAAGCTGGTCACTGTCGATTAGAACACTGGCAGGGGAGGAGAAGAGAGATGCCTGCAAGAGAGAGAATTCCCAGAAACATTGAAATGGCGAGGGGAGAGAGCTCCGGAGAGACCCTGGAGTACGTGGAGGTGAGGGGACCAACAGCAAGCTTTTCCCTTGTGGCGGATAGGGGAGGAGTGCCCACTGGGCTGCACGTCTGGAGACTCAGTGCTGGGGGTTGGGGGCTGCCCAGAGAACCCTGCAAGAAGGCCTCGCTCCACTCTCAGACTGCAGGCAGCTGGAGCAGCCTGTGTCCTTCCGTTGTTCCTGGAAGAGGGCTTCATCGTTCTTGATCACAAAACTGATCAGGACCCACATCATCAAAGCCCCTGTCCCCCAGCTTCTTGCCCCAGAGTTCCTGACCCCAGCCAGCTCCCCATGGGCTTTTCCCCCGCGGGAATGTGCCTGGAAGTCTCGGGGCCTCAGGGAGGGGCCATCTTGATTGGGCCCAACGGGGAACTCCTGCTCCGTCTACTTGTTTCTTCTTACCGAGGAGTAACTTTCCTACGATAAAGTGCCCAGCTCCTAAAGGTACCCACTGAAGGCAGTGATCACATTTGTCTTTCTGCTGTATATTCAGGGCTAGCGCAGGGCCTGGCATAGAGTGCCATGCTTCTTACTCTTTTATTTTATTTATTTTTTTTTATTTATTTAAGTAATCTCTACACCCAGTGTGGGGCTCGAACCCATGACCTGGAGATCATAAGTCTCATGCTCCACTGACTGAGCCAGCCAGGCTCCCTGAGTGCCACACTTCTAAGTGGCTTACAGTAAGCGCTAGATGATTTGTTGAAAGAACTAATGATCAAAACTGCATCAATTAACATTCTCATCAACAGGGTAGGCTGGTTACTAGTGCAGTAGTGCTCTTGTCAAGAGTAGGTATCACAATTATTATTTTACGGTTTTTACCTACCTGATAAGGCAAACCCTGGTACCTCATTATAGTTTTCAGTTTTTCATTTCTTTGAATACCAGTGATGCTGCATGTTTACCTGTACATGTATTGGCTGTAGCACATTTTCTGGGACTTTCCTAATCATGCTCTTTGCCCATTTTAAAAAGTGGGAAATTTGTCCTCGTTAGTTGGAAAATGTTTCTGATAATTAAGCTGCGCAAGACCAGGTCGGATTGAGATGCTCTGGACCTTGATCACAGCATGTACAGACTGCCTCCCCTTTCCCACAGTTTCTGAGGAGCCTGTGCAAATAAAGCACGCGTGCACCTCATGCTGGGAGAGCTCAGAGGATGAGGAGACCCACTGCCGCTGCTAAGGAGTGCATAGTCTTGGTGAGGAGCAGGGCAGAGGGTGAGGAGGTAGAGGGGAGAGGGCCAAGGGAGAAGAAGAAAGGAAGGAGAGAGCCAGGCCCGGCCCTCGGGAGCTCCAGTCTACTATTTCTGGTCCCAGATGTGAATAGACAAGCTGAGGAGGGATGGGCTTCTGGGTCCCTTTTAAATTCCGTTTCCTATATCCACATGTAATCAGTTCCTAATTCCAGGGGCTGCTACCGCTGCCTCCCACCTGGTTCTCCGGCCTCCAGCTCCGCCCAACCCACTGGCAGGCCATCTTGCCCACTCCCACATGCCCTTCAATGGCTTCATACTGCTCTTAGGGATAAAGAAAAATTCCTTTAAAGTTGGTTCTGAGGCCCCAGAGTGTCCCGGCCTGAAGTCCCTCTCCCTGGCTCCGCAATAGGTCACTGCAGTGAGAGAGTCTCTCCAGGAGTGATGCTGTGTTCCCACAGAGGGTCTGCTGGGTCAGGATTGCAGAGCAAGCCCCTCTCTCCTGGTGGACAGTGGAACCTGTTGCCACCTGCAGTCTGGGTGAGGAAGTGTGGGCAGTGGCTCCTCAGATGGGTTGAGAGAGGTATCCTTCTCTTGCCCCTTCCCCAATCCCTGGACTCAGTTTCCCCAAGGGATGAGAAGCTCTGGACCAGTCGTCTGGGGAATTTCCCAATGACAGCAGCTACAGTGGCAATCCAAGAATGAAGATAGAATCTAGACTGTGGCCAAGAAAGGATAACATCTTATTGCTCATAGGGTAAAACCTGAACTCCTTCCCCTTATGCATACCTCTGATCTCAAGTCTTCCTATTCTCCCCCTCCTTACTCACCACCCACTACACTGGCCTTTTTTCTTTACGTGCCTTTAAAATAGAGAGTTCCTTCCATCTGAGAGATTTTGTACTTGTTATTCCTCCTGTCTGAAAGATTCCTTCCCCAGGTATTCTGCGGCTGCTTCCATTATTTAAGCCTCCGCTCAGATTTCAGGGACGATTTCCCTGACCACACTACATAAAGTAGTCCTCCACCCTATTACCCTGTATATTTTTTTTCATAGCTCTTGTCATCATCAAAACTTACACTGTTTTATTGTTTATATGTTCAGAGTTTCTCTTCTTCCACTAGATATAAGCCCCACAAAGGGACATTTGTATCTCATTCACCCACTGCATTCCCCAGAGCCTAGTACAATGCCTGATACATACATACATTTATGTACCATGATCCTCATAGAAATAAATCTATCAGGGGAGGGGCGCCTGGGCAGCTCCGTTGGCTAGGTGTCCGACTTTTGATTTTGGCTCAGGTCATGATCTCAGGGGCATGAGATTGAGCTGGTGTTAGGCTCTGCATTGGGCATGGAGCCTGCTTAAGATTCTCTCTCTCCCTCTCCCTCTCCTCCCCCCCCCCAACTCATATGTGCTCTCTCTCTCAAAAAAAAAAAAATCCAATAAATTTCAAAATATATATATATTTTAATATATCTTAAACAAATAATTACACAACTAAGGACAAGTAGAGTCAAGTGTTTGAGGCCGAGGTGCAGGACTCTTTCCCATTGCTCTGTCCACTTCTGGCTTCAAGGACCACTCCCTTACCCTGTGGGCAATTTCTGCACAAGACCCTGGCTTTGCCTAGAAACCGTTTAGAGCCCAGAAGTTTCACCCAGAAATCAGGTCTCTGGAAAAGGGCAAGGTTTCTACTTCCAGGCTCAGTTCTCCAAAGTCTTGGAGTCTAGGTAGGCTGCAGCCGCAGCTGCTGCGTCCCTGTCCCCACCCAGCCAGAACAGGCTACAATATTGATAGCTAACTTGTGCAGGCTGTGTGCTCCTCTAGTCCCTGCTTGGTTCTTTGGCAAGCTGGCTTGGGGTCTGGTTTCCTTAATGCCTTAACAAGCCCACACTCCATGTTCAATGACTACGTGTCTTCCATGTTTGCAGGTTGGTATGCAGAGACTGAAGTTGGGAGGTGCTTTCCCTGTCCCTTCTGCCCTTCCTCAGGACCTCCTGTTCTAGACGTCTCTCTCTCCAGGAGATTAGTAAATTTCTTCCTTTAAGAGAGACTTCTAGCTGCTCCCTGCTTGGGGCTGTGTTCTTGGGCCTGTTTGTAACCCACACTAGTGCAGTTAGCTCCCGGATTAGTTTAGTTCCAGGAAGCCGGCTCCAGGAAAGCCCCATGGGAGGGGAGCTCCATCAGTGGAGGTGCAAGTGAAGGTCCAGACCTCACTCCATCTTGGCAGGCATCCTGGGATGTTCCACCTTGACTAGTTTATCTCTTCATCTCCGACGCTTAGCACAGTGCCTGGTACACACAGCATTTAATGAACAGGGGCCATTAATACCACTAATTTATTTAATAAAAAAATTAAACGTGCTAGGCAATTTGCTAATGTTTTGCATGGATTATCGGTACCTCATTTACGCAGGTGCCATTACAATTTCCATTTTACAAATGAAACGGGTTCAGAGGAATTAAGCGACTTCAAGGTCATAAAGCTCTGCGCTGTTTTTATTGCCCGAGATGCAACAGAGTAATGTAGAGGGAAAATGCCAGAAAGCAGGCAGCATCCGAACACGGGCGAGCCCGTGGGAGCCAAGCCCGCGACGGGATCACCACAGTCAGCCGCTTTCGCACTGGGTTGCCCTCCGGATCCATTTCCGCTCAGCACAGACCGGAAGTGTTCCTGACGGCCGCGTTTCGAGTGCGCACGACCGGAAGTTTCTGTCCGCGGCTTTGCGGGGGTAGCGGAGCGGTGGCTCCGGCAGTCGGGGGAATCCAGGTGCCGAGGCACTGGGGCTTAGGTGGCAGTTCGGGCCGTTAGGGAGACCCAAACGGTGGGACACAGGCGGAACCCCCGACCCGCCCCGGACTACCCTCCTCCTAGCGGCCCGCCTCTTCACCCCGCCTCTCTTGGGGCTGAAGTGGCTCCGCCCCCTGGCCTAAGGCTGGTCCCTTCTCAGGCACTGACCCTTGACCTCGGGGCGCTCCCCCATCAGGCGCGATGGCTACAGGCGCGGATGTGCGGGACATTCTAGAACTCGGAGGTCCAGAGGGGGATGCAGCTTCCGGGACCATCAGCAAGAAGGACATTATCAACCCGGACAAGGTAGCAGGGGCGCCTGAGAGCCTTGGGTACTAGGAGTGAAGTGGTGGGGAGCAGTGACAACGGGGGGAGGGAATGGGGGGTGGTGCTGCGCTTCTAAGGAGATGGGCGGTGAAAGGTGTGACATAACGGGTTAGAGAGTTATGTGTTACCTTGACGAGATGGGTTGGAGGTGGTGGGACACCCATGGGAAATGGTGGGGACCAAGAAAGTGTGATACTCATAAGAGATGAGAGTGCCGAAAGAGTGAGACACTTGTAGGATATGGGGGGCGGGGCGGCACCAAGTCAGTGTGACATTCTGAGAGACGGTGGAAAAGTATCTACTCTCACAGGTCGGGGTTCTACCCAGGTGAGGTGGGGCTGGGGAGGGAGTGACCTGCCCCAACTAGGGGTGCCCCTATGAGTGGGCCTTCTCGGTGTGTCGTTATGTGTCGGGTGTGTATGTGTGTCACTGTACCTGTAGGTGCTGTTTTGTTCAGGGATTGAGCTGGGCTCGAGAATTTTCAGGGAAGGGAGTCTAGGCTGTGGTTCTTACCCTGTGGCTTCCCTTCGCAGAAAAAGTCCAAGAAATCCTCCGAGACACTGACCTTCAAGAGGCCTGAGGGCATGCACCGAGAGGTCTATGCACTGCTCTACTCTGACAAGAAGCAAGTATTAGAATCCCAGACCCCCCAGGTTCTGGTTGCCTGACCAGTCTGCATGTCCCTATCTCCTGCTTTTCTGTGCCCGCTCTCCCCCTTCCACCCTCCCCAGGTGGGGTTCCTGCTTACTCAGGAGGATGCAGGAGGAGCTCAGACCTCTCGTTCCAGGATGTGACTTTCTTGCTCTAGGGCAGATCAGCCTGGGCCCAAAGGCTGTCTACACACCTCTGACTCTAACCTCCCATCTCTCCAAACCCTACTGCCAGGGATGCACCCCCGCTGCTACCCAGTGACACTGGCCAAGGCTACCGCACAGTGAAAGCCAAGTTGGGCTCTAAGAAGGTGCGGCCCTGGAAGTGGATGCCATTCACCAACCCAGCCCGCAAGGATGGAGCTATGTTCTTCCACTGGCGACGGGCGGCTGAGGAGGGCAAGGACTACCCCTTCGCCAGGTTCAACAAGGTGAGCCATCACCATTTGGACATAGGCCAAAGTCTCTGCGCTCCTCTGGGAGCTCTCGGCCTCCTGGGGTTGGCCCCAGAGGCACGGTCAGTCTTTGTGTCAGCCACAGTCACCCATTCAGTCTGCGTGGCAAAGACATGCAGGGTGAGATTTCGTGCGTCTCTTCGGCCCGTGGGATTCTGTCCTTTCCTGGGCCTGGTCTGGTCTTTGGTGGCTTCTCTTGGCCCTTCAGATGTTGCTGTTCCTCAGAGTTGTGTCCTTGTCTCTCTGTACTTTTCTCCCTAGTGTGTCTCATTTTCTCTGTGGCTTCAGTTACCTGCTCTATGCCAGTGACCCCACTTAATATCTCCAGTCCAGAGCAATATCCAGTCATTTACTTAATGTCTCTCCGTGAAGGCCCCACAGGAATTTCAAATAGGTACCCTTGAGCAGAACTCATCCATTCCCTCTCTTCCTCACCCGTATCAGTGAAGGGCACCACCGTCCACCCAGCTACCCAAATCAGAAACTTGAGAATCATCCTTGACTTCACTTCTCCTGTAGTCTCTAATTACTTCAGCCAACAACAGGACAAAGAAGGTAGGGAAAGATAGATAACAAACATGTAAGCAAATAAATTGGATTCTTTCAGATAAGAGCCGTCAGTAAAATGAAACCAGGATATGAATGGAATATGAAATGAGTTAAAGAGTGAACTTGTAAGCATAGGGGAGGCCTAATTTAGATAATGTGGTTAGGGTGGGCCTCTCTGAGAAGGTGGCATTTGAACTAAATCTCAGCGATAAATCTCATCGAGTTCCGCTGATTCTGTTTCCATAATAAACCACGTCTGCCTTTGTTCTTTTTTTTTTAAAGATTATTTATTTATTTATTTATTTATTTATTTATTTATTTGGGAGAGCGAGAATGAGAGACGGAGAGAGAGCACATGAGAGGGGGGAGGGTCAGAGGGAGAAGCAGACTCCCCGCTGAGCAAGGAGCCCGACGCGGGACTCGATCCCGGGACTCCAGGATCATGACCTGAGCCGAAGGCAGTCGCTCAACCAACTGAGGCACCCAGGCGCCCTGCCTTTGTTCTTCATTCCCTGTGCTGGCACCCTAGTCCGAGCTGAATCATCTCTAGTCTAGGTTACCGAGGCTCAGGGAGAGCCGGGCCTTACCCACGCTCCCCCAGCCAGTGAGAAGCAGAGCGGGGCTAGGCTAGGATTTCCTAGGCTGTTGTTCAAGCCATTATACGATATGGTGTCACAGTCCCTGCAGCGCGGAGTAGCCTAGACTTGGAGGCTGAAAACACTGGGGCCTGATCCCACGACTTCAAGTCCCGACTTTTCCCCCCTCAGCCCTGTGTAGCCAACTGTCCCTGCACAGCTCTGCCTGGATGTCTCACAGGCTTCTTGGACTGAGTGCATCCGGGTGTGACCCATCATTCTCCCCCACCCCAGACAGACCTGGTTTTCCTCCATCTCAGCACCATCCTCAGACCCCCTCAGGTCCAGCAGAGGGAGAGGCTGGAGGTGTAGGATTGAGAAGGGACAACCAAGAGGTGAGGTGCTGAGGCGATGGGAGGGAAGGTTGGATGAGACAATTTGAGAAGATGAAAGAATGTTCATTTTGTATTTGGTAAATGCTGCTTCATGCCAAGTCAAGCCCTAGGCATTGAGAACAAAAAAATGCACCAGAAACAATATCTGCCTGCAAGAAACTCTCCATATTGTTGGGGAGGGAGTGGGGAGAGCCACAGGCAGTTAGTTTGGTAGGATACAAGCTATTTTGGGAGGACCTGAAGGTCATGGAAGCTTCCTGGAGCAGTTAGGGCTGGAGTTGTGTCCTAAAGGATGTCACCAGGCGATGTTAGAAAAGGAGTGTAGTGACTTTCTCCAAGCAGAGGGGCCAGCAGGAGCAAAGGCAGAGATAGAAAACCAGTCCCATGTATGGCACGCTGCAGGCACTTCCCTCCTGATGAAGCCTAAAGCTCGGGGTAGGACATGGTGGAAGGTGAGGCCTGAGAGGTCAGCAAGGCCAGATCAGGCAGGGCTTGGCCCTCATATCCTTGGGTAGCGACAGAGAGATTTTTAAATAGAGTACTGTCAGAATCCAGTTCGAGTCTTAAAAAGATCATGGTGACTACAGGTGGAGAATGAAGTCGGAGTAAGGTGAACTAATGATCTTCCCTCCAGTACTGCTGGTTCCTGGGGCCCCACTCTCAGTCTGTGACTCCCCAGCCGCTCTCTTGCTCAAGCCCAAGACACAGGGGTCACCTGTGACGGCGTCTTCCTTCACCCCTCATGTCCAGGTGCCAAGTCCTGTGGTTTTAACCCAAAGTTACGTCTGTGCCCTGTTCTCTACCTTCCACTGGTGCTGTTTTAGTTCCGGCCTCCTCTCTTCTCCCCTGGATTGTTTCCAAAACGTGCCAGCTGGCCTCCCAGGCTCTTGTTTCCCCCCATCTGTCCTTACTGCTGCCGGGGTGGTCTTTATAAAAGAGAATCATGATCATTTCTCTCTTCTCTTTCAAAGTAACCTTACTGTCTCCTGTCACCTCTTCCCTGACCAACCCTTATCCCCAGGCTGGATCAGGTGTCACTCATTATACCCTTCGCTTTACCTTTGGCATCATACTCGCCACACTGGACTAAATTGTTTTTTCAGCTGGACTGTGAGCTCTGAGAAGGTAAGGCCACTGTCTGTCTTATGCAGCACTGTGTTCCCAGCATAGGTCTGGCAGGCTCAGCATAAATCCATGAATGAATGAATGTCTCCCTCACTTGACTGTGAGCTCCTTGAGAGCAGGACTGGCTACACAGTTCCTGAGTTTTTTTTGTTTTTTTTTTTTTTTAATTAAATGGAATTGAAATACATGGCAGGGATACCTAACCAAGCCTGGGAAACCAGAGTGACTTCCTAGAGGAGCTAATGCCTGTAAGAGATCAAAAGGATGAGAAGTTATCTATTAGAAGAAGGAATGTGGAAGTGGGAATGCACTTCAGGCTGAGGGGGAGAGCCTGGCGTGTTCCCGACACTGCTAGTCATTTGTTTGGAACTTCGGGTGCATGAGGGACAGTGGCTGCAGAGAGGGGAGGTCATCCACCCATCGTTGGTTGATTCTGTAACTATTCATTGATACTTAAGAGTGTGCCTGGTCCTGTGCTGACCTGTGCTTTTGAGGAGTTTGTGAATTAGCTAGAAGGCACTTTTAGTGTAGTAGAGAACTTCTGAGGGTTTTAGGAAGAGATGTTTGGGTGACATGATCAGATAATTATTCTAGAACAGTGCTTCTCAAATTATCTGTGATGAAGGACCTTAAAAAAATATTTCCAATCCATCAGAGAGTGATAGTAAGGTTATAAGAAAAGACCAAATACAAGTCTGTGTTTGTTTTAAAGATTTTATTTACTTAGAGAGAGGGAGCACAAGTGGGGGGCGTGTAGGGGGAGAGGGAGAAGCAGACTCCCCACTGAGCACAGACCCCCCCCCCCGACACAGGGTTCAATCCCAGGACCCCGAGATCACAACCTGAACCACCCAGGCGCCGCCCCCCCCCCGTTTCTTCATATTCGACTCAGTAGCATGTGATTTCGTACTGAAATTATCGTACTCTCTCCTACTTTTCCAATTGCCTACTCTCACTTTCCACACTTACGTAGACCACTGGTACCAGTTTGCAAACAGCACTGGTCTGCAGGCTGTCCTTTAGGTAGCACTGGTCAGATCACATCTTGGCTGCGGATGGAGAATTGCTTGGAGGAGGATCAAATGGATGCAGAGAGGCAGGTGGGGAGGCTGTTTCTCTGACGCAGGCAGTGGTGGTGGTGGTCTGGATTGCGATGTGGCAGGTGGAGATAAGAGATCCTGGGGGTAAAAGCCACAGCTTTGTGGAAGGGGAGGGGTCAGAGGTAAAGGTAGAAGTTAAAGATGCTTTCCAGTCTTCTGGCTTGGGCACCTGTGTTGGCCAATGGTGACACTGAGAACCAAACTGGAAGATCTAGAAGTTTGAGGGAGGGTGACGAGCTCAGTACTGAACACTCGCATATATTTCTGTTGAGGTATAATCAACATATAGTATTCTGTTAGTTTCAGGTGTACAACATGATTCATATTTGTTGTATATTGCAAATGATCACCACTATTTGTCACCTGAACATATTAAGTTGGAGGTATATGTATATGTGGGACCTCCAGTAGGAGAGGTCTAAGAGGCAGCTGGAAATAGGGTCTTGAGAGCAGGTTTAGAGTCAATGTGGTTGGCCTTTGATAGAGAAAAGGGACTTCCCCAGTCCAGCCTAACGCTGACTCCTTCCTGGGGTCTCTGACTGACAGGCCCAGCTGGTGGTGGTGCGTTTTGTCCATGAGGAAGGTCTGGGGTTTGGGGCGTGGCAGAGGGGAGGCAGGGACGTGTGTAGGGGTGCACGTACTGGGAGTAGGATTCAGTCCCCTTTACTCTGTAGAGAGAAGGGACCTTGGCCCGCTCTGGGGAGCTGCAAGTCTCATTGTCACCACTGGGTGGCAGGAGTGCTTCAGACAAGGGTTCCATGGACTCGGGCCTCTCTCCAGTATTTAGCCATCTGCTCTACTCCAGAGTTAACCTCTGGACTCCACGGAAGCACTTACATGTGAGCCCCTCATCTTAACCCTGGGGACAGGGGCATGCATCTTGTTACTGCGGCTCTGGAGCTGAAGGCATGGTCAGGTCGCTCCTGGACCGGATCCAGAGGCAGGCTGCGGTCCCAGAGCCTGCTGGGGTCCTCTGGGCACGCAGTGTGTTTCCTCACGTGGAAGCATCATTTCCGGGCCGCCCTGTGCGGGGCCCCAGGCGGAGGGTTTGCTTTGGTCCAGCCTCGGGATGGGCGGTCCACGGTGGGGGGGGGGGGCTGTGATCACGGGGGCCGGAGCCCGCCGGCCATGCCTTGATGCGCCGCGCCCGCGCTCTGCCCCCCGCGCCAGCAGACTGTGCAGGTCCCCGTGTACTCAGAGCAGGAGTACCAGCTGTACCTGCACGACGACGCCTGGACCAAGGCAGAGACGGACCATCTCTTTGACCTCAGCCGCCGCTTTGACTTACGGTTTGTAGTTATCCATGACCGCTACGACCACCAGCAGTTCAAGGTGAGCCGGTGTCCTGCATTGGCACGCATGCCCCCTGCCTTCACGCGACCCCTGCCCCGTGCCTCTGGGCACTCACCCTCCGCTCCCGCCATGTCTTTATCCTCAGAAGCGTTCCGTGGAAGACTTGAAGGAGCGGTATTACCACATCTGTGCCAAGCTTGCCAACGTGCGCGCTGTGCCAGGCACGGACCTCAAGATACCGGTGTTTGATGCTGGGCATGAGCGACGGCGGAAGGAGCAGCTGGAGCGTCTCTACAACCGGACCCCAGAGCAGGTCAGCGCTGCAGCCCTTGGCTTCCATCCGGCCTGCTCTCAGTTCCCCCGCAGCCGGGTTCCCCTGCCTCCCCACCTCGTCCTTCCTCATGAGTCACTCTCCCTGCTCCACACCCCTTCCCCTCCCTCGTGGTCCCTCGGGGCAGCCCCGCACCCCCCTCCCCCGCTCTGCACTGCCCCCTGCCGTGCACGCACGGCTTGGCATCCTCTCGCTCTCCCAGGTCGCGGAGGAGGAGTATCTGCTGCAGGAGCTGCGCAAGATCGAGGCCCGGAAGAAGGAGAGGGAGAAGCGCAGCCAGGACCTGCAGAAGCTGATAACAGCGGCGGACACCACCGCAGAGCAGCGGCGCACGGAGCGCAAAGCCCCCAAGAAGAAGCTACCCCAGAAAAAGGAGGCGGAGAAGCCGGTGCGGAGACCGAGTCAGCCCAGCCCAGGGTGCAGGGCTCCGAGAGCACCCAGAGCTGGCGGGGTGCTGGGACTGACCCTGGGCCCTCCCGCTGCCTCTCCCCCAGGCTGTTCCTGAGACTGCAGGCATCAAGTTCCCGGACTTCAAGTCTGCCGGCGTCACCCTGCGGAGCCAGCGGGTACGTGTCGCCTCCATTGCTGTGCTGGGGCCCCAGGCTCCCTGCAGCCTGCGTGCGGCAGCTGGGGCACCGGAGCACTGGGAGGGGGTGCCACGTGCTGCAGAGAGGGAGGTCTCGGGGATGTGGCTGGGCTGGGGTCCAAGCTCTTGGTCTGTTCCACTTGCTGGTTATTTCTTTTTCGGACGTAGAGCTATCTCCAGGGGGTTCACTTCTCTCCCACTCCCCCTTGCCTTTGGTCCCCCTCACCCTTAACCACTTGTCGGGGAGAGGGCTTAGCAGCCTGGGTCATTGCAGATGAAGCTGCCAAGCTCTGTGGGACAGAAGAAGATCAAGGCCCTGGAGCAGATGCTGCTGGAGCTTGGTGTGGGTGAGTGGGGACTGGGCCCGCAGGAGCTACCCACCCGCGGCTGCCCATCAAGGCTGGGCTCGGGGGGGGGGGGCATTTCCTATCGCTGGCCTTCCCGCACACCCTGGTTCCGCCCGTGCCCTCCACCCACCGCCTGCAGAGCTGAGCCCGACGCCCACGGAGGAGCTGGTGCACATGTTCAACGAGCTGCGGAGTGACCTGGTGCTGCTCTACGAGCTCAAGCAGGCCTGTGCCAACTGCGAGTATGAGCTCCAGATGCTGCGGCACCGGCACGAGGCCCTGGCCAGGGCCGGCGTGCTCGGGGGCCCCGCCACGCCAGCATCCGGCCCGGCCCCAGCCTCTGCTGAGCCAGCAGTACCTGAACCTGGTCTTGGTCCCGACCCCACCAAGGACACCATCATTGATGTGGTGGGCGCGCCCCTCACGCCCAATTCGGTAAGAGCCTGGAACCGGCCCCGCTCCCTCTCGTGCCGGCAGTGGGAGTGGTTACTCTGCTGGGTTCTGGGACTGAGGGTAGGACTGGGTGGCCAGTGGGCATCACCTGCCCTGAGTGTGAAACACATGCACCAAGCCCGAGTAGAGCTTTGGGGGCCACTGACTCCAGCGCCTTCTGTGTCTTCTCAGAGGAAGCGACGGGAGTCAGCCTCCAGTTCCTCTTCTGTGAAGAAAGCCAAGAAGCCATGAGAGGCCACACGGGGTGTGGGTGCTGCTGTGTAAATAGAGCTGCTGAGTTGGACTGGGCTGCTTCCTTTTCCTTCCCACCACTTGTGAAGCCCCTGGCTGGTTGCGGGGGGTCACGTTGGAGCAGTCACCACCCCCACTCCACAGGGGTGGCGTTGGGACCTGCCTGCGGGGAGGCCCTTAGCAGCCCTCTCACCACTGCCAGTTTTGCCCAAACATCTGTACTTGGTTCTGCACTCAAGGTGGTTCACACATTGCATTGGCCTCAGATACCAGCCACTGGAACACTGCCTCATGCTTACGGTCCCCGCGGCCCTGTGCTTATTCAGGGAGGGTCTCCCAGGTGCTCCACTGACAGCCAGCCACACCGGTGGCCTTCAGCCCAGAGCAGCCCGGAACGCGCTCTAACCTTGTACACCTTGGACAGCATCAGGCACAGCAGCGCCTGGTCCACACACACCCAGAGTCTCGTTTCCCCGACTTTATTCAGTGGCACGTTCACAGCGGGGATGGGGGTAGACACAAGGTGGGGCCTGATCTGTCCTGGAGCCCTGGGGGCACCACACACCATGCACTACAGATGGGAGGGGGCACAGGGGGGCTTGGTGGCCCCAGCAGAAGCCTGTGTACCAGGGAAGAGGCGGTGAGTGCCTGGGTCCCCCTAGCCCAGGCCCACAATGGGAAGGGCTAATACTGGGCTGAGGTTGAGGGGTTGGGGTGGGGGGCACAAAGTGTCTGCTCCAGAGGGGCCAAGTGGCCAAGGCCTTACCCAGGGCACAAGCCCACAGGGCAGGCTGGGGGACACTCTGGATGTAGAGCTGTGCCACTCTCCCTTTTCCCCTCTGGTGAGGGAAAGGAGGGTTCTGGGCTGGGCCAAGCAGCTACCCTGTCCTGCCCCATCCCGTCCTCGGCCAATCAGAATGGCTTTGATGTCTGCTTGAAAATGAAGCCTTGATATGCAAGTGTCTTCATGATGTTGGCAATGTTCTTGCAGTCATCTGAGAAGAGAAAGAGAAGACATTTAGATGGGTCCCAGATCCTTCCCCTCTGTGCCCACAGTTGCTCTTACATGGGTGAGGGAAGGGAGCAGGGTCAGATTCAGGAGCCACAGGCTCTAAACCAGGGGGTCCGGTGCCCTGGTGGCAGCATCTCCAGCCTCAGGTTGGGCTGGATGAGGCCGGGCCGGCAGGAAACATGGTCTCAATGCTGCTCAGTCCCATAATTCATGCTGGAAATTGGCCGGCATGTCCCACCCCGGCCCCAGCGGTGATGTATGGGCGCCGTCGCAGTAAGAAAAAGGCAGAGTAAATGTGTAATTTCTCCCTTGACGGCCCCCGGCCGCTGGGCGATCCTTCTTGTTGCCGCCGCGTGGGGACGGCCCGTCCGCCACACTCCGTCTTCCCGCCACCCGCCTTGATGTCTCCATTTCATTACTGTGTGGCCATTCATCACGCCCACGGCCAGGGTGACTTTGCCGGCACTTGAGAGAGAGTGTGTGTGTGTGGGGGGGGGGGGTATGGCCCAGGCCATAATCGCTGGTGACAAGGCACAAGCCTTGGCACTTGGGGCCGGGGGCCTGGTCAGCCTGCTCTGGGAACCTGCTCCCCCCTGTCGCCCCAGAGCGGCGGAGAGGGTCTAGGTTTGTGGACCTTTGACACCTGGGCCAGCAATCTTCTACTAGACATGCCTGTGTGCTCAGTCTAAGCCCTGCCTCTCCCCAAAACTGGTGCCAGTCAGGCTTCAGTCCTGCCTCTGGCTGTACCTAAGTAGGTCTGCTCCTGCCAGACCGTGTCAGCAGTTTCTCCAGTACTGGTCCCTGTGAGAAACTCCTGGAACCCTGGCGGCTGCAGGAGCAGGTACTCCGCGCCTTCACTATCATGGACATAGGCCAGGGCTAATTCTAACGCCACCAGCAGGAGGTGCAGCTGCCCAACACTCGTCCCTCTACAGAAAGCCAAGGACAGAAATGGCCCAAGTACCCAGAGTTTTTTTGTTCCACTGCCCAGAACACCAGACAGCTCCCCATCCCTTCACCTGCCCCTCCTCCCACCCCTCTCCCACCTTCCATAGATGGTCCTGGGCCATAACCAGGACCTCAGCCGCTACCAGCCCTCATGGGATCGATGCTGTGATTGCAGAAGCATTATACTTCGATGTCCTAATCAGGTGTGGGGCGGTGGCAACGTCAAGGTGGGGTCAGGAGGCCTCTGCATCTGTCAAGGGCCAACCCCTTCCATTGAGCCCTCCAGCCTGCCCTTGCTAGAACCTCAGACTAGGAAACGGGGCACAACAGAGATAGAAAAGGGCTGTGGAAGCGGGAGTCTTGGCCAGCCCAGGTCCTGTGTCATTAGCCGGATGCAACTCTGTGAGGGCAGACAGGTCACACGGGGTCCTGTTTTGCAGACCTCAACATGAACATACCCATGGGGAATGTGGGCATGGAAAAGTGATACCCAGACACAGGGACACCCTTTTCCTCCAGGGACTCAGGAAGCCACGAGGGCTGGTCTGAGGCAGGACAGTGGGAAGACAGATGGGTGGGTAGTCGCGGCCATGGCAACTCCAGACGTGACCCGTCCCCGTGGTTTATGGGCCGGACACGCGCCCCGCTCAGCTGAGGCCCCATCATTTGTCTCCCTTAGTGTGTACGCCTGTGCTGTGGGGGTAGAGGGTGGAGGGAGGGGGATGAGACAGGAGTGAGGCAGCTGACAGGAAGGGGAAGGGGGGCAGCTGGAGATGGGGCAGGAGGGTTTATGATAGGGCCCAGAGGCTGTGATGGGACCATCAAAAAGCCTACGATAGGGTGATTTTCTTCCCAAAGAAGTCTGGCCTTGTCAGGGCACCTCCAGTCCTTCCTGTCTCCTGCACTCTGGGGACCACGGCCGCCGTGCATATTAAGAGTAAGTCCCCTCGTTATCTGCAATTACCCAGCGGCCACACACCTCATTTCTTCCAGCAGAAAAGAAAATTAGTTTTCTATTGACTTCATCTGGCTCCTCCCTCATTGCTGGACAAATCGCTCAATCTGCCTCCCCTGGCCCAAGTGAATGTGCCCAGCCCCTCCCCCCCAGGTCACCAGCCATCCCGTGGGCCAGCACTGACCTCCCACCTGTGCCCAGCCCCAGTCTGTCCTTGACCTCTCTGCACTTGACGCACTGGCTGGCTTCATCCACACCCTGAGCTTCAGCGAGCCCTGAAGATCGCCATCTCCTGCCTGCACCTCTCCTGAGCTCTGGAACATCTCCTTCTGGATCCATACAAACTCAAAACATCCAGTAATGCACCAATTTCCTTCCCCACATGTCTTCACTACCCAGTGTTCTCCATCCCAGTGAACAGCACCCCAAGTGCTCCCAAAGAAGCCTGAGAATCGGGCTTGACACTTTGCCCTCTCCTTCCCCAAATCTCAAGTATCAACTGGATTTTATCTTATTCTGTTTAATCATCTCCTTCCCTTCATTCTGCCCCCCACTCCAGCGCAGACCCATCATCTCTTGCTCTTACACAGCCTATCCTCTTTCTTCTCCCTCTAATGCATTCTCTTGTAGCCCAAGTGATCACATCCTTGTCTCCCTAAGTCCTTTCAATGGCTCCCGCTGCCCTCAGGTTCAAGGCTATACTCTTTAATATGACTTAAAGGTAAAGGCCCTGTAAAAACGGGTCCCTGCTCTCTCTGGTCTCACCTCTGCCACTCTCTACCCCCAATCTCTGTGTTCCAATCTCCAGGAACCTCTGTTTTCTGAAAATGACAACGATAGACGCGTTTCTAGTCTTAACTTTGCCCACTGGCTGTGTGCTTGTGGCAAGTGCTCACGTTTTGTTTGAACTTCAGGTTCCTCCACTAGGGGTGATGAGGGACGCTACATGTGTTAACTGTGAGCACTGAGCAGGTGATACCCTTCCACACCCCGTCTTTGTCGGTGCTTTAGGTTTGGAACACTTCCTCTTCTTGGAGGGAAGGCAAGGACGCTAGTTTCCCGGGTGACCCAACGGTGAGAGGGTATATCCTGCACAATCTCTGGCACAGATGACAGAGAGGCCCGCACACGCGATGAGACCAGCCGGCATTCATTGCACAAGCTCACACTGACTACTGATCCTGTTTACTGAGGATTCTGGAGCCTACCTTGTTGTAACTGGTCCACTACAACAAAGAAAGAGAGACCCAGAATTGGGAAGACACTTGTTTCAGTTCACCAAGTCCGTGGTAAGGCAGTTATGGGCTTCCAGCCCAGGCTTTTTCTAGCCCTTGAAACTTCATGAGCCAGTGCAACCTACTGATCAGTTTAAAAAGTCAATGGCACAGTTAGAAAATGAGGAAATGGGGCAGAGGTGAAGAGGCAAATCTGGGCCTTTTAACAGGCCAGGAGTTCAGAGAGAGCCAGCAGCAGGGTGAAGCTGGTGACAACATGGCCTCTGGGAGAGTCCTCTGCTTGAAGCCCTGGGGCCACATGGGTCAACAGCCTCCCCTTCTGGCACCTCTCACTGAGCTAATGAGGCCAGCCTGAACCCATTATGGTGTAGAGGGTAAAGGGGTGGGAGGCACCCAGCCTTGTGACCACAATGGAGGCCTCTGAGGTAGGTCTTCCTTACCTCCAAATTCTAGAAGACTAACCTGATTTTATGTTCCTGCAGGGTTATCAGCTTGTGACAAGATGACTCTCTTCTGTTTGGAGCATTAATGTTCTTAATACTGGAAATATTTTTATATTGCTAAGACCATAACGGGAAGATGTGCAGCTGCTTAAATCCCTCCGAGAGGTGAGTGGGGCTAGCACCTGACTTGGATAAGCTTGTTGACTGGGCCCAAGGGTAGTCAAATATCTGCTTGGCAAAGCTGCTAGTGGAAGGGTGGCTCAGACCACTTAGGACACCCAGTGAGGGCTGACACAGGACCATGACCTGAGGCCACTCCAGGTAGCTGCACTTGTCTGGGAACTGAACAGTAGAGGGCAGGAAGCAGGGCCTGGGCGAGGACCACCCTCAGCAGGGAGAGGGCCCAAAGAAACTCTTGGAGGACCATTTATTTGTGCACGCATTCATTCAGCAAACACACACTGACACTTCTGTGCGCTGGGTGCACACGGGCCATGCCGGGTCACAGGCCTCGCTGCAGACTGTTGCTCCCTGCCCTCAAGGAGCTCAGAGGCAGGCCCGTAAGTGGTGTGGTGCGAGCAGTGCTATGGGGAAAGGTGGCACAGAAAAGGCACCGAGAATCGGGAAAGGGTTCCCCGGAGGACAAAGCCAGGCAGAAGTCTGAGGGCACAGGGTGGAGGGGGGTGGGGGGGGGGGGGGGTGGGGGGGAGCTGGCCAGCAAGCTGGGCTTGAAGTGGGGAGGTGATCCCAGCATAGTGAATAGTACTGGCACCTTGCTGGAGGGGAAACGTAGTGTGTCCAAAAACACGTTAAGTCTAGCAGGTGGTGGGGGTGATGAAGAGTAAGAGGCAGGGGAGTGGCGAGAGGCGAAGCTGGCCAGGTCAGCAGTGACTGGCCAGAGGAAACCCTGGAGACTGGATGCTAAGCTAAGGAGCTTCAGAGCTTCTTATTCTGGGAATGACAGGGAGATGCTAACATATTTGAGGAGGAACAAGACAAGAGCCTATCTGTGTTTCAAGGATTGGAGGGGTTAACCCTGAAGGCACAGACGCTGACTAGCAGACTGTACTACGGTCCAGGCCAGAAACGGTGGCCCAGAACCAGGCCAGTGGCGGCAGAGACGGAGATGGGGATGTATTGACGGTCTGGAGACGTGGACAGAGGCAAGAGATTTTAAGGAAACAGAATGCGCAAGCCTTAATGGGGGGAGATCAGGGTGTGGGTCTGTAGGGGGCTGAGTCTAGGATCTTAAGTCAACTCATGGAGGTAAGACAAACCTGAGGTGGTGTAGGTTTGGGCCAGGGATGACCTTAGTGTTAATCTTGAGATTCCTATGGGACATTTAAATGTATCAGGCATTTCCTTTACAGCTTCTAGGCTTTGTATCTCACTGAAAAAGACCTTCCCTATCCCAGTGCTATTAGAAAACTATCATATATTTTCTTCTAATCCTTTTAACTTTTTAATCTGTCTGGAATTTATTTTCATATATGGTGAGAAATAGAAGATCGAACTTTACTTTTTTTCCCTAGTGGATAGCCATTGTCCCATCACCATTGATTGAACTGTCCACACTTTCCCCACCCTTCTGAAATGATGCCTCTATTATATATACAATTCCCATACGTGAGTCTGTTGGAGCGAGGAAAGGGAATGAATATGAAATGATCATAGAGGTGAACTGGACTGGGAGACATCAGGGGCAGCAGGGTGACACGCTGCTGACTTTACAGGGCTGCAAGGCAGTGTGGCCTAAAGGCAGACTCAGACAAACCTGAGGTCTCCTTCCTAAAAAGCTCAGCCTGGTAAGCACACTCTCTTAGTGATCTCCAGGAGCTGGTGAGGAATGGGGCCAGAGCCCATGGAGCAGGGACAGCAAACATGGGGTGGGGAGAACAGCACTGGAAGCAGGAACCTTAGTAAAGTAGAGAGAGCAAGAACCCTGGTGTGTTGACATTCTAGAACCTCATTTTGCCACTACATCTTTCTGTTTGCACATCTTGGCAGCATCGTGCCCGAGCGCAAAGGGTCAGTGGGTCAATGCTGGGCCTGCTTGACAGAAGACTGCCAGATTAATAAGTCCCCAGCCCCAGAGCGGACATAATTGTACTAAAAAATTATTTGTTCTTTGGCTGAAGTTTAAATTTAATTGGTGTCCTATATTTTTATTTGCTAACTGGGCAACTCTATGCTGGGGGCCAGCATCTCAAGCTGCAGCTGGGTACAACTCAGGGTACAAGAGCACAGGGTAGCTCCGAAGGAAGACAGGAGCGAAGGCAGTGAATTTGGGACTGACCCAGCAGAAAGCCCTGGGTATCCTAAGATTCTGGGTTCGAATCCAAACTCCATCACTTCATAACTGTGAACTTGAGCAAGTTACGGTGCTTTTATTTCACCTCTCTGTGTCTTGGTTTCTTCTTTTCTAAAATGGGAACAATAATGGTAATTATAGCAACTACTTCCCTCAAAGGGTTGTTGAAAAGATGAAATGAGTTTTTATTTGTGAAGTGCTTAAAACAGTGGCTGGGTTAGTGATTATTATTGTGGTTGCTATTCCAATAATATCCAATAATAATGTTATTCCAGCAGTAATACCCTGAGATCCCACAAGCCCGTTCCTTGTCCCAGACATGGCCCACACAGTCCCCTGGGCGCCCAGACAGGGCCCACCCTGGCCCCCCTGACACCACCCCCAGATATAGATCCCTCTCCCCAGACACGGCTCCCACAGCTCCCTCTGCTTCCCCCCAGAGCCCTTATAGCCTCAACTCCAAAGTGACCCCTTCTTCTAGCCCCTCCCCTCCGCCCCCTCCACCCCACCGAGGTGCCTGGAGGTGCCACAGCGCTGATGGTGAAGGATGACGGTGGTTCCACAATAAGGGGAAAAGGCAATTTCATCTTGATTAGCAGGCGATTTCTCTCTCCGTAATAAGCGCGCTCCAAATAATTAGCGTGTTTTACGTAATAATGAAATTACAGAAATGCAGTCCACTTATTCAAACAACTCACCATTACCATATTTTTAAATATTAGACTTAATTAGAGTTTATCACTTCAGAGAAGTATGCGGACCGAAGATGTTTTTAAAAAAATCCTCATAAAGTGTTTATTAAGCGCTGGTAAAGCTGGGATAATGATGTGTTTGGAAATTAAGGCAATCAAACACTTACCGCCGCTCCTGGAGGCCGGGCATGGAAATGAGGCCATTACACGCCCATTACCCGCCAGCTCAGAGCCACTTGGGGGGCGGGGAGAGCGTGTGCCTGGCCGAGAGGGCAGAGTGCCCGGAAACGCCTGTGCCAACATCCCACAACAGCCTGGCCAGCGAGCAGGCGTCAAAGCCTTATGTCACTTACATCATGTTTGGCCACCAGGAGCCCAACTCAGACTTGGCCAGGCAAATGACCAGATTGGTCCCAAATACCAAAGATGACACCCAAGACCAACCCTGACCCAGACTCCCAGGTTGGGCGGGACCTGTCACCTCCATTCAAACCCTAGCGCAGAGTGGGGACAGAAGCCCTGCTTGGGTAGCCAAGAGAGGTCAGTGAGAGGAGGCAGAGGCTGAGGAAGCCACAGATCCAGAGCAGGTGACCGCTCCCAACTCTGGGCCACACAGGAAGGGCTAGCTACAGTGGTGGGAAGAGTCTAGGAGGGAACTGGGGAACTGAGCCATGAGCCAAAGATACAGAGGAGCCAGGCCTCGGGCCCGGGAACACACCTGGATCAAGGAAAGCAGGCAAGAAGGGTGGTGGGAGAGGGGCTGGTGGCTCCAGGCCCCATTTATCCCAGTGAATAACTAATTCCAGAATTTATAGTGCTGGGTTTTTGTTCTGTGGCCATTTATATCTGCGAGGGGAGGAAATGAAGAGGCAGCACGGACGCCACATCTTTCTGTGTTATTGCTTGTCTGCCATTTGCAAATCATTATTAATTGTGGGCCCTGGTGGCGGGCTGGGTGGGGGCCGGGCCGGGTACATCCACATAGCTCTTCATCAAGGACCCCAGCCGCTGCCCCAGAGAGCCAATTACCCCGCCCTGATTGGGATCAGATAAAGAGGGAATTTTTACAAATTAGGGAATAAATAGAATTTCCACACAGGGCGCGGGCAGGACCTGAGAGGCTGTAATGAAAAACCATCCGTCACCATCAGCGCGGCCTGGGCACGCAGCCCCGGCACTCCCTCCCCTTGTGGGCCCGCCCTAACGCTCAGGGGCCTGGGTGTACAGGTCTAAGGACACCGCTACTCCTCCACCTGCACCCCAGGCCCAGAAGCAGGGAGAGGACTTCCCTGGTGGGGTGTCTCTACGCCGGTCGGGCTGAAGAGACCTAGGCCCCAGCTCCGACACTTTGCCTACTGACTCCTCTTCCTTTCCCTGTCTGCCTCTCCCTCTGGCTGTTAAGGAGGAGGACACTGAGGTGGTCATGAGAAAGGCCAGAGTTGGGGACCACAGGGCAAAGACCGCATCCATGCCCCTACAGCTACGGCAGCCCTAGGGCAGAGCCCCGGCCCTGTGGACCACTCACTCTGGGCTCCCATTAGCGCTCCTCCCCTTGGATCATTAAATATGTATATCTTATTACACGCCTTGTTAGAGTATCGAGCTCTATTGACTGATGATAAATCCTGAGCCTCGTCCTGGCCATAAATTTATCTGGAGATGATGAAGACTCAATAATCTAGTCAGGCAGATAATATCATCGGGCCTTAAAAAAGATCATTACATTATATGTCAGAATTAAAAGTGAAATACGCCGTAGTAACAGGGCGGCTGCTCTGGCCATTACAACGGGTGCCCGCCTCCCCCACTCATTCCTAGCCAAGGCCCCATCCAGGTAGAGGAGCCAAGAAGCCTCACCCTCCTCCTCCTGACTCTGGGATACTATAGCTAGAAGTGCCAGAGGTTAGCCAGATAACCCAAGGCCGGGCAAAGGTGACCTGGCCGGGGTGGGGTGAGAAGAGGCAGCTCCTGAGAACAGCTGGGCACATCTGCCATACCTGGCAGCCACCTCTGCCCCATTCCACCTTACCCTGTCCCTAGGGGTCTCCCGTGGGACTGTCTTCTGAGGGTCCTTGAGTGGCTCCAATAGGAAGGTGACAGGGCCTTACCCCTTTCCAGAATGGCCTGACCAACCAGGGTGTTTTTTTCCAAAATGCCAACACTGGGATTCAGACGTGTTAGGTCACTTGCCAGTACTGCCCCAGGCACCTGTGACCTGGCCCCAGACCCATGCGGCCCAGACTCAGACGCAGTGTCTCTGAGGCCTTTCTTGTGAGCATGTGCTAGCAATCTAGACCCTGGCCACCTCCTTCCCAAGAGACCCGCCTGTCATAGCCTCTACAACCTGTCCTTTGAGAAACTTGCCAGCCTCTTGGATCTTTGACCTCAGCACTAACGACTGTTTCCACTGTATCCTATTTCCACTCATTTCCACAGTTATACCTTCTACCTTTTTAACATCCTCCACTGCTCTTCCTTTGAAATATTAAATTCAAATCTCCCTAGTTACTGGCAATAATACACTTTTCTTTCATCTCACTGGAACCCTGAAACATTAATACCTCTACTCTATCCAGATACACGACTCGCCTCCTCTCTTTACTTTCTCCCCTGTCGACTTTTGACTGCTTACCCAACAGTCATTCCCTTGCTGCCAACCTGGCAGAGCCCACGCCTCCCTCCTGTGACCAGGGTGAATCCTCCAGGTCTGAGCCACCTGCGGTGATCCCATCCCCCTTGCCGCTCACTGGTTTAGGGGTGGCGGTGTGTTCTGGCTAGTGAGAATGAGGGTAAGTTTGCTGAAAGACCTTCTAGGAAAACTTGTTCACTCTTGTGAAGAGAAACACAAGGAGGAAGTAGTCCTTTATACTCTGCGGGAAGTTTTCACGTTTGCATGTAATGTCTGGGACTGCAGAAGCCATCTTCTAAACGTTAGGGGAGTTAGCCTGTGAAGAACATGCTGAAGATAACAGAACAGAAAAATGGGAAAAGTCTGGGTCCTTTATGACATTGCTGAGATGCTGAATTAACTAATCCTACAATCACCTTATCTCCAAACTTTTGTGAGGTAATAAATCCTATTATTTAAGATATCTTGCATTGAGTTTTCTCTTTCTTGTAGCCAGAAGCATACTAACTGATACAGAATGTAAAGACAGGAAAGAGAGTGACATAACAAATGGGCCCTATAACATAAACTTGGCTGAAGGGAGGAGGGAGGGCAAAGGGCAATGAGGGCGCTGTTATTTCAAGCCAGGAAGTTGGTAACTCTTGTTATGCTCTCTTGAAACATTTGACCAAATTGTTTCCTGCTATATGGCAAGACACAGGCCATATTACTACTAAAAAGGCTAAAAGAGTCAAGTTTTGATGGGAACCCACATGAAAACAGAGAGGGGAGAAAACGCAACTGAACGAAGGAAAATTTTTTATGTCTATGGCTTGTGATCTAAGTTGCCTGAGAATCCCACAGCTCCACAAAGTCACTGGGGGCTCACACTTCTTTCTACCCTTCTCAGCATGTTGCTTCTAATTTCCAGGTTATCTCCTGGTCCAAAATGGCTGCGGGAGCTCCAAGCATCACATCCACATTTTAGGAAAGAGGAAGAAGGAAACAGCAAGAATAATGTACTTCCCGGCCGAATCACTTCCTTTTAAGTATCATTCCTGGAGGTCTCACACAACGCTTTTCCTTTGATCTCACTGGCCAGAACTCAGGGACATAACCATATCTAGCTGTATGAGGAACTAAAAAGAAGTGGTGTTTTAACTGGGTACACATCGCTGCCCCTGGTGATACCAGGGCTCCTTTTAGTGAGGAAGGAAGACAATGGATATCGGGTATGAAGCAAGCAGTTCCCGGCCTAGCAACATAACCGACGCACCTCACACAGGAGCCTGGATTCCATGGCCCATCATCTCAGTCCTTTCTTGCCAACATTCTCAACTCTCTCCTTTCCATCACCCTTGCCTGGAAAAACCCAAGCTGCCTTCTCTATGCTTGCATCTGGGCTGAGCGTGACTAGAGAACATCACAACCATATAGATTCGTGCCCCTCCTAAAACCAGAGTCTGCAAGCTCACCTGGGTGTATGAAACCGCCTGGCCGACCTCCTATGCTCCTGATCAGCGCGCACATGCTCTCCCCTTCTCCCTAGTGCCCTTTTCTCTACTTCCCACCATTCTCAAGTCCCCCCCACACACACACACAGTGTGGTCTCCTACTTCACAGGAGACACAGTAGGCACTGTCCTCTCACCTGTTACAGAGGGAGGAGAGAGGGTGCGTCCTCATGGCACTTCTAAAGCCCACCCCTCACTCCACCTGGGTTTTCCATCCCATTTCCTTTAGGGGGGCCTTACGTGAGGAGCAAGCCCCTTTCTGACAGAGCCTCGATTGTTTTTCTGCACTGCTTCCTTCACATAAGCATGTAAACACATCACACCTCTCCCATCTTTAAAAACAACCTCGCCTTAACTCCTTTTCCACGTGCCTGGTAGCCAACCTCTCCTCCCTTTCATAGCCTAACTTCCTGGTTAACGCTCAAGGCCTCCTTCCCTCATTTCCCACCCTACAATCTGATTTCCCTACCTGCGTCCTACCGAACCGCTTTCCCGAATGATCCCTCCGACCTCACAAGGCTGAAAGTCCAGTAGTTTAGATGGCCCCAGTGGACTAACGCGTGCCCTGAAGCTCTTCTCCCCCGGCTTCAGTGACAGCACCTCCCCTCCCTATCCAGCTCCTTCAGCTTCTCTGTACTTTCTTCTGATTGTCCCTACAGAGTGGGTGTTGCTCAAAGCTGCCACTGGCCCCCTTCTCATTCTCCACTCTCTCACCGGGTACACTTAGCCAGTCCTGAGCTTATCTACCCTAGATGTCCCAGTGATTTCTAAACCTATATTCCCACTACCACCACCCTGGTCCAGGGCACCACCACCTCTCACCTAGGAGACAGCAGTGCCCCCGCCAATCTCCTCCAAGGTGTCCTTCTAAGCCACAAATCTGGTCATTTCACTCCCTGTCTTAAAACCCTTCAATGATCCCGGAACAGAAAAAGGACAGCATTGGAAACACTGGTGAAATCCAAGTATGACCTTCAGTTTAGCTCACAGTATAGTACCCAAGTTCATTTTCTGGTACTGATAACTGTACTGTGATTATGTCAGATGCTAACATGAGAGAAAGCTGGGTAAGAGATGTATAGAAACTTCTCTGTAATGTAAAATTGGTTCAAAGTAAAAAGTTTAATAAGAGTTAATCATTAAAATAACCACCACCACTCACTCCAACAGCACCTCACTGCTCTCAGGATAGTGTCCAAACTTCTTTATAAAGTTCCGGGGATCTGCCCAGGTTCCCCCTCAGGCCTCATCTTCCCCACTCTCCTGTTGGGGACCCCAGAGTTCAGGCTCTTTAGCTTCTCAGCTTTTTCCGCACGCCCTCCTTCTGCTGGAAAGCCCCGCCCCTTGCCATCACTGCCTCAAGTGCCTTACCTGGGCCCCTCATGTTTGTGTTAGGGATCCTTCTATGTGTTTCACAGCACCCAATGTTCCTCCACTGTGATGGCCTGTGTCACCTCCAGCTAGATCACAAACCCGAGGGCACTAATGTTACCTGTGCAGAGGCCCTCAATAAACACGTATTAAGTGGAAAAAAGGAAGAACTAGAAGAAAAGAAAGAGGGAAGGATGGGAGACAAGCTCACAGGCAAATCTATTACAGCCCTGACATCCGTTGCCCAAAGCCTAAACATGCCAAGGCCCTGAAAATTAGTCAAGGTCCTTGTCCTCAGCTTCCAAAGTGCTGGGGGCTTCAGCCCCTTCCCCACCTCGACTCCTTCCTAGTATCTTGATTTCCCCAAGACCTGCTGGGCCAGGACACTGGCTGGGACCTGAGCTCTCAGCAGTCCAGCCACCAGTCTGTCCAGCAAACTGATGCACCTGGGGGCAGCAGTATTGGTGGTGGGACTCCCCAGTCCTAACAGTGATGCCCTGGAGAAGGGCCTGGCTCTGCCTGGGGACTCTGCGAGGGGGGCTGCCCTCCCGAAGCCCTGTCCCACCTGGTAAATATTTCATCCTCAAGCTGCTCAGCTAATCCCTATTAATTTCAATACCGCCGCCTTGCCTGGCTCAGCTCCCAATGCATTATTTATCCCCTTTGTTTGTTTGTCGCTAACAGGTGGGCCCCAGCGGAGGCGCTGACTGGGGACAAGCCCACTCCATCACAGTGTGGCTGTGAATTAATCATGAGGACTAATGGGAAGCACCTCAGCTCCAGGCACTGCCCTAGCTGTCTCCCCCTGCCCTGACACCCAGGGGTGGGCCAGGGCCACCTCAGCTCAACTCAATTCAAAACAACACATTTTATTTACTATCTGCCTACAAGAGTCAGACACAAGGTTACCCTTTGGGGATACAAGTTGAACAAACAGACATAAACTCCTGCCCTCAGGGAACTTACAATTCAGTTGAGGAGAGAGATGTTTAAATGACTATTTCTTAATGAGGATCATGAGGAAAGGCTGTGCAGGGGAAGTGCTGGGTGTTAGGAAGGTGTGCACAGGGGAGGACCTGACCAAGTCTAGGAGTCAGGGAAGGCTTCCCTGGGGAAGCAAACTTTGAGCTGCTCTCTGAAGGCTGAGCAGGAGTTAATCAGGCCAAGGACCCATAAAGCCATGTGGGAAGGCCAATGGCAGTTTCCAGAAAATGGGGGAGGCTCTTGTGCTGGAGTGCAGAGGGCGTGAGGAGAGTGGCTTGAGAAGGGGCAGGCCCAGCTCAGGGATGCTCTTCTCCCTCCATGACTGGCATTTTGTTCCTGGTGGACTGCCATGAACACATCCTGAACACCTGATATGCTCACTCACACCACCTCTGCTGACTTGAGCAACATGTGATTTCTTGACCTTCTGCTTGTGGCTCCTGAGAGATGGTCAAGATCATTAACCCTCCATTGCACAGATTAGGAAGCTCAGGTGAGCATTCAGCTTGGGGCTTATGAGAAGGCCTGTGTGGGCCTCTCAGCACCCTAAAGCTTAGGTGTGCCCATGGCAGGACCGGGCTGGATCTGACCCATTGACTCTACGTGGGGACCAGGCACAGGGTTGGGAACACTGAGCTGCCTCAGCCACGAGTGCTCACATCACCTCCCAGCAAGGAACCTCCCTCACCTCTGCAATCCAGCACTGGACTAGGCACCCAGAAGACCTCAGCAAACATCTTCTGAATGACTGACTGAACAAAAGTGAATGAATGCCCCCACAATCCCCCACAAGGATCCTTACTCTCCTCAAAACTTTTACAGAGAACTAAAATAGACAAATGGGCTAACTGGTACCTGGGGGAGGGGGGTAGGTTTACAGTATTTTCAAATGCATTACCTCCTTTCTCCTCATAGTAAGCCTGGGAGGTAGGAGTCACCATCAACCCCAATTTAAAGAGGAAGAGACAGAGGCCCAGAGTGGTGAATGACTTATCCAGGACCACACAACCTGGAAGTGATAAGCCTTGACTAGAACAAGGTCACCCTGCTTCTAGGCTCCTGGCTCCACCATACCCATAGGTCTGCCCCTCTGTGGGCATTTCCCCAGGTACCCCCTTGGTGGCTCCAGGGACCCTAGTTCTCAAGAATGATCCCCAAGTGGTCTCAACTCATTTATGAACCAAATGTAGCTCTGCCAGGGCAGAGGCTTCACTGTGCACATGATCAGGGTTTGTAATTCTATTCAAAGTGGCCACTTTGAAAATCCATATGTCTCCAGGCTACCTGTACATCATGGTGTCAAGTCCTGGAGCAGAGGCATCCATCAGCACCTCCCAACGCCATGCCTGTGTGCCCACATGCCTCTTCCCACCCATGCGTCTGTCCTTGGCTCCCAGCAGCTCAGGAAGTCTTAGCCGGCCCTGTGCAAAGGCTCACGTTAGCCTGCCTGCTTCGCCCCGCAGTACCGTTGCCTGCAGATTAGTCTGGCTGCTGGGCCCCACCCTGCCCCAAATGCTGCCTCGGCCCTGCCTGCTTCTCTGCTCTCTCGGAGCTAGGCAGCCAGCACGGAGGCAGCCTCGATAACTCGCTAACGTGCTGCCCATGCTGTTCTTAAAAATTTATGACTGTGCAACATGAAAAATCCGGCTGAGGAGCCGTCATTAGCCGCGCTGCCTCCCTCCCCCACCAGAGCCGCCCTCGTAAATTGAGATTTATGGCTGCAGCAGGCGGGGCGGGGGCGTGTGCAGGCGGTGAGGATGTTGTAGGGGAGACAGGGAGACCGATGAGACAGCGGTGGGGCCGGGGGCTCCCCCCTGCGGCAGCTCCAGTTTATCACAGCCTGCGGTGAGACCCACCGAGAGCAAGGTCTTGCCTGGGGTGAGCCCCCGCACAGATGCTGGATTCCGCCTAGCGGTGGGACTGGAGGGGGAGGGGCCTATCCCGTGCCAATCACTGGCTCCTTTAGGTGGAGGACCAGATCCTGAGGTCCAGGTGGCTGAGCAAAGGCCTCTCAGGAGGATGATTTGAGGAGGAAGAAGGTTGGACCTAGGGAGGCATCATCATCTTAGCTGGAGTGACAAGGCCTGGGCCCCCAGAGCCAGATTCTCCAACCAGAAGCACGTAGGTTGGGCTGTGATTGTGGTATCCCAACCAGAGAATTGGAGGGCAGGCAGGGAGCGGGGCAGAAGGGTGCCAGCAGTCTTCCCTTTCCCTCTTTTCTCTGGTGACGAGGGCTGGTGGAGAGGACCAAGTACTAGACCTAGTCACAGAGCCTCCCCAGACAGAGCCCAGTCTGGGGCTGAAGAGAAGAGGAGGTAATCCCGCAAGCCATGCCCCCCCCCCCCAAGCCCCCCCCCCCCCCCCCCCCAACAGACCCTCTGTATTACCTCCCCGCTGCCTCCTCCCCTGCTCACTTAGCCCTGTCAGCCAGGCCATTATGAAATTGGGGTTTCATTTACAGACTAATTAAACATTACAGCTTGTTCACAATTACAACGCGGGGATGAGGGAGTAACTAATTACGGAAGAAATGAGCTAACATTTATCTCTGCTCCCACCCTCCCTCTCCCCAATGCCCCCCCAATCTGGCTTCCTCCCACTCTCTGGTCAGTACCTGCTCTCTAGGCTTATTTCCTAGGATGAGGGACTGGAAGGGCTCAGCACCCACCCACCCTGGACACAAGATCTGACTATTGTTCCCAGACACTCTGGGGAGGGGCTTAGCTCTCAGGGCCCTGCTGCAGGAGACAGGGCTTTTGTGCAAGACCTTGGGTGTGACTAAAGTAAGGGACCCTGTGATGGTGGGGGGGGACACTACTTTGGTGTGTGAGTGTGACAGTACTTACTGGAGGGCTGTGTGGCTCCATGTAGCTGTACCTTGCAGGGCAGGATTTTGGTGTGACTGCTGCAGACAACTATTTGTGTGATGGGGTATGCGTGTGAATGAACCACACCCTCACCCTCAAACCCCAGGCAGAAGAGAAAAGAACTAGGTGGCTGCAGGAGGTGATGGTCAAAGCAGCCCTCGGTCCAAATAACCACTGGGCAGCCCTATTCATTCCTGCCTCAGAAGCAAGAAAGGGAGCAAGGTTACCCTGTTCTGGGGGCTCAGCTCATCCCTGCCCTCAGGTTGGTCTTGGCCTCTGGCCAGATGCCACCTGGGGCCCAAGAAGCCTCCTGGGGGCCTGGGGTGCCCCCTGTGGGCAGGAGTCCTGGGGTCTGGCTGGCCTGCCGCAGAGTTTAATAATAGTAACAGTGAGAGTAAGCGTTTCCATCCTTCCTGCCTTTGGGCAGAAGAAGAAAGGAAAGAGGAGGGAGAGGAGGGAGTGGAGGGAGCGGGCTGAAGGGAGGCTTTGAGGCCTCAGAACTCACATCAAACGGCCGGATCTGGGCCTAATTGTCTGACCCCTGCCCCTGCCTTCAATCAGCTCTGCGGCTCCCCGCCCGCCCCTCGCCTAACTAGCAGCCATGTTCTCCTCATTAGGACAAGCTCCCCTTGCACACGTGTCCCCGGACATGTCCCCAGCACTCTCAGCTCCCAACCTTGCCTGGTGGGAGGGTACGGTGGGGACCCAGTTTTGGAGGGGCCCCTGGGACAGCTACAGCCTCCGCCACCACAGCTGCCTGGACTGAGCTGCTCAGCCCCTCTCCTTGAGCTGCAGGGGCCTGGATGCCACATGTGGTGACATATCCTGGGGCTGGCTCAGCCGCTGGGTGCGTTCTGTCCTCTGTGCGTCCTTCTTGCTACAGCCCGACTGTCTCAGACACAAGCTCCTGAGGGCGGCATGTGTTTGAATCCTGTCCCTTTTGGTCTGGTTCAGCCCGGCAGGGGGTCTGGGCTGGGTCAGGGTCTGTGTTCAGAGGCTGGGAGCGGAAGGAACATGTCTGCCCACTGTGCTAGGGTGGCCCCCTTCCACGGGCCCAGGCATGCTGATGTGTAGAGTGTCTGGGCTGCTGCCACCGCTGTGAAGCAGCAGAACCTGGTGGTTTTGAGCTCTGACCTTAGAGAGATACATGTTTAAATTCCGGCTCTCCCACATCCTTGCTCTGCAGCCTTGGGTGAACGGTAACCTTCCGGAGCTCCAGTTTGCTCACATACAGTAGTGCTGACAGCCCCTATCTCACAGGGTTTGGGAATGAGATGACAGACGGGAACTCATCTGTACTACATCTGCCACTCAGCAAATGTGGAGGGATACTGGCGTTGGAGGGCGATTCAGACCAAGTTGCCTCCTCCATAGGCCACAGCCCCACTTTGCCCAGGTGGGGTCTGGACCCTGGTCACCGGTGTCAAGGACAGGAGGAGCTGTGGGGAAGGGGCTAATACCAGGGACGGAAGCACCGACGCTAGAGCCTAAGCTTGGGGGCAGGGATGTCACACGGCAGCTTCAGGTGGCAAGGGCAGGACCCAGCTTAAGGACTGTCAGGGGGCATGAGGTCAGCTGAGTAGGTCTGGGGCTGGTCCTTGAGGCGCGGCCCCTCCCAGGAGTACTGTGGGCCCGGGAGGAGGCATGCTGTGAACACGGCCAGAGTGAGGGGCTGTCTGGCTACTCGCGGTGCTCATTTTCAGGGTACCAGACCTGGAGGCGATCAGGGGAGGGGCTGGCCTGGTCTGGGCCCTGACATTGTCTCTCACCTTAAACCAGTGGTAATGACTTGCAAATATTGATGAAAACGCAAACTACAGAGATTGTGTTTTTCAGGGAGTGAAGGTGGGGAGTGGGGATAAGGAGGAAAATAAACTGAAATGAAGTCCAGTTATCTCCCATCTGTGGCTGCTCCTAATCCCCCAGCCCAAAGGAATCCAATGCAGCCCCTTATCTGCCCTGTCAATCACTCCATCACCGCCCAGTGCTCGGTGGGCACCACACGCCCTCATACACACTCAAGCACAAGCTCACACATGCACACACACGCACACACTCACTCCGACTCCTGCTCCGACACTCCTGCCCACCCCCAGCCCATTACTCCTCTGAGTAGGAGCAGCCAGCACGCAGGTCCTGCCAGATGGATGCAATTTGCATAATATCAGCAGTGGAGGCTGCAAGATCACCAGGGGTCAGGGCGCTGACATCCCCGCACAGTCTATCTGCAAGTGCTAATTTGGCCGGCATTGATCTGTCTTTCTGATTTCTTTGTCATTTACGTCTGCGACGGTTTGACAGGAAATACAGAGAGAGACAAGGGGAGGCCAGGCCGGGCCCGGGGCTAGCAAGGTAGGGAAACAAAGATTGTACTTCCCAGTGCATCACACACACACAACACATAATACACATACCAGAACCTTCCCCCATCCATCCGGCAGTCCACCTGTCCATCTGTCCGTCCATTTTTCCACCTGTGGTTGCTACTGAAGACTAGAGCTCAGGAAGGAAGGAGTGAACACCTCTCCAGGTGAATACTGCCTACAGACAGGCCAAGGGAGCCCCTGTCGGTGCCTGGAGAGTCATCCCTTCTCAGGGCCACCTCTCCCCCAGCTGCTCACTTTCTCTGGGCCACACCAGAAAGAACGAGACAGGAGTGGGGGGTGGGGGTAGTGCCAAGGAAGCACAGACTCCAGCCGTCTCTGTCCCCGCCTCGTACAGCAGCTGTGCCGACAACTCCTCCTGAGCCCGCCCTGAAGATGGTCGAAGTGCAGGGGGTGGGGGGGGCCCCGAGCAGCACCTTTCTGCCTCTCCGGGATAGCCAGGGAGAGGGCTACTAGGTCTGCAGGGACCTTATATCAATCCTTCACCACCCTCAGGTCTTCCAAAGCCCAGACTGGTTTCTAGCTGATTCTGAAGCCCCTCAGCTCAGCCAGAAAGCCTTAGATCAGATCAGATCTAAATGCTACCCACCGAACCCTCGGCCACTATCCCCACATTCTTCCGTGCCTTGGGAGAAGGGCTCCCCATAGGGATAGGGGCACTGCCTGGACAGATGTCAATGGTAAAAGGGGAGGGGAAGATAAGATTGCAACTCTGGAAAGAAAGAACCCACTGCAGAGAAGTGGACATGGTCACCCTGTCAAGAGAGGCAGAGGGGCCTGAGCCTTCTAAGGGTGAAAGCCCCCCTCCCTGCCAGCCACAGTGGCTCTGTCGTGGCCCCACCTCCTTTCCCTTGCTGATGGTAGCAGAGCAGGGTGATCAGAAGGAACTCCCTGCTGGGCAAGAGGGGGGCTGGCGTTTGGTGTGTGCTAATCCCGGGCCTGAGGTCTTCAGAGGGACCTGGGGAACTTCAAGGAGGGGAAGGCAAAGCTGTACTGTGGACGAGCTCATTAGCCAGCACCCCCACCCCCCCCACGAGGAGGAGGGCGGGCAGCCCAGGGAGCGTGGCGGCAGAGGCGGCAGAGAAAAGGCTGTCACTGTCCTTTCTTCCTTTTGGTACAAGCATCTCCCTGAGCCGACGATTCTCCTGCAGTGACACCTCTCACGGGAGCTAATGAGATCCGTGTCACAGAGCTAATGCGCTCTGACTGGACTCTTGATAGACACCCTACTCCTTCAGGGGAGACCACAGGCCAGTACTGCCCCCCTGGGGCCAGGCCCCCACCTTGCCTCCTGCCAGCCCAGCTCTTTTTGCCAAACTATGCTGGGTAACAAGCTCCTGAGAGTCCACTTGGTGTCTGGCCATCCCTCCTTACCATGAGCCTCAGAGGGACCCTCCTCAGGCCCTGAGCAGAGGGGCTAAGAAACCAGGGAAGGACCACCCAGCTGGGCATCAGGGAAGGTTCCAGTTAATTCTCCCAGCTAGCTGAAATCAGCAGTCTGTGGGGCCTCCATGTCCAAACAACAGGTGAGATTTTACTGACATTTCCTGTGCAGATTTCTGGGTCCTGCTGTTAGATCAAGTATGGAGGGCCTGAACATCACCACCAACAAACTGTAAGTGGGGTCCAAGGATGTATTTTGTACATGCACACTGGGAAGTCCAGGCAAGATTCCCAGAAGAGGTGGCCCCTGGAAAACGGGCAGGATTTTCCTGGTCAATGAGGTGGAGAGCAAACAGATCAGAGAACTATCAGAGCCAGAAGGAGGTCAGAAGCCGAGAGTTGCCGGGCTCTGGCTCTGAGGGCGACTGTAGCAGGCTTTCTTCCTCAACAAGGCTTTGTCAAGGCCTGTATGTTTCACACTAACTGAGGGAAATGAGGGAAGTGAGCTTGTGTTCTTCCTCATTGTCTCTGTTGGTAGCACAAAGCCCGACACCAAAAAGGTGCTTCCTAGTTCAGCACAGCGGTAAGAACATAGACTCTGCACTCACACGGACCTGGGTTTGAGTCCTGATTCTTCAATTTACCTGGCTGTGTGACCTCAGGCAAGTCACTTAACTGAGTCTCAGCTTCCTAGTCTATAAAATGGGAATGATAATGCCTGCCTTCCATAAAACTGGTGTGAAAATTACATTAGTTAATAAAAAGTACCCCCAAATACATGCTGACCCTCTGCAGAAACACAAGAAGCACCATACAGCACTCCGAAGTCCCCCGTGGAGGCTGCCCTGCCTCAAAGCCGTTGGTCCATGGCAAGGATGCAGATGGAGTACGCTGACTGCTGCCCGTCAGCAGTCCCACGTACATGCGGTCCCTCTTCACCCATAGCCCGCTCCACACCACCCTGTTCACTGGGCTTGCAAGGTCAAATCCACCACCTCAGAACGAAGTGTCCCTCTCCTGACTAAGAGGGCATGCCGACAGCCCCCAAACACCCCTTTTCTGCCCGGAGCTCCACCGCCTCCCTTCCTGAACCTACCTCTCCCTTAGCTGCCAGGGCCAACTGTACCTGTGCTGACGACTGTACCTGAGTTCTGTGGGGGCAGGGCACTCTGTCATCTTTACCAGTACACCTGTCACGGCTCCTGACACATAGCAGGTGTAAGGTAAACATTCACTGACTGGTCCTCTGCCTCCATTCCCAGGGCCACTGCTGGCTCTGAATTAACCGCCGCCTCCGTGCTCCTTGCTGAGCTGCCCCTTCTGCAGTTTCTCCTTGCTAGTCCTCCCTGTATAAACTCTCAGATGGCTCAAATTGAAGCCCAACTCTGACCAGGTTACCGCTCTGCCAGGATCTGCCCACCCCGCCCCCAGCTCCCCTGCAACAGTTCAGCCATGCACATCCATCCCAGCGGGCCCTCTCCCTTTCCACAGCCTACCTCCCAGCCCTCCAGCATGCCTGCCCCTTGCTCTCTCAGGGCCACCACACCCGGTGCTCAGCAGGAGTCCCCACCAGGTAGGCCCCACACACTCCCCCTCCCACCCATACCTTAGAAAGAGACTCAGGAGATCTCTATAGGGCCTAGGATCATCAGTGATTTGCGCACAGAGCCACTGCCTAGCCCCCTCCCTGGCACTGTGGGAGAGCCAAGCGGGTCCCAGAGATGGCTAAGCTGTGGAATCTGCAGAACCCTTGCCCAGCATCACCAATGCTGCCCCCCCACCAATATGCACACCACTCCCCACTTCAGGCTGGCAGCTCCTCACGCAGTTAATTAGCACTATGTCACTGAGGACCAGCCTGAGTGGCCAGTGACAGGAGCTGACCCTTGACCCCAGGGCTGGGAAACAGTCCACATCAAACTCTTACAGCGCGACCCTTTTAGCACGCACAGTAACTCGGGGCACCGCCAGCTGAAGCTCATTAAAGCTGTCTCTTTGGCGCGAGGGCCATTAACCTCACTGCTCAAAACCAACGCCTCCCCTCCCTGCCTCTCCCAGCCCAATTAATGCCCTGCATCCTCCCTCCCCTCCAAACACCCTCACCCACACCTCAGAGCCAGCTGGGAGCGGGCAGGGCAGCCCTCTGCATCCAAAGATACAAAGACCCAGTGCCAGGAACCCCCAGTGCCCTGGGGAGGCCATGGTGTTGGCAGGGCCACAGAGGAGGGGGCTGCCTGAGCACCTACTGTGTGCCAGGCCAGGCACTGCATAAGCCCTTTACACGAGCAGCTTCACTGAACCTCCCCAACAGCCCTGAGAGGCACTGGCACTGTCTCTTGTCTGAGGTCACAGGGCTCTGGGTGGTAGAGCCAGAACTTCCTCTGGCTCCAAAGCCCTTACTCCATTGTCACTTGTAACCTTGGACTGTCCCCTGTGGCCTGGCCAGATGGAAAAACCTTCTTCCCTGGAGAGGGAGGGAACACCTCAGGAGTCCTAACAGAGGGAAGAAGGAACCTCTTCCTCTCACGAACACACCCTGGGACGCATCCACAGACACAGGGGACCCAGCTCAAGGCCAACCCAGCCCCGCTGGTCCCTCTAGCAGCCAGACTCAACTACTGGCAGCCCCTGCCCGCCTGGGCCAGTGCAAGTCCTCTCATTGATCCTCACTGTCTGGTCCCTCCCTTTCCCATCCCTCTGTCACTGATTCATCTACTCATTCATTCAGTGCCCCCCCCCAAAGTGTTTACTAAGCATCTATTAAGAACCAGCATGTGCAGTGCGCCCTGCCCCGTCAGTTCTGAGCAGGAGCTCTGAGAGTACTGTCCTCTCAGTCACAAACCTCCTATCTCCTCAGAACCTCACCAAAGAGCCAACCCTTTAACTGGCATTCAAGACCCACTTATTTCCCCATTTTTTTTCTAGCTGTTCTCTGACCCAAGTGTCCCTCCCACTCCAGTCACAGCAAACTACGTGTAGGTGTCTAAGTTGTCTTCAGTGTGCCCTTGTGCTTTTGTACGCACAGCTGCCCTTAAGTAGAAAACCCTTCCCTCATTTTTCTACCTAGCGAACTCCTACTCATCCTTCAAGAATCTCCTGACTCAAGTGTCTTTCTTCTCTAGGAAACTCCCTGCTGAGCTTCCAAGCAGATCAGCTTGCTAGGCTTGGGGTCTCCTCTAGGTTGTATGGACTAGCTCCTATGGAAGGCAACAGTTGTTGTGGGGCACCCCCAATTCCTTAGACCTGTTGACTTGCTTCCTCTCCCCCCACCTGCCAGGCCCCAGAAGAGCCTTGGGGTGTCCCAACAAGAAGGATACAGGGCATCCCTGAGGTCAGTGAGATGTAAATAAAGAAGCAGAAGTCACTGTGGCACCTGAGGACAGGAAAATCCTCCCTTGGGGCAGCCTAGGTGTTCCTATCGCGGCCCTTAGTACCCTGGGGACCCGGTTCAGTCTCTATCTTGTCCTAGGATGTCACCTCCTTGAGGACAAGAATCTCCACCCAGCACGCCCAGCACCCACTAGGCACCAGTGATCTCTGTGGAAAGGATGAAGGGCTAGTCTGTGACAGGTGACTGGGTCCTTTTGGTGTATCCTGCCGGTCCCTCTGCCGCCATAGCTCCCCAAAGGTACACAGGTTATGATAATGTCATACTACTTCCCAGGAATAACCCCCCTCCCCGCTCCTCCCCACTTGGAACAAAGCCTATGCTTGTCAAGTACCCCACTTGAAAGCATTTGCATGACGTGTGCTCACACACAGAAAATCAGATACACAGAAATTAACAGACACACTTTCTGGTGGATACACACACAGGCTGATGGTTGCTTCCATATAAAGACAAATGCCCTCAGGAAAATCAACCCAGATATATTGTTACACTCACTCACTCACACACACACGCCCCCCAATACTGATATATCTGAAGTTAGCAGAGCTTCCAATGCCTAGAACCACAGCCACTCCATCCCCCTCCCACGCAGGGATCCCTCTGAGGGTGCACCCCCACCTGGTACCCCAAGTGGCCCCTCCCAACCCCGGCACCGCTCAATGGAGGCTGCTCCTCCTGCGGGGGAGTCAATACCCTGTGGACGGAGCCATCGGTCAGAAGGACCCCGACTAATTAAAAGCTGGTGAGGTTTAAATAATTCATCTCCTTAACTCCCATTGATCGCCCAGTTTAGTAGCCACAGACTTGAAACAATATTAAACAGCCTCTTCTAGCTCCATGGGGGTGGGTAAGCTGACATATGCCCACCCCTCTGAGGACATCACCCACCAGAGATGCAGGCAGGGTTGGGGGTATCTTGGCCTGAATCCAAGGCCACCTGTGACCCACCCAAAGCCCAGACCCCAGTCTTATTCTAAACAGTGTTTTGAGAGATCTCTTCCAATGGTCTGGTTCCACTCTCCCCTATGCCACCCTCCTTCCCCACTCCCCCCACCTATGGAAAGCACCCCGTTAGAGCATAGAGCCACAGAACCCCTCTGTGTGCCAGGGGACTGGGGCATGCGGGCAGGGGGCTGACTGAGCTGCCAGGGGGTATATGTGGAGGGACTGACCAATGCCGCTGTGGGGCCGGCCTATGTGTTGCAGGCTGAGGCCCTTGTTCATGTCTAGAAGTCCATTCTTGGGCCAGCAGCCCATGGCGAAGCTGTAAGCCTGGAAGACAGGAGGCAAGAATGGTTAACAGAGGCCCTGACCCCCAATACTCACCACCTCCACCCTCCAGCCAAATCTTGCCAGTAAGGGCTTACTCTCATTATGTCACTTCATGAGAGTCCCCTCACTGGGTCCCCTTTCTACCAGGGCCCCCACCAGAAAATCCCTTCTTCTTTCAGAGCTCCTTTTATCTTAGGCATCTCCCCATCAGAGACCTCCAGCCCCCAACAGGTGCCCCCTTGTCAGGCTCCTCTAGAGAGCTCCCATTTATTAAGATCCTCTTTCTCAGGACCATCCTGTCATCAGGGCACCCCCTTCACCAGGCAGCCCTGTTAGATACCCCTCCCTCAGTGTACCCAGCACTGTGCTGGGCCCCTCCCCACAGTATTGCTGGTCATAAAGCCTGGTGTCGGGAAGGACTTGGAGACCAACATATCCAAACTTCACTCTATAGATAGGAAAACTGAAGCAAGAGGGGGCCAACCACAGGCCCTTGGTCTACTTGCTTTAGACCAAGAGGCAGGTCAGGCTGTGGAAGGCTGAGTGCCATGCGTGGGCTCAACTGAGGAGGAGTAAGGTCACCTGGTTGACTCAAGCAGCTGTGAAGGGAACACATAAAAAGAATGTGTGTGTGTGTGTGTGTGTGTGTGTGTGTGTGTGTGTGTGTGTGTGTTAGGGGGAACAGATCTCTGCTGAAGGTCAAGTACTCACTTATGCATATTCAAAGCGGCCACCCATCGATCTGTACTTAATTGTTTTCCTGGGGTTGGGGAAGGAAGTGCTGGGGGCATCGATCTGCTCAGACCCCTAGCACTTCATTGCTCCCCTCCATCTGCTACTCGCGCCACCTGGCCGCCACCAACCTCCATGGTGGGGGGCGGTACATGGCAGGACCAGGGATAGTACTTTTCTTTCACAATCCCTTACAGGCACAACTGACTTGACATCACAGATGAGGAAACTGAGGCCCAGAAAGAAGAGAATTACAAGGGTTAGAATGCTATCAAGTGGCCCAGTGGGAACTGAATTCCTGCTCCACCTGCTAGCAAAGTCCTGGGCTTCTACCAGGGGCTTGTGTAGCTGGCTGGCCCTTCAGACATTTCCCATCGCCTCACCTTTGAAGTCTTGGAACCCCAGGCTGCCCTGCTCCCAGTGGCAGGAAGCATACGGGATACGGTCACTAGGAATGTAGCTCGGGGGAGTTCCCAGAAGCTAGGTGGGGAGGGGAATGCGGGGGAACTAAGGTGGCTGCAGCCACGTTCAGACAGGCACTGCAGTGCCCCCAGCCATGCCCTGGCCTGGAGGTCCCCATCCCACTGGAGACTCCCTCACAGCGGGGAGGTCCTAACACCAGGTCAGAAACCAAAGACATGAGGCTGGACACAGAGTCTGTGCTGAGGCCAAGGGGCTAGTACCCTTCCTTCCCAGCTGCAGGAACCAAGCCCTGGCTCTGCGGGTCCTTCAATCTTAGCACCCTCCCGAGCCGCTTTCCTTGACCACAGACGATACCAGCCACAACTCAACGTCCCAGCCAACCTTCCCACACTTTCCCAGGCCACAGCTGGACCCACAAATTGGTGGCTGGGTGTGAGGCTCAAGGGCAGGGGAAAGAACGCTGGCTTGCAGCCAGGGCAGAGCTGGGGGAGTGCAGGCAGCAAGGGAAAGTAGCCAGTGGGTGGTGCACAGCTGGATGAGCTGCTGAGCGTGGTCAGGGCCATGGCTGGAGCGCAGTGGGCCAGAGAGCAGTGGCGGGCCGGCTTTCAAGTACTTTAAAATCACTTACAAAGGCCGGATTAAACGATCAGAAATTCCATTTAATAGGACAAATAAAGAAATAACAATCTACCCTATCAGCCTGGAGAAGGCGAGCTGGATGGGTTTTTTTCCCCTCTAAAAAGGAAAAAGGGAAGGAAGGGGGAAAAAAGAAGGATAATGTGTGTTTACTCAAGCAAAGAAAAAAATATTTAAGTGATGTCGGGGAGAAGATTGCAGTAACTAGTGAAGAATAACATCGTCTACTTTGCTGTCAAATCACACCCGAATTTCAGTAATAGATTCTCGGCTGACACTCAATTCAATTCGAAGGTGATCCTGCTTTATCCCAGCCCATCAAATATTAAACACTTGCATTAGCAGGTGCTGCCGCTTCCCGGCTTAAAGCGGCGGGCGGGCAGCGGGCTGCTGAGGCCCCTCTGCTCTGCTCGTGGCTTGGGGACAGGGCAGCTCAACGTTATCTGCACGTCATCCTGAGTCTTATCGCAGCTAAGCGGGAAGACCACTTCAGATAACATTAGACGCTTGCCCCGATGAGTCACCGTGATTAGATTATTATTATAATTATGACTCCCCAAGATCTTCCCTAGACTGGGACATGTGGAAGGGGGGTGGAGGGTGGCAGCGCCCAGGAGGGCCAGGCTGGGCCTGGCTGGAACAGAGCAAGCCGGAACCCAGGCGGGAAAGCAGAGGAAACAGGCAAGGCAGCGGCCCCGGTCCCGCCTGACGGATGCCTTTCAGGAAGGGCAGTCTAGCTTGTCAGAGCGAGGGCGAGATGAATTGGCGTCTCCAGCGTGGCCGCGGGTGTCATGCGCACAGTTTCATATTCCCAGATAAGGCATGATAACCAATTGCTGCCATGACATGGCCTCATCCAGCACTTCCTCAGGGGGGCACAGGCGGGGGGAAGGGGGCAGCACGTGCACATGGGTCTGCCAAGCTCCTAATAAGAGGGATTTAATTTTTACAAATGCTGCTTCCAGCGGGGCCTTCACATACCAGCCAAAGTCCAAAATGATATTAAAAACGGTTAATTAAAACTGCTCTCCTTCAGCCTGGTCTCTCCCCCTGCTGCCCCTGCTGAGAACCCTGGCATGTCTCCCCCAGGTACTGTCACACACCCCTGCAGAGCTGAACCTTCAGAAGTGACCACCAGCCTCGGGGCACAGTCCCACAAGCTCCCTCCAACTCCTGCCATCTGAGGAACCCCTCAGTCACCGCCAGCAGACGCAGAAAGCCACCCAGAGAACACAGGGTCCTACAGCAATCTGTGTTCTTACCAATGTGTGGTCTGGATCCTCACACCTGCTACCCCTCTACGCCTGTACCCACATGCCCACCACCCCCAGCACTCACTTCTAAAGTCCCTCCCTGCCAGATACATACACCATCAAGTGTGCACACCCACACAGGCACCAGACTCTCCCTAGGTTACTCGGCGCATCCTTCCACTCCCCACGCCCTCCAGACGTCCCCCATAAGATAACATCCGTCTATGAATCTGAGTAGAGCCTTCCCAGGAGCCCCGCTCAGGACAAGGTGATGTGGGCTGTGTCTCAGAGATTCTGGCTGAGAAGTCAAGGCTCAGACTAGGGAACCAGCAGAACAGGAAGATCAGGGAGGCTGTCCCCTGTGGCTGCCCACAGGGACAGTGGAGAGAAACAGGCCTGTGGGACATTGGAGGCAGCTAGGAAAGCTTCCTGGAGGGAGTGGTAGTGGAGGGCTGGGCGGGGATTTGACAACAGTCCAGGCAGGAGACATAGTAAGGACAAAGGAGAACGGCAGGAGCAAGCTTGGTGAGAGCACAGGAAAGGGCTTGGGTGGGGCTGGGGCAGCCCACAAGGACGGAAAGAGCCCTATCTTGAGGTGCTGGCTCCCAGCTCTGTGTACCAATGGCAACACTGGCATCAATCAAGGGACCTAATTATTGTCCATCCCTGTTCTCCCGCCTGCTTCCTTTCCCTGCTCCCTCCCTCTCTCTTGCCAGCCTGCAGGGTGTGGGGGTAAGGGACCTTGGAATTTTCTGACCTCAATCAGCGCGGGGCAGGAATCTGTTTTAAGAGTTCTTGCCAAGAGCCTGTGCCCAAAAGCCCCCTTCCCACACTGCTTCCAAATTCCTGGGGTGCCACTTCTCCAGCTGCACCTCTCCTAGCCACCAGGGCCCACGCCCTCTCCCCCAGCAGTGGCTTCCTGGCGAAAGAGTTGGGGGGGTGGAGTTGGGGTGAAAGATGCTGGGTCTACCAAACCACCCCACCGCAGCCCTGTGCCAGGCAGGCACGCACACTTCCCTTCCCCTGGGCTGCTGTAATTTCCATGCGCGGGGAAGCAGGTGCCGAGCCACTCCCGGCTGGCTCTTCTCTCTCGTGGCTCTGCCCGCCTTGGCTGCTGCCCCATTAGCTTAGTGGCCAGCCATCTGCGACGGGCCTGCCGCGCAGCCCTGCTGTAGGCGCGGCGGGTGGCCCCCTGTGTAACAGGGAGCTTTGCCATTAGCGCCTTTAATATTCTGACACCTCAGCACAGCCTGCTATTACATGCAAACGCTGATCGCCCTGTGAAATTACATTGCTGGGCCCGCGAAATGGAATCGTGTATAATCAGCCTCCTCCATGCACTGTCAGTCCCATCACAAACACGGCGCCCGGCGGCTTACGGGGGCTTAGCAGCTGCGACAAGTGTATTGGGTTTAATAGATGAAGTAGCCCTCCTCGGCAGCAGCGTCAGATCCTTCAAAGAGGAAGGAAGAGGCATCGATGGCTGCTAGGGTGTCTCGGCCCACCCATTCACTACCTGCCAGGGCCCTGAGGGTGGGGTGGCCACGGAGTGGGCAGGGTAGTGGATGGGGTTAGAACCCAGCTCAGACTCCACACACAAGCACAGACTGCTCTGTAACTTCCAGAAAACCCAGAGCTTCCAAGCTGGAACCAGCACACTGGACCTATCCAGCTTCCTCATGAGGTGGGGAAGAGGAGGCCTTTAACCAGACCTCTGGGTGACATGTCACTTGGTGGACCTAAGGCTGATGGGTCATTTCCCAAGATGAGGAAATAAATCAAATCACCTGCCATTCCCACAAACACCCAACAGATGAAGCTGTAAGGGTGATACTCCGGAGGATTCGGGGGGGGGGGGACAGAAAGCCTGACAGACATAACTACTACTTAATTCCTTATCTAATTGGCCAACACTTCTATAGCTGGTGAGCCAAGTACCAAAGACAGAGGTAAACATGAGGATGGCAGACCCAGCAGCCCAGAGAAAGGCAGTGTGGTCCAGCTCAGGAGTCAGACAAACATGAATTTGGTTCCCAGTTCTGCCAGTTATTAGCACTGTCACTTGGGAGGAGTTATCAAACGTCTCTGAGCCTCAGTCTCCTACACCACAACATGGGATGACAGTTCTTTCTCCGGGTATACCTGAGGTCACTCGGGTCCACTCCCACTGCACCCTCCAGATATTCTTGATGCCGTCACCCAAAATGCGTATTGCCTTTGAGAAAGCTGCTCCCTCTCCCTTTTCTGGGCTCAGCCTAGCAACCAGTTGTGGCCGACTGTGTTTTCCGGGGATGGCTGCAACACCATCTCCCATGCTCTTCTTACAATGTGACTTTGACACCCCTGTTATCAAGAGAGGGAGTCTATGTCCCTCTCTTGGAAACAGCGTTGGCTTTTGCAACTATTTCAACTAACAGAGTAACACAGAAGTAATGCTATGGGACTTCAAGGCAAGTTCAGAAATACAGGAGGCAGCTTCCTCCTCATTCACTGAACACTTGCCTTGGGGCCCTGAGTGGCTCTGTAAGTAGCCAGATTGCTCCCGGGCAGCCATCTTGTGAGGAAGCCCAAACTAGTCTGTGCAGAGACCACGTACAGAAGCCAGGAGACTAGGCAAAGAAAGAGAGATGCCCAGCCAGCCCCCAGCTGACCCAGTCACACCCTGTGCCAGCTCCAAGGACTAACTACAAATGCCTGAGAGAAGCTGAGTCAGAACCACCTTCCTGAGCCCTTCCTAAATTCCTGACCCACAGAAACCTTGAGATACAGTAAGATAGCTGCTGTCGTGTTAAGTCACTAAATTTGGGGGTGACTAATTATGCAGCAATACTAACTAGAAAACCAATACCTACTCACTTCTGGATACACTCTGCCAATACCTTCAACTTCTTGCTGCTTTGAGACTATTCCTCCCCTCCCTCTGGGACTCTATTCCAGGTCATCATCCACCAGGTAACTTCAGTATCTACAGGACAGCCCACCCATGAACCTTGCCTGCCTTTCAGTTTCTCAACTTCCTGGGCTCTAACGACCTTCTCCTCTACCTATTTCACCCATCCATCCTTACGGCCACACCCGGGGCCTTGTTATCACCCAGAACTGCTCTCCCTAAGCAATCTTACAATGACAGATTCCACTCTGACGCCAGTCTCCTCTCCTCCCAGCTTCTGTACCCTCTACTCTTGCTCTTTTCCCAGTCTGTCCAACCCCTTCTGGTCTCGATCCTTTGTCTACCAGGCCTGGAGCCCTGGGATCTATCACGTCAAGCACCCATTCCCCAGTCTTCAAACCCCTGCCCGCTTACCCTAGGTACACCTTCCCTGAAAAAACCCAATGGTGACTCCATTTCTCCACACTTGCACCTGAGCTAAGTGATGCTGGAAAGTCACTCTGATGCATCAAAAGTGGCCACTATGGGTACAAGATCACAACCTGAGCAATTCTCAGTGGTATGCAACAATCCGACTCTTCTCTGACTTTCACAAATCTAATAAAAGCTGTGGCACAGAACTCTTTCAACTGCATGCCCCTTGTCTACTAATGCATCTGTATCCTTCCCTGCATCTGTACCTTCACCAGCGCTGTTCCAACACAAGGGACACCGACACCTCACTTCTTGTCTAAGGCCAATCCCGTACTTGTGCTCAACATCTCACCCTTCTCCTGCCTGCTTAGTCCTGCTCCACCTGGGATCCCCTTTTTTTCTAAATCCTTAACCTCCCCCTCTCTGCTGGCTCCTTTCCACTAGCATTTTAGCAAATGTTTGAATCTCTATCAACTTTACACAACTTCTTGGGCCTCAGGTTCCTCTTTGTAAAATGGGGGTAATAACAGTTCCTACCCCAGAGCTGATGTGAGGATTAAATGAATTATTGTGTGTAAACTGTTTAAAACAATAGCCGGCCCTCTGAAAGTTATGTCAGTATTAGATTATTATTTTTAAAGCCCTCCATTCACTCCATATCCCCATCTGGTGACTGACTTGTTTTCCTGTTAACAGCCAAACTTCTCAAGGTTGTCTCCCCTTGCCTCTACTCACCTCCCACATTGCTCCTGAACCCCTGCAGTCTGGCTTCTGGCCTGACCGACATTTAGCTCCTGCTAAAGCCAATGGTCCTCACCACGCTGCCCACACCTAGGGACAGTGTCAGAGCTTTGCTGTCTCTGCCTCTCTGTGCCTGCTTCAGCTTTCACACTCTTCTCCTTTGGTTCTCTTTGCGTTCTCCTATCTCTCTGATCTGCCACTTTCCTCATAATCTCCCTGTAGTCCCTTCTTCGTGCAGACCATCCTCCTCCTCATGCGCTCAGGTGCCCTCACTTCCTGTCTTTGTCTACACTCTACCACTCTCCCTGGGTGACTTTTTCAACTTCCTGTCTTCCACCTCTCCAACTTCCGAATCGATACTCTTTGCCACTACTTGAGTATTAACCACATATATTCTATTGCCTACCTGACATTTCCACCTGGATTTCACCCGGGTACATCATTCTCAAACATTAAAACAAACAAACCAACAAAAAAAACCCAAACCAAAAAAACACGCCTCAACATCTCCTCCCCCAAGTTACCCTTCTCTTGGGTTCCCAAATCCCAGTGAAAGCCATTATCATCTCTGTGGTCTATAGAAATGTGGGGTCAACTGTGTCTTCTTCTTCTTCCTTACTGCCCCGAGTCCTGGGAGTGCTGTTTCATGCCTCCAAGACTTGACTTGAGCAGTTCCTTCAGCCTGCCTAGAATGCCCTCGGCCTTCTCCCACTGTCCTAACGAACACGTACTCTTCTTTCACCACTAACTCAAAGTACCTTCCTTTATCAAGTCTTCCTTGACTCGTCCCTTCTTTAAACCCAATCATACTCTGAACAGCATCCGTAACACCAGATTTGTTTACATAACTGTTACCCCACGACGACACTGGGAGATTTTTTTTTTTTTTAAAGATTTTATTTATTTGAGAGAAAGAGCACACATGAGAGGGGAGAAGATCAGAGGGAGAAGCAGACTCCCTGCCGAGCAGGGAGCCCGATGCGGGACTCGATCCCGGGACTCCAGGATCATGACCTGAGCCGAAGGCAGTGGCTTAACCAACTGAGCCACCCAGGCGCCCGACACTGGGAGATTTTTAAGGGCAAGGGCTGTATCACTGTTTCTCTAAATGGTCTCCGTTAAGGGAAGGGAAAATAAGACGTCTCTTTGGGCCTAATTTTGCCACGCAGGAAAGCCTGGTTTTCAGAGTTGCTGCTCCTGTTGACCCTATCCAGTCTCCTTCAAGAACCACTGCTGTTCTTGCCCAGCAGACCAGGAATCCCCCCCAACAGTCAACCTTAGAACTGGGCGCTCAGCATCCTATGTTAGGAGAGAAGGGGAGGCTGTTCCTGTCCCCCTTCTTTTTCTGAGCTCTCTGGCCATATGGGTAGCTCCCACTCCGTTCCTGTGGCCCAGCAGAGGCGTGGCCAGCACAACTATAACAGCAAAGGGACTGACACTCACATCAGCTGACAAAACCCATCCTCTCTACGCCTGGTGGGTAGTTCTGCATGTTCATGGTGTTCCCTGGCTACCAACATCCTTTAGGGCCCCAGAGCTGCCGCTGCCTCTATCCATCCACAGACCTTGAGTGAGATGATTGTTGTGTCTGTACTTAATCTTCCTGCACACAGCCCACAACAGGACAGCTGCCTCCAGTGTGCTGGACCGACACCACAGCCAAGGCCAGGTTCACGGCATCGGAAGGACAGCTGCCAACTCCATTTGATCCCATGAGGGTCCCGGGTCTATTTTCAGGTGGAGTAATCCAGAGCCTCTGCTTCACTGCTGAGTCAGAGGGGACTTGGGGACACTGAGCTTTCTGAGGCGAGAACCAGATAAGGAGCTCCTGAGCCACGCTGCCTGAGCCCCCACGGAAGAGGCTGGCCTCTCTGGGGCTCCACACGCACTGTCAGAGTTGAAGGCAGCAGGTCTTAGCCAGCTGCCCAGGGTGAGAGCGAACTTGTGTGTTTTCTTTGTTTTCATTACAATTTCCTCTCCCATTGCTTCTTTTTAGCCAGCCCTTTCCTCCCCGGGGTGCTAAGGATTGAATGAAACACCACCCCCGGCTCCAATAAGTGTATTTCAATTACATCTGTCACTGCATAACGATATAATGATATATCATGTGATATTAAATCCATGGTAATCATATCAGGGATTTTTTTTAATCGTGCACTAATCACATTATTACATCTCTATAATTAACAACAGGAGGTATGGAAATTCAGTTAAGGCAGAAGGCTCAATGTACTCCCCTCACCCCATCCCCACCCTACCTTCCCCAGATTAGGGCCCAATTAGGAGTTGGGAACTGCAGGGCACTAGCGTGATGGGCCAAAGCCCCCACCTCCCAGTGCCTTGGCCACGGGCAGAGCCTTCAGCATCCAGGGATGGCAGAGACAGGTCAGACTGAGACCAGGAGCATCTTGTACATGCTCAGTAGAGAGCCTGGGGTAGAGGCCACCCAGAGAGGCCCAATGACAAGGCTTAGCTGGGCCTCCTAGGCCCCCTGTCACTGCAGCACCAAATCTTCTCCATGTGGAGGGGTGTTACCTTTCCTTCCAACCAGCAAGGCTCTCAAAGGTGCTTTCAAAGCACAAGACAAATTCCTGCCTCATGGTCTCCTAGATCAGAATTCCTCTTGCTACTGCTACACACATTCCCTCTCTCTGACCTAGCCCTCTGTGGCGGCAGCTCTTAACATCACCAAGTCCGGCAGCTGTGATGTCGCTGCCTCTTGGTTCTAAAATCCCTGAGCTGAACAAACCCAGTTCCTCCTGGGGCCATTCTTCCCCAATGCTTTCTGTGAAGCCTGGCACTTCATATTGCATGACAAGTGGGTTTTTGATAACGACTGGGGTTGTTCCCCCATCCCCCAAAATGGTCCGGGTTCTTACGTCCTTGCACCCAGACCTATATGGAGAGGGGAAGGGCCTGGGACTGCAGCTTGAACTATGTCAAATGACCCTGTCTCTCCCACCTCCCCCACCCCTCCTGATACCGAGCGGTTAGGGCTAATCCCCTCAGGGGTGTCAGAACCAGTCTGCAAAGCAGAATTCTGTGTTTCAAGTCCAAAGCTTTGAACTTGGCATGTAACTAGTCCTCAGTGAGGGGCAGGCATTTTGCTAAGTTTGACTCTCAGAAGTTGGACAGGCCTGAAGATAAAAGAGAAAAATCATGTCCTTTTTCCTAATAAAAAGGAGACACTAATAGCAGTCAGCACTTAGGCAAGCACTTTAAGTTTCTAAAGTGCTTTCCAAATTAAAATATAATCCTTTACTGAGCATGTGACACCACCACCACCACCACCAACCCCTCACACACGAAAGCATGTGCCTGCTTGCACATAGCACATACACCTTCGCTTTCTTTCTCCCTGGGAAAAATGAAAACGGTGTTCAAAACCTTCATCCCAGACCTCCCTCCATCTTCACCGGCTTGCTCATATAACACACACTTATTGAGCAATTACCATGTGCCAAGCTCTGTGCTAGGTGTTGGAGACACACAGATCAAGTGCACTAGGTCACTGCCTTCAAGGAGCTTCACAGAAACTCACATGCAGTGGGGGCTGAGATCAACAAGAGCCTTGAGGTAGAAACCCTTACCAGGTCTGGAGGGAAATCAGCTAGAAGACTGACGTGGCTTTCAGTAGGACATCCAAGGCAGGGTGCCTAGAGAAGGTGGACATGTGGGCCTGGAGCTCAGGTCAGAGGTCTAAGCTGAGACAAGAAAGTCCTAAGAATGTGTATGGGTGGCACTTGAAACTAAGTAGGTAAGATCACCCAGAAAGAGAATAAAAAAGCTCTGAGGGTCAGAAGAGGCCCTCTCTTCTTTGACGTGTGGAGGGAAAAGAGAAAGGCCGAGAGATGAAAGGCTGAAACCCTAGAGCCTCCAGAACCAGCGCCCAAAGAGCCTCCTCTCTGGGCACACCCACCATCCTGTCCCCGTACGCACTTGTCACCGCCACTTTCACTCTGCCTGGATGTGGTTTGATGGAAGAGTGCAGGCTCTGCAATCACACTGACTCACTTGTGACAAACATTTACGGACAGCCTATTATATGCCAGGCCACTTGCATACATTAGCAATACAGACACAGTACCATCCTCAGAGAGCTTCACAGTCTGTTGGAAAAAGTGGATGTTAAATAAACAGCTACATAAATAACCACTAAGCTGTACCTATAGTAAGGACTCAAAGAAAGGTAGGCTGTTAAGACAGGATGGAAGATGGGAACCTGACCTAGATGGGGAACACTTCCCTGAGGACAGGGAAGCACGAACTGATGGACTGGAGGGGAAGGTGTTTGGGGTGTAGGGAATGATGCATGCTAGAGCCTTCAGGCAAAGGGTAAACAGCACTTGGAAGGAATCAAACACTTGGTACCCCTGGAGCACAGGAGGCCAGTGTAAGATGTGGCTGATGAGGAAGGCAGGAGATGCCCAGCCACGTAGGGCCTCACGGGACACAATAAAGGGTTTCACTATTGTTTCCTAAGGTGATGGAAGCCAGCCAAGGGTCTACCACTGTCATGCAATGTGATCTTAGGGTGCTGTGCCAAAGTCAAAAGTTAGTTGCTTTGCACACCTGTCCCTCCCTATTCCTAAGGACAGTCAGGCCTGGAAAAAGCTAATCAAGAACCAAGACCATTTTCTCCTGGAAGGAGAGGGAGAAACTGCACAAGCAGCTGAACTTATTCATTTATTCACTGAAGACTCACACACTGAAGGCCTGCCAGACCCTGGCACCTCAACTAAATCACATGTATACTCTGCCCTCAAGAATTCACAGTCCTTTGCAGGGAAATGAATACAGATGCCACGAAGTGCCCAGTCACTGTGACAAAGTGATCAGTGAGAACTGCAGTAGTGTTACGAAGGAGCAAAGTGCTTAGGCCCAAAGGCATCTGGAGCCCAGTTTAGGTGTGTTGCCTCCTGGTCCTCTCCTCACCGCAAGCAGCAGCTGGCTGGCTGGGACAAGCACTCCCACACACACTGCACTTAGGGCTGGGGGCAGAGTGTGAGGAGGACCCTGAGCCAAGGCTCCCAGGAAAGGGCCGGAGACCAAGCAGAAATGAACTTGAGCCAGGATCTTCTGACTGCACAAATGAAGGTTGGAAGGATGTGACCAAAGCTGTACAGAGAGCAGAGGAGGGAAAGGCTCACTGTATCATCTCAGGATGATGGAAGGGGCACCTTTAGAATAAGCAACAGGGCTTAAATAGGAAATCATTTCAGGAAATGATTCCAGCAACTCTAGTCCCCAGGACTAGACTTCCTCTTTGGAAAGTGAGGGGCTTAATTACTTGACTTCTTAGGTCTCTTCCTGATCTGAAATTCACTGGATCCGAGGTGAACCTCCCACAAAAGTCAGGCTTATTTCTGATCCCACATCTTTGCTTACACTATTTCACCCCCAAAACACTGGCCTTCCTCCACCCTCTCCAAATCCTACTCTGTCTGCCAGGACACCACTTCCAGGAAGTCCATCCTGATTTCTCTTCCTCCCTCCCCCATATCCCACCCTGACCTCCACAGTTCATACTATGGTTCTCCCTATAGCACTTTGCTTAATTACATATTACATGGGGTCTGGTTCTCTTACTTGACTGGTCTGGAGACTGTCTTGTCTCTGCCTGACCCCTGACATCCATTTCAGAGGCAGGAGGGGAGCTCTACTCTTCCAGGCCCTAGAAGCAGGCAGAAGTCTGGGTCCCCACTCCCTCTGCCCACAGTCCTTTGAGAACTCGACAGGCCTCTACTTGAAAAGGGTGCTAAAAGCAATGATGTCTCCAAGTGCGATGGGAGATATTTGTGTCTGCTTTACCCTTGGCTTTTTGCTCCGGTTCAGGTAGGAGCGGGGTGGGCCGGCTGGCAGATCTGAGAGCGCGGCACGCCCCAGCGGGCAGGGCGCACAGCGCGGGGAAGGCGCGAGTCAGTCTGGAGTGCTCCCCATTTATCAAGCTCACGCAGGCCGCCAGCCGAGCGAGTCTTTCTATCATTACACCTCTCAAAATCCGATTCATACCACTAATCCTGCCTTCATTCTCCCAGATTAATAACATCTCTTTCAACCTTCACAGTGTGATAAATAGACAAAGAGAGAACAAAAGGAGAGACAGAAGAGAGAGAAAGAGCTGGAGCAAGTCCCCATAATAGAGAGAGCCGAGAAAGAGGAGAGGGAAAAAAGGAGAGTGAGCGAGAGCAGGCAGCGGCCGGAGACTACAGCTACCTCAGAGAGCCGCTGAGGAGAGCAGGCCGCTGCGCCCCGCTAGGCGCTCCGCTCCGTCCCTGAAGAGAAAGAAAGGCTCGTTAACAGCTCCTTCCTGCCTGCACTTTTGTTCAGATTCTTTTCTTCCCTTCCAATCCTGCTTTAGGTCAAATTCTAGTGAAAATGAGTCTCCCGGCTTCCCGGGCTCCTCCCAGCCTCCCTACCAGGCCCAGGGAACCAATTGGGCCCCTGGCAGCAGGGCTGGATCTAGGCCCAGGCAGGGCTGGGAATGGGTTTAGCAAGGGTGGGGCAAGCTGGCCTAAAGCTTCCCCAGAGCTGTTGCCTTAGCCTGGCCCCCTGCCTTGCTCGTCAGGCTGACCAGGAGAGGAAACAGAGCAGAGGGAGGGCCTGGGGTCCATTTCCTAAGGCTCTGTCCTGTACATCTCTCTGACCTAAAGCTCTGGCTGGTCTAATCCAAGGCCCCTAGCCCCCAGCAGCCCAGCTAGATGGTGAAAGTAGGCACCACTCAGGCTTGCTAAAACTGAGGTGTGGCTCATACCATCAAATTATGATGGAGAAGTGTGCCTGGGAAAGTAAATCCCACTGGGTCCCAGCCCTAGCCCTAACACAACTGATCTGTGATGATTCTCCTTGTTCTCTCTGCCCAGAAGCTCGCCCACACTTGTCTCCATAGCACACTCCCCATCCTCCTCACAGACTCAAGTTCAAGAGCCACCGCCCCCCCCCCCCACCCCCCCCCCCCCCCCCGCCTTCTGGATGCCCGTCTGAGCTTTTCCAGGAGAATTCAGGCACTCCCTCTTCTGGGCTCTGGAAAGCAACACCATTTGCTACATCACCCTGTAGTGACTATCTGTCTCCCTCACTCCACTGGGAGTCTGTCAGAATTCTGAGTTCTCTATTCCCAGGTCCAAGCTACCCATGGCACTTCCATTCTTTCTTGACTTTGCCCAAACTATCCCTAGCAGGAGACTAAGCCGAACAAGAGTTGACCCTTCCTCTGGACTGCCAAGTATTCCTAGGCAGCCCGCAAGCCTAGCTGAGAGGCAGCGGCAGAGGCACTCCAGCCGGGGGAACCCTCTTGGCTCTGCACACCCACTTCCTTCACAATCCGTCAGATGGGACAAGGTAGGGTTTGTTTGTTTTTTTTTAACAGTACAAAAACTTCACTGACTTAAACCTGATTAGAATATGCCAGATGAGAATCAATATTGTACAGAAAGTTGTACAGAATTTTTTACATAGAAAACTTTATGTCCATACCACATACGTTTTCTCTGAAAAATTTTTTTACATCAAGCACCTCAGAGATTACTCTATCCCTTACTATACTCTTACGGTGGGAGGTGGGGTGGCGCATATAGAGAAGGAAGGCCTGTCTTGCCCAACCCAGCCTAGTGGGAGGAGCCGTCCAAGAGAGTCAAGGCTTCTCCAAGGATAGAGGTTGGTGGAGGAGAGAAGCAGAGCCTCAGTAAAAAGCTGGTGGCCTTGTGGTCTGTTTAGAAGCAAGTCCTATCTAGGGAATATCTTGCAGACACTTGCCAGCTACTTTTCTCTGAAAAGCCTCCCCCTATCCCCTGCCCAAAACACAGCCCTCCTTTTGGATCAAAATGGCTGCTACCTACTCCCACCATTCATTCCTGGGGACCCCATCACTTCCAGCTCTAACCCTTAGGTTTGGGGAAAGAACCTGAAAGCTCAGAGAACTGGAGGCTTCATAGAGCCAAGTAACAGAGCAAAGTGGGTAGAGTGTAGTCCTTGGGATCATATCCCTCTCACAAAAAAACCAGAAAATCTGTTATGACCTTCCTTCAGCCCTGTATCAGGACTCTCCACACTCACCTGCTCCACCAGGCCTCCAAGATCAGATACCTACAATAGAGGGGTGTGAAAGAATGACAGCGACCAACATTTGTCCATGAGTCCAAGTGACCCAAGGAGATGGGTAAGAGGCAGAATCATACAGTCTCAGTGAAGGAGAAAGGGTCCTCCCTACAACCAACCTAGCCCACTGGTACCCTGATCTCCAGGGCAGGCTAGGTTTAGCTGGCACACAGGTCCATACTGCTTTCAAGCCTAAGGCCACAGGAGAATTCCAGAAACATGGATCTCGGCCCCTTCCTTCCCAAAGAGCCCACATTAAAGGCAGATCAGAGAGCCTCAGCCAGTCAACCCCCCTGCAGCCCTCTAGATACCCAGCCAGCAGGCCCAGACACCCCTCAACTTGCTCTAACCAGCTCCCAAGCTCTAAACTCCCAGGTAACTTCCTGGACAACTTCCCCAGGGGCTCAGAAAGATGCTCTAGCTGTTGCAGCCCCACCCCAGACAGGAGGACAATTCCAGGCTCTGAGAAGTCAAGTCATGGCAGCCCCTCCATCCTCTGCCTCTGTTGCCAGTCCTTACTCAATATACAGTCTCAGCACCAACCTTCTAGGTAAGCCTCCACCGGGTCACCCAGCTCTGAGGGATGAACCTCATTCCTTCAGGGGGATTGACCCCTTCAATTGAGAGGGACAACCTAGACCCCAGTAAGGGACCTGTCTGGGGAGCAGATAGAAGGAAGTCAGACAGACACAACAGGGTCTCTGGCAGGTCAAGAAGCTAGTCCCAGTGATGCTTTTCCCCTGAACCAGACTTCGAAAGCTCACCCCCAGAGTATCTAGTTCTAGAGCCCACTCCTCCAGGCAGCCAGTGGCATAGAGCAGGAAAGAAGTTGGGTCCTAATGTGTAAAAAGCTCCAGCAAAGCAAAATCATTTACTCTTTGGTGTGACTGCTCAGCAGAGCTAATAAATCTTGCATGAGCAGGGCCGATTCTAATTTCCTAATATGAAAAGGCATTTGGATTGAGAGAGAGGGGGAGATAAAAGTGATTGAATCTCCAATAGTCCAGGTTACTGACAAGAAACATCCTGCTCAGCCCTGAGAGAAGGATGGCAGCGCCTGCCCGCCTGCACACACCCATCCGTTCTGCCCCCCTCTTGGCGCGATACATCTCAGTCTCGTCTATTGACAGGACGTGGCTTTAAACACAGTTACACAAGTTATCATTTCTGCCTTCTGATCAATCTGAATTTTCAGGACAATTACCCTCTTAATCAATGATTGCTATCAGCAGCCCTGCGCCTGGACGGATTTCTCAGCAAGGTAATCATGCCGCCAGGCTGGACGGCGCGTGCATAGGCAATGAAGCTCCGGGTGGGGTCTCCTCCCTCCCTCCTGAGTCCCCCATATCCCAGCGCCGCTGCCAGTATCGAGGACAAGGACGGCAAAGTGTGAAGGCCACTTCAAGGAGTGATGGGACTAGACGGAAGGGAGGAGGGGAGGGGGCCCAGCCACCCAGTCAGCCTTTCAGACCACCTGATTATGGAACAAACCTATTAAAACCCTAGATTTATTGCCCACCACCCTGATGCATCTCCACATGCCCTTCTGCCATCATTCCTACCTCCTAATTAGCCTAATAAAGCCCAATTCTAATTATGGGCTCAAACTATTAGGGTGAGTAAATGCAAAGAAAAGAGAAATATTGGCTTTACTAATCTCTCAGAGGCTACTGGTTCTAGAAAGTCCTTTTCTTTTACAGACCTGGTTCATACAGGCTACTGACTGGAATGGCAGGGGCAACCTCTTCTCCTCCTCAGATACCCAGGCATCTGGAGCTGTCACAAAGCCAGCCTGGCCTAGAGCCAGGAGGCCATCCAGCTCAACACTCCCTCCAGGGCCTTTCCACAGATTCTACCCTCCTTGCATAAAACAATCCAGGGCCCCTGAGGAAAAGAGGAAGCAGGGATTGGGGGTTAGAGTCAGTCTCTGCCTCAGTGTTGAGTTCGCCAGAGACCTTACTGGCCTTACTTGCCACCAAGGGGGCAACTCAGGAAAGCTTCTCAGATTAGCTCTTGTTGGGCAAAGGACTGACACCAGAGAGGCCAACAGTGGAATGAGAAGGGCATGGTCCAGGACACTGACAATGAACTTACGCCTCAGCATGGGTGGCAGGTATGTGAATATAGATATAGGGGGCAGAGTGGCTTGGGAAATTTGCTATTACATCCCAAGAGGGAAGAGAATTAGAAAGCATGCACGTATTCATACACTGATATTTACTGAGTGCTAGCCATGGGCTAAGTGGTGGGGATACAGCAATGAGCAGTATAGGAGTGACCCTTACTCTTAGAACTCACAATCTACTTGGAAAGACAGGTGTAAAACAAACAAACAGAACACCAAAAATGCAAAAATAATAAAGTGAACTTGTACACAAATATTCATAGCGGCATTATTCCTAACAGTCAAAAAGTGGAAACAATCCAAATGTTCACCAACTGATAAATGGATAAATAAAATGTGATATATCCATACAACGGAGTATTAGTCAGTAATGAAAAGAAATGCAGTGCTGATTCATGGTACAACATGGATGAACCTTGGAAATGATGCAAAGTGAAAGAAGCCAGTCACAAAAGACCACAAATAAGAAATTCCCAGAATGCAAGAATAGGCAAATTTATAGACTGAAAGTAGATTAGTGGTTGGCTAGGGCTGGTGCATTTTGGGAAAATGGGAAGTGACTGCTAATAGAGTTTCTTTTAGTGGGACACAAGAGTGTTCTAAACTCAGACGGTGATGATGGGTGCACAACCTCAGGAATATACTAAGAAATACTGAATGGTACACTCTAAATGGATAAATTGTATGGTATATGAATTACAGTTCAACAAAACTTTTTTTTTTTTAGGTACACTAGCACAGAAGAAGTGCAAAGAGCCCACAACAGCCTCACCTAAGTGAACAAAGCCAGAAAGCTCTACCATGGTACCTAGGCACTTAATAAATAGGTGTGTGAAAGAGAAGGAAGTTGCCAATGGGAAACGCAACAAGTTTTCAAAGAGGACATAAAGAAGTTAGGTCTTGAAGGGTTAAGTAGTTCAGTAGGCAGGAATGCAACAAAGGGCATTCTAGGTAAATGGAATAAATATGAATAAGGTCTGCAAGTGACCATGCAGGCTATCCTGGTATAGCTGAAAACCCAAAGGGGTTTCAAGAGGTAGGCCAGAGAGCTTGTACTGCACACAGCAGACATCAAGATTTTTCAAGTAGAGGAGTCAGATGATCAGTACAGGAATAGCTTGGGCTTTGACGGTTTAGGCATGGGAAACAACATGTCACAGGTGAAAGGCCACAGTTTCTGGAGTCACATATCCAGCATTTAAATCCTTCAGTTTTTCTCCCAATAAACTTGAATGACCGATGAGGGCTGGAATTTTGTCTATTTTGCTTGCTATTTTATTCCCAGTGCTTGGCAGAGTGCCTGACCTAGTAGGTGGTCAACAGCCATTTACTGAATGAAAATGAATGAATGAATATGTTGAATCCAGTCCCATTTGACAAACATTGATTTAACATCTACTGTGAAGTTCGCACTGGTTACACAGTGTGAGCTCTTCATGGGCAGGGTCCCTGTCGGATCTCTGCCTCAGTGACTCACACGGGTTCTGTTTGGCACAGGGCAAGTGTTCAAATTGTATTAATACCCCTCCCTCTCCTGGTCTAGGAGGTTTCCCTCAGACCCAGTGAATCTTGGATAGTGTGGCATGAACACGATGCAGTGGCTGACAAGAAAAAGGGAGCTAAAGCTGTCAGGGTGCAGGGCTTTGGAGCAGGTGGTAGTACCCAAGGTATTCGATCCACAGCAAGCCATGGTGCTCTAGGAAGGCAGCAGGCAATTCCACTTATTAAAGCTGGTGAGGACCTGAGTGGGAATGACAGACCCACATTCCCACAGCCCGCTCACAGCATCCTCTGCAGATTACCCTGCACCCAAGGCCCAAGTGCAGGGAGGGGGCCAGCACAGAGGTGAGGTGGGAACATAAGCTGCAGGTTGTTCAGGTGGACGAGGAGGAGAAGGTCTGGACCTCACTTCCTGAGCACCCTGTCCTGACCCCAGAGATCCGCCATTTCCACTTCTCCCCTCTGGTCAGGAGAGCCCTTCAGCTCACTGCTGACCACAGTATGAAGGGGGCTCCTCAGCCTCCCAGCCCCCAATTCCTGTAGGGCCTCCTCTCCCCTCCCTGTTCTTCCCTCCCTTTCCTTCCTGCAGAGCTTCCCTTGAGCCATAAAAATAAAATAAAACACAAACACCCACAGTCCAGGAGGAGGGCGTCAGACAGATAATGGGCATTTTATATCTTTTTATGACACTCCCCATAGGCAGCTCGGCAATCACAGCGCAATAAAGGCAGGCATGCAGCTTGCATAGTTAAACAACTGCCGGGTAATTAGGCACAGCAAACACACCACTGGGGAGGCCGCAGGGTTGCCCTGGGATCTGCCTGCAGCCAGCCAGTCCTCCCTCCAGCAGCCAAGTAGGTGCAAGGCCCAGGCCCAGCACCATAAGCCCTGGTCATGGTGCTGAAGACAGACCCCTGGCTGCCGCCCTCTGCACACTTGGGCTCATGCTCGTGTACACTCACAGGCACAGCTGTGTGCACCCATACATAAACACTTCCCAAGCAGCTAGCTTGGACCACATCTTCCCAGAAGGACCACTCCTCTTTTCCAAGTAGGGCAGCCTAGCATCTCTCGAGGGCCCTGCATTAAGGCCCTTGAAAAAGTCACTGGCCCAGCTGCAGCCGGGGCAGGCTCACCCGGCTAGCTCTGAGCTTATCGAGTCACACAGGCAAGGGACATGTAAACACAAAGACATGCTTACATGGATTCTCTCTCTTGTGAATTCTAACTCATACAAAGCTGAATTCAAAGTAAATTATTTTTAAAAACACACCCAAACACACTATACACAATTCCTATTACTGTACTTAACTACCTCTATTGTATTTTTCCCCATTTCCCCTGCTAGACTGGGAGCCCTGTATAGGTAAAGACTAGACCTGATTCATCTCAGAGTCTAAATGCCCTGATACACAGGGCTTTAGAGAGTGACTGGTGGCTGAATGTGAATTTAGAGGTCCTGGCGCAGGCAGGGCACAGGTCACTAGGTCCAGGCTGATCTAAGCTTAGCTTACAGATAAATGTCCTCCCAGCACCGAGGACACCTCACTGTGAGTCCACACAATGCCTGTTCCTTCTCTAGTGACCCAGCCAGTTAAATTCAGAAATTTCAGGGAACTGGTGGCAAATTCATGGGACAGAATAGACAAAACCCTGCTACAATCCTATTTGAAGACTGAGATAGCCAAAGGTCCCATATCTCGAAGCCACCCAAATCAGCTTTGAGGAATCAGCCGGGGAAAATTAAAGCACCCTAAGCTACTCTTCCCCCAAAAGAGCTGACAGCAGGCCAAGTGAGCTCACACAAAGGCTTTGGGTTGAACTAGCAAGTTTCATATGAATGTGAAAACATGTCCAGCTATTTGTTCTGGTCTCTACCTGGCCATCACTCTGCACCTGCCAAGACAATCAACAAAGGGGACCAAAGGCCAGAGGAAAGGCCTGGGCTGCAGCCTGCCTTTAAGGTATTGAGAGGCCCCCTTCCTACCACACTCCAAAGGAGCAGGGAGACAACAAGCTTCACCTCACCCCATGTTCTCACGGAGAAGCCTGAAGCCTCAATGGCATTCAACTCTAGTCCAGGCCACCCCAAACTGTGACAGGACCAGCTATCCAAACCCCTCCCTAATACCTGAGCCCCAGCTCTCCTGACCTGATGCCAGGCAAGGCTCTGCCTTCCCTAGACCCTCAACTTTTCCTAGTGGGATAGTAGAGTAGTCCAAAGGCTGGAGATCAATGTAGGTAAGGGTTTAAGGGGAACTTCTCTCACCTTCCTTGCCTTTGTCTCATTTTTTGCTGAGAACAAAAAAGAGGAAACCTAAAGTACCATGAATGATCTCAGAATGGCAAAGGTAGAAGAGATTGCCTTCTCCAGCCCCCGTATTTGTCAGATGAGGAAACTGAGGGCATAGAAAAGGCAAATGACCCGACACCAGAGCCCATGTCTTCAATCTTCCAGCTTCAAGTTCAGCCCAGGGTTCTTTGTATGTTGCTGTTTTCCAGAGATAAGGGCCACATCTGCCCACCTTCAAGTGGGCACATATTTCCACAGACCCCATATTTACACCCTTACCATATTCCTACACGTGGTCATGTGCAAACACCTGAGTATATGAAGATACAAACCTCCCACATGGACAGATACACTTCTTTAAACATATACAGATATCCACATACACTGGCACACCCCCATACACACACAGACAGACCCCATTAATTAGGTGCCACTTCCAAGAGACTTGGATTATGAGGCCAATCCCTATTCTTCCCCAGTCACTGCCTTTCACTGACCATACAACTAGTAATGGCTGGTATGTTTTTGCCCCAGCCTCTTGCTCCAACCAGGCCAGATCAGAGGAACTGCCTGTAGGTGGTATTTGCTATGGGACAAGTGACAAGAAAGCCAGGAAAGGAGAGAAGCTGAATTTACATCCCGTTCATGGGGCCTTGGGTGAGCTTAATTTCTCTGAGTCTCTACTTCAGCACCCATAAAACAGGGACAACAGCCACTCCCTTGCTGCACAGCTGTGAAGATGAAATGAATGAACGTGTGTAAAACACCTGGCACGGAGGCTAGCGCCAACTGGGGCTCCAAACGTTGGTGCTCTATTATTGACACTGGCAGACGTGGTCAGCCCTGCTTTTCCAGAGTGGCAGCAGGGAAACGTGGGAGGGAGAAGGGAGGCAGGGCTGTGCCTCCTGCCTTCAACAAAGTCTCTTTGTCCTTTTCTCTCCTTTTCTGTAACTCCTTCCAGTTTCTAGGGTCCAGAGTCACAGTAACAACAACAACAAAACAGAACAGAACACAAAAAGAAAAAAAATGAAACAAAACAAAAACTTGGGAGAAGGCAGAGTAACTCAGGGTTCCCTTCTCTCAGACTTAACACTGAGTGTAGATGAGTCAACCTCTCCCTCGCTTTACCTCTCTCCCCAGTGGCCCTCAGCTCTTCCAGTGTCTTCCTGACAATCCCCTCTGCTGGCCTAGCTCTGTGGATTGAGAATTCTGATGGGTTCAAGAACGAGATCTAGTCCCTGTGCTTGAGTGGCTCACGGTCCTGCACAGGGACAGACCGGGCCACACAAAATAACCAAGAGGCCTGGACCTTGGGCTACTCTGGGCCCTAGAGGTTAGCCCGACAGTTACAGTCTAGGCTCGATAGTCGGGATGCCTAGGCTTAAATCCAAGCCCCAAACAGACCCAGGAGAGCTCACACGCTCCCTTGTTCTCAGGAGTCGCTTCCTCAAGGACACAAGAGAAAGACAGAGGAGCATCACAGTGGGACCAGGAGAAAGAGGTGGTATCACCTGATAGGACACAGATCTGAGCAGCAGCCGGCAAGAGGGAGACCATGTGGCGGGCCTCGCCGCAAACACCTGCCACGGACGGCACTGCAAGCAACTCCAGGGTAGAGATCGACTTGTAGCAGCAGCAGGGAACCTCATGGAGGAGGAAAGAATCGCAGCTGCCTTGAGCTGACTGCCTCACCTATTCCATTTCCGCTTGTGGCCACACTCACGGGGGATGCAGAACAAGGCGGCCTAGCCCCCTGGCTGAGAGTGTGCTAGGCTAGCCACTCACACACCAAGTGCCAGCAGTCTTTTTTTTTTAAGATTTATTTATTTATTTATTTGAGAGAGAGAGCACAGCAGGGAGGGGCAAGGGAAAGGGAGAGAGAGTCTTTTTTTTTTTTTAAGATTTTATTTATTTGACAGAGAGAGACACCGCGAGAGAGGGAACACAAGCAGGGGGAGTGGGAGAGGGAGAAGCAGGCTCCCCACCGAGCAGGGAGCCCGATGCGGGGCTCGATCCCAGGACCCTGGGAATCATGACCCGAGCTGAAGGCAGACGCTTAACGACTGAGCTACCCTGGCGCCCCAGTGCCAGCAGTCTTCTAAAAGCTTTACACACATCACCTAATTGATTCCTCTCACTGTTTTGTTTTGTTTTTTTTAAAGAGAAAGGGAGAGAGGGTGGGGAGGGGCAGAGGGAGAGTGGGAGAGGGTCTTAAGCAGGCTCCACGCTCAGCGCGGGGCCTGAGGCGGGGCTTGATCTCAAACCCTAAAATCCTGACCTGAGCCAAAATTAAGAGTTGGACTCGTAAGTGACTGAGCCACCAGGCACCCCGATTCCTCGCTGTAATTTGTCACCTTCTGCTAAGGATACAAAGAATGATACTGAAGCTGAAAGAAGTGACTTTCCTGAAACCCCACAGCTAGTAAGTACAGTGAAGATTCTAAACCAAGCCTACTGGACTCCGGAGCCTACTTCTGTGTGTCAGGTATTAGTTGTCTTTTATAGGTTCAGAGAGGTTAAGGAATTTGCTTCAGATCACATAGCTAGTTGGGAGCAATGTTAGAAGTTTAAGCCAGACTCATCTGATTCTAAAGCTCTTTCTCTTGCACTAATGGTCTCCAGCCTGTGAGCTGCATCCCCAGGGGCCAGTGTCCACACCAAGCATCACCTGAAGACTAAGGGAAGGGTCCATCTCACACACAGCCAGGCTATTTGTTTATGTAGGTTTATGCAGATAGTGTTGTAATTAACAAATACAAATCCATTTAAAAGCCAATCAAATTCATTGTAGCTTTTTTCATTATGTACCTCCCTTATCTCTAAACACCCAAACCATCAGTTCCACCAAGTGCTGAGGGGGAAAAGGAATGTCTGTGAAGTTTTCTGACGTCACTAAGAGCTCCACGTACTCTGCCTGCCTACCTCCTTGAGAGCTCTCCAAAACCACAGGCAGGCACTCTGTCAAGGCACTTTCCCAATCCTTAGTTACAAACGCACAGTAGAGAAGTGTCTTTTGTGTGGAATAACTGTCCAAAGGTCATTAGCAGTGATAGGAGGCACAATCCCTTCCAGGACTTGAGACCCATAAATGTTAAGAACCGATGCCATCTCTAGCAAAGAGGACTCAAGTCCTGAGCTAGGAAAGGAAGGAAGAGTCAGGGAAGTGAGTTTCTGTCTTTCCGACCCTGGCTTCCAACTCCTTCCCTGCCCACCCGCCTAAGATATATGGTCTGGGGAACAGAACACCCCTACCCAGGTTCAAATCCTAGCTTTAGGCTATGTGCCGTGTGGCAAGTTACTTAACTTCTCTAAGCTGATTTGTCTGGGAAATCTGGCAGGGGAATGGGCATGTGGACTCCGGAGCTCATTCGTCCAGCCCTATATTCAGTGTGGGTTCAAGTAGTTCCTGTTGACACCCAGTGTGTGCCCAGTCCAGAGCTGAGCACTAGAAATACAGAGACAGGTGGCATGTAGGCCTCAAAGTGCTCACAGTCTACTAGGAAATACAAACGTGTGAGCAGATAATTGCAGGAGCATGTGATATATACTCATTACAAAGTGCTGAAACCATACAAAGGAGGAGGTGATCGACTATTTCTACCAGGGGTTGGGGAAGGTCAGTGAAGCCTTCACAGAAGAGGGTTTTGAAGGATGAACGGGAGTTTTCTCAACACATGAAAAGGGGAAAGGCAATGTAGGCAAAGGGAACAGAATGAGCAAAGGGAAGTGATAGTCCCTTTGAAGAGTGTATTTGAAGAATGGCAAGAAGTTTGATATGGCCAGAATGTTAGAGGGATAGGAGATATGAAGCTAGGGATGCTGCAAAGGGCCCTGGGTACTTTGCTCAAGAGAAAGGATGGGCCACAGCCTTCCATACCTACCCTCTTGGCTCCAGTGCTTTTCCTGTCAAAACAAGCACACTGCAATTGCACCCTTTCCTGTGCCTTTGATTTAAGAGTTCCTCTCCTGGCCCTGACAGTAAGGCATTTCTGTCCCATAGATTATAACTCACTCTGGGCTATTATTCAGCTCCCCAGCCTTGGCCCTGCTGCAGTTAGTCCAAACATAATATCCTTCATGCATATATTATCTGTCTCCCTATTATCTGGAATCATTTCGGAATTAAATTTCAGTCCTGCAATATTGGCTTCAGGAGCGGCGCGCTTTATGGGCTAGTCAAAGGTTAGAATACCAATCAAAATAACAGTGCCGATGCAGCGAGACATTTTAATATTCCAAAACCCGGTAATTGTAAAAGGACATAATATTTTTTCCCTGATTACCCCAAAGGCAACACATGTTAACAAGGCGAGGGAAGGAGTGAAAGAAATTTCAGAGTTCAGACAGCTGTAAGACATATTTAAAGGAAAAGCCGGGCAGGGCACTACACCATGGGGGCAGGGAGATGTGGAGAAAGGAGACATTCTTTCCAGCTCCAGCTGCCCCTGATTCCAAACATAGCACTGTTCCCTCTGCTACCTCTGGACCACATCCCAAGAGCTCATGCCCAAGGGCAGACATTGCAGAGGGCAGGATGAAAGGAGAAAGAGCTCAGGATGTGGAGTCTTGAGGCCTGGGTTCTAGTTTCAGCTCCACAATCCAGGAGCCTCCAGCCCCCAAGACTGGCTCCTCCCAGGGCTTCAGCATCAAACCCAGCAGCAAGCGCTCCAGGCTGCTCTCCCACTCGCCCCCTCCTTGTCCCATGCCTGTGCCCCCACCTCTCCCTCATTTATACCTGGTGCTCCGTGTCCTTTCCTCTGTGCACATAATTCTAGAGGCCCTGGCCCATAGGATAGTGGCCCATAACTGCCCACTGCCCCACGGACAATGCTCTGTACTTTGGATGATGCCAAAGACCTGGACCACAGCATGTCTGGTTCTGACCACCGAGTGGTCCAGAAACACCTGTCTTGGTACAAACCCTCTCGCCCTCCGAAATAAACAAACAAATAAAACAAACACCTTGCAGGGCCCCTAGATCTTCACACCCCTCTCTTGGTTTTCAGTTCTGTTTTGTTCTTGGTTTTTTCCAGATTAGCTTCTGAATAACCCCAATGGAGGGGCTCTGCAGGTGGCACCACGTGGCCACCATTCTATAGAGTCCCAGCCTCTGTCAGGCTGCCTATCACTTGAGCAGTTTTATGCCCACAGCTCCAAAACAGTGACCTGACCGACAGTTTCAGATCTTTTCATTCCTGATGGCTTCCCAGCTAGCTAAGCCCACTCGCTGGAGCCTCCAATCTGCATCATTCTGACCTGCTGACCTGCCTATGGCCCCCAGCAAAGAACTTCATTAAGGCCAAGAATTTATTCCTCCATAAGCCCTTAATTTATTACTGCACTGATTGGGACTCTGAATGCTCCAAGGTCAGGAAAAGTCGCACTCAATCGTAGACACCAACCTTCCCTTCAGTAGTTTCTCCTGCTGTCCACTCCCAGGGGAGAGGGAGACAGAAAGGCTTCTTGGAGAAATGCTTCTCCTTCTTGGAGGGACCCAAGAAGGTCTCCTCTTCCTTATTCTCTTTCACAGCTGGTCCCAACGCACCCCTTCAGAGCACCCAGAAATTACAGCAAGGCGGATAGCACAGATGGCAGAGGAAAAGTGGAACAGGAGTCTTCCTACTCTGGCACATCTGGGTCTGTTAAATTCTAGGTGACCCGCTCCCTACAACTTCTGAGCATGTCTGGTTGAGCTCTGTCAGGACTGACTCAGGATCCTCCTAAGATGGCCTGTCTAAACAGGCCCAGAGGGAATTCCAGACCATTTGTGAGTGTATGTGCATGGACTTGCATGGCTTGGTCTGAATGTACATGAACTGCATATGCATACATGCAGGCATATATTCGTATATACATTTATCCCTATGTGTCCATGCATATGCAGAGAGAATATATACATTATGTGTGCATGTGTGTATCCACATACTCACTTCCTTAGGAAAGTCGCATCTGACCTATCCCTTTCTTAACCTCTTATTTACACTAACATTTTCCACCACCCAATCTTAGCTACTCACTCCCATGGGTGCACCTTGGAACCTGCCAACACGGAGAACTGCCCCACCTCTGAAATCACATCCTACGCTAACCATAATCTCTTATCTTTCCATGTGGCATGTTCAACTACACCTGGTACACCTTTCCTCGCCTTACTGGGACCTAGCTACTTTTTCCATATCCATCAGGCCCCCTGCTGTCTTCTCTTTCCTCAATATCCAGCGAGGATCTCATAGCCCATCTTGGCAACCACCATCTTGCCAGTATTTTCAACAACTCCTTTGTTCCTTTCATCACACTTCTTGCGAAAAGTCTCCACCCTGGATGAATCTAAATGTCTGCTTTCGGTCTGCTGAGCTCTGCTACAGAAAAGCCCTACGACTGAGCAGCGGTTCCACTATGAATGAATGCCATCAACCTCGACGGGACCCTCAATACTGCCTAGAAATCCTACTCTATTTCTCACACTTCTACTCTTTACTGAAGAGTTGGCTCACACTTCTACTCTTTACTAAAACTACAGCAATCCCTCCCCACTTCCTACAAACCTTCCCAGTCCTCCCCTATTAGTTATTAGCAAGTGGCTCATCTACTTCATAGAGAAAATGAGCCATCAGATGGGAACTACCTCAACTTGCCATCAAGTCCGCACTCCTTCAGCATCTACTGCCCCCACCTCGCAGCAGAAGAGGGGTCTTCCTCCTGCAGAGAGCCGATTTCCATCATTTTCTGCACCCCATCTCCTCACCATCCCAGAGACCTCTGTCCGTCCTGTATTTTCAAACTTCCTTCCGTAACGGTGCCTACGACCAAGCGCACGTCCCCCTCCTTACAACACGCCACCTGCCTCAACCCCACACTTGCCCCATCACAGTCCTTGTCCTTTTTCTCTCCCTCAAAGCCATGTTTCTGAAAAGGTTAAAATTTCTCTGTCGCCTCATTTACTCCCCCATTTGCTCCAATTTGGCTCCAGTCCCTCTCACGCCATCGAGTTTTCACCAAGGTTGCCGAGGCCCTTCCGTCCCAGGCACTCCCAGTTCGGTCCTTCTGTTCCATGGCTCTCTGCGAGCTGACCGGCCCTCTTGTCCTGAAGACTCTTTCTCTCCATGGTCTCTGTGGCACCACACCCTCCCTTCTCTACCACTCTTTACTCTCTCGTCCTAACCCTCTCTTTAGCACAAAGGGTCAGGCACAACTAAATTTCAGTTCTACCTCTGCCAGGTACCAACGTGGGACACTGAGCAAGTTGCACCTTCACTACGTGCCTGTTTTCTCAACCTTAAAATGTGAAAAAAAGAGATATGCAAATAATAACAGATTATCAAGAAGTAATCAACATAAAAATTACTAAAGAACAAAAAAATTAATGAACTATTCTGTATTTAAGTGTGTAATTTATACTTAAAATACATCTCAGTTCAGATGCTAAATCGTCATTAGAAATATTAGATCTATATTTAGATTTTAAACAGCTAACAGGAGGTGTTAGGCTAACCTAGGTGTTAGGTTCAATTTATTTTCATAAATTGAAAATGTAAACTCACCAACACAGGTTGTTCCAAGTATACCTAAAAGTTCTTCAAGAAAGTTTATTTACATTTAAATTAACTAAACTTTAAAGTGAAAAAAAAACCTGGCAATTACGCTGGACAACACAGGTCTAGCACACAAAATGCAATCAATAAATGAGAATTTTTATCACTACTCTCAGTGGCCACTCCTTCTCTATGTCTGACTCTTCCTCTCCTATCTACTAAGTGCTGATGTTTCTCAGTGTTCATCCTAGGCCCTCTTGTCTTCTCACCCTGTATATTCTACATTCTCCTGGCTTCAATGATCATTCATATACCAACAACTCCCCTGAATTTATATCTCTTATCCAGACCTTATCTCTGAGCCCCAGACCTATATATTCAACTACTCCGTAGCTTCACAAGAACGTCTGAAAGCTTCTAAACTCTACGTGTACCAATTCATCTTCTCTTCTAATCCCCGAACTTCTCCTCCTTCCATTACCTCAGTGCATTCATTCCAATTCATCCAGTTGCTCAAATCATAAACCTTAAGAGTCATCGTGGTTTCCTCCTTCATCATCAGTCCTCACAGCCAATCAATCACCCTTTCCTGTCCACTGTACAGTCTGTTCTGCTATAATACTCATTTTGAAAGAGAACATTCATTCCAATGCAGTCAATGTATTAGGAAAGAGTTTAGCATAATGCAAATTTTGCCTTTGTTTATGTGTGATTTTGTTCATCATCAATACCAGATAAACACAGGAAAGTGGCCCGGCTGAAGAGAGCTGAGTCAGAAGATGCAGAATGCACACATGCTTACACTTCAAACATACGTAGCTTCCTAGAACACTACATGTATCATAAGCCGCATCCATCTGGCTACAACTTTCCAACTGATTCCAGAGAACTCGCTTTCTACCACTTTGCAGTAACTCACAAGCTGCAACCTTTCTCATGCCCACTGCCAAGCAAACTTCAGGGTTTTTTCAAGGTAGAGTGCCGTATTCACTGCACTATTTATGTATTTCTTAGCCTTTTAACATGTAAAATTATGCTACCATTTTTTATTAGATTCCTATCTTTTTTTATATGTCACTGATGAAGTTTTTGAGAATTGTGCTTCTAACCCCATTTTTATTTCAACTTTTTATTATAACTTTTCATAGCATGGTGATTTTTAAGAAGGTCTATGTTGCATTGTAGCAGAACTGACTGTACCACTTTATACTCTAGAATTAATCCATTTCTCTACATTTCCACTGTTCTCAGTTCAATCCTGGTAACTATCATCTTTCACCTGGGCTGTAGCAGTGGTCTAATTCTGTGGTTCTCAACCAGGGACAGTACCTCCCCACTCCCACCCCTGTCTAGGCCCCTGGAAATGTACGTGCATATGGTGGGCACGGAGCATTTCCAATTGTCACAATGACTTGGAGAGGGGCACTACCAGCATTCAGTGAACGGGGGGACAAGAATGCTACAAGTTCAGCAATGCTGTCCAGACAAGGGTTCCTCCCACTCCAAGATGCCAACTATAGCCCCATTAAGAAAAACCAGTACTGATCCCCCCATATCAACACTCAGCTCTCTCTACACTGTAGCCAGAAAGAGCTTTTTCAAAATGCACATCAGATGACACCTCTCCTATGTTTAGTACCCTTCAACAGCTTCCCCTTACCCTAAGGATAAGGATCAAAATCTAAAGTGTGGCCTCCCCCTCCAGTTTCATCCCTCGCCACTCTCCTCTCTTCCCCACATTCACTATGCTCCAGGCAGTCATTCATTCAACAAATAATGACTAAACATCACTGTGTGCCAGGAACTATTCAAAGTGATGAGGACAGAACAGTGAACAGAGACTAAAATTCTCCACTCTTCATGGAACTTGCATTCTAGTTCCATGAAGCTGCCAGGCTTCTCCTCACCTCAGGGCCTTGCCACATGCTTACTAGCCAATTCCTACTCATCCTTCAGATCTCAGCTTAGACACCCTTCCTCAGGGAACCATTCTCTGACCTTGCCCCCCTAAGTCAGGCCCCCTTATGAAATGATGCCATGACTCTGGACTACAATTAGAATTATTTAATATCCATCTTTTCTGTTATATCTCCAGGCTTAGTACAGTACCTGGAACACAGAGGGCACTCAAGAATACGTGTTTACTGATGAAGATGTGTATGTTTTTATATATATATCCATGTGTCTTCATGCTTTATAAATATGTATGTATAAACATTCGTGCCTGTGTATTTCCATATATTTTTGAAGGTGAATATGTGACTATATATTTACACCCATATGTATGAATGGAAACATACATACAACTTTGGATATGCCTACTTGGGTATATTCATTCACTTGAGTAAAAACACGTGTATATTCCTGCACGTGTGTGTGTGTGTGTGTGTGTGTGTGTGTTCTTCTGGCTCCTCAGTGACAGCTCTGACCTCCTGGAGGGAGCTGGGAGCAGGGCCCCATGTCTTCTCTAAGCTGACAGTTCAATAAGAGTGTAAGATCATTCAATGATACTCCAAATGTCAGCAAACACTGGCTTGCTCCACTCTGCTACAGGGGAAGTGGGTGGAGACGGGCGATGTGGCAGCCTGACCACTGAAAAGCTACTCTTCCCTGATGCAGTGCACACCATTCCTGGACAGGAGAGGCCTTAGGAAATGGGGATGGTGAATTCAGTCCCAGTTCACTCAATGGGCAAGTTTTGGCAGCCAAGCAGACCAAGATACCCCCACCCCTACTTTTTCCATGGGCAAAGTTCTGCTTGCGGAGTTGAGGAGAAGAGGAAAAGGAGGTAGAGTAGGGAGGAAAGAGTAAGATCAAGGACAGTAGAGGGCCCTGGAGACAGCCAGGGCCTGGTCACACAGGGGGAAAGAAGGGCATACATAGAGTAAGACGTTACACAATACCCATGCAACCCTGGCAATGACCTCTCTGGCTTGCTGTTATTGTTACTCTTTTTAAGGAAGCGGGAATCTTTGTGCACCCTGCACTAACCCATGCCGTAAAACGGTCAGAAAGATCACCATGCCCCTGGACCTCTAGGGCCCTGCAGCCTCTCTGTCTTGAATGGCTGCTGGCAAAGACTGGCCCAAAGTCCAGAAGTGAGGCATCTCTCCTGCTGGGCCCTCAGGCGCATCTGGAACATGATGTGGCTGGAGGGCAGAGAGGAAGGGATTAGAGCCCTCTAATGCCACTCGCCTCATGCCACTCTTGTTTTTCCTAGATCTGCTCAGTTTACCTACCAAGACGCAGTCACACGGCCAACTGGGAACAAAGTCTCCAGTTTCCACTTGCACCTATTTCCCTCCTATGGCTTGGCACAGTCTGGCAGAGAACCACGCTGAACAGGCTCAGGACAGCTTGCCTCCAACCCCAGTAGCATCAAGGTAGCCTTGGGTGGCAATGTTAACACATGGATCAGCTGTTTTCCTGCCTCTCTGCCAAGGAACCTGGAGGCAGGGAGCTAGCCAGACACCAAAGAGTCTAGCGAACTTCACAGAGCAACTGTTCATGGTCAGTGCCTGCCTCGCCTGGCCGGGCCTTCACATTACATTTGCTAAGGCCAGCAAGCAGCCTCAGATGCACTCTGACAGCTGACATGCTGTCTTCCGGGAGCGCAGACCTAGCCACACCCTCGTGCAGAGCCCCACCAAGCCCTGTGTGAGGCCTGTGGAGCCAGCTCTCAAAGATCAGTCAGCCAGCCAGCCAGCCACAATTCACTGAGCACATACTCTGTTCTCAGCCCTGATCTGGCCACCTCAGACACAGAGAGGAACCAGCCTCAGTCTCCGTGCTCCAGACGGACAGGTCTGTGAGGAAACAGATTGGGACTCAGTTTCAACGCTCAAAGATCACTGATATCCAAAGGGTCGAGGAGTCTCAAGACAAGAGACTGACTGCTGACCTTGTCAGAAGAGGTGATACCTGAGCTGAATCCTCAAGAAGAGCAAACGTGCCTTATGAAGATGACTGGGGGACACTTCAGACAGAGGTAAGGCCACAGGCCAAGACTTGGAGGAAGGACAGAGCTTGGCCCCTCAGCCAAAGATGGAAGGTAGTAAGTAGCTACTGCTCAGGTCCAAGGGAGATCAGCTGGAGAGGTGGGTAAGGATCAAAGTACAAACAGGCCAAGGACCACGTGTAAAGAACCTGAGTACCAGGGGAAAGCAAAGGAGTTCACAAATGTCGCCATAAAGAATGGCTGCCCTGAGACTGACGGAACAACATCCAAAGTCATTCTCCTCTACTGTTCCTCCACATGTTCACTTAGCTCCAGCCCATACACACACCAAAAGCATGCTGCTCCCCTGGAAAGTCTTCTCTCCTCTTCAGATTCATATTCCACCTTCCTTGAATACCCAGTTCACGAGCCAAATCCTCACAATACCCTTCAATGACGGCTCTCTTCTCTAAGTCCCCCTGGGAGCCACTACTCTGACCCCTGGTGTGTTCTCTCTTCTCTGATTTCCTGGGAGTCACTAAGCTGATGAGCGGCATGGGGTTCTTAAGGTTGTTCGAGGGCTATTGCCCTTACATCAGAATTATGGGGGTGAGTCTCTCTAGCGGACTGGGCCTCCTGGAGGAATGATCGCAAAAGAGGGATAGGAAGGAGGATCTCTATCTTGAGAGTCTATTCCTATACCTCCTTTCTTCTGCTTACCTAGGAAGTATAGCACACACACTAGCAAAGTAGAGTTTTCTGGGTAATTCATTCTCTGCCAGGTCCCAATTTCATAGCCACATGGGGTCCCTCCCAGCCCAGAGCCCCAGCACCCACTCCCCAGGTACTTGGTGCTGCATTAGGGCCAGTCTCCTTCCTCATACTCAAAGGGAATTGGGCTCTAGTTTCCATGGTCCTTGTCACATGAGCAAGGCTCTGCTGGGGCGAGGCAGGACCAAAGCCAGCCTGAACTAATTCTACCTCCCAACCAGAGGGTGATACCAGAGCCACTCAGGACAGTCAGAGGCCACACTCATGATCACATCAAAGAAGGATACTTTCCCAGAGGCTCAGCTAGTGCCACATCTCTCCTAAAGACAATGCAGCTCAGCCCAGTGATTTAGTTCTGAGCAAGAACCTAGAAAGTCCCCTTCATTGGGACTTCTCTGCACATCTGGATGACACTACATTGGATAATGTTATACTCTACCCTGCAGCCTGGTCCCCAAGCAGCTCCTCCCTCCCAGAAAGGTCCACACCCTTCCAGTGCATGTTAGCTAGGGAAGAGGAAGGAGGGATGTTGAGAAAAGAGAACAAAAAGAAAAGGAAAGAGATGACAACAAAAAGAGAACAGAGATGAATAAAGCAAGCAAGGGGGGAGGGGACCTGGGGACAGGAGACCCAGAGGAAGCACCCGAATGGGGCTCAGACACAGTACCTTTTTCAGATTAATCCACTGCTTGAAGTAATCCGCCACTGGCAAGCCCAAATACTGGCACTGGCCTGGGAGCCTACAAGAAAGGGAAAAGAGAACAAGTTGGGAACACCCATGTCCCAGGTATGGAGTCTGAATCTAGGAAATGCAAACACACCTCCTCAGAAGGCTGACCCATTAGCCACGGGTCCCACTCTGCCCAAGAAAGGCACCGCACCTCTAGCACCCTGGACACTGGGTTCCAGATCTAAATGTGAGCACCTGGAACCTCTATTCAAACTAACACCAGCAGCTACTATTTTCTGATGGCCTGCAAAATGCTAAGGATCTTACTCGCATTGGCATGTGATTCCTCAGCACGATGCTGGGAGGCATTGTTGCCTACCTTTTACAGATGAGAAAATGAAATTCAGAGGGGTCACCGAAAGTCCCACAGCTAAAAACTGACAGTGCCAAGAACTGAACCCAGGTCTATCTCACCCCAAAGCCTACGTTCTTTCCAATGCACCAGTTTGTAGTTGTTTTGTTACAGCAGAGAGGCAGGGATCTAAGACGGGAGGAGAGAGAGAGGAGCATGTGAGTTGGTGATAGCTGGGCAGGGGCTCCAGTTCACATTTAGGTCTCTAGCAAGAGGTTTTCTGCTGATAGAGAAGAGACCATGCAAAAGGATAAAAGGTCAGAATTTAAGCCAAAAGCCCTTTCTTATTATTTATAAATGGTCTTTCCCTCTAAATAGGATGTCGTACCCGCATAAATCCATTCAACCATTTACTGAAGTTTAATAATAGACAGGCACTTAGGGCTCAAAACGTTAAGACTTAGCCCCTGCCTCCAAGGGGTTCACAATTTGTTCAGTGGGATGGACAATAAAAGAAATAGACTAAACAGCCTTAAGTTGGAGCACTGGGATACATGAAAACATGGAGTAAAATACCAGAAATAGTAGCTGTGAAAGAACATAGAACTTTCTTGCTAAGAGAAGAGCTTGGCCATAGGCAGTGGAGAGCCTCTGAAGAGTTGTGATTTACAAAGATTTATCTGGGGACGACAAAAACAATACCCTGAAAAAGCTGGGTAGTAGCCCAAAGCTAGACAAAGGCTGTAGAAATAACAAGCAAGGAACAGACATGAGACGTGAAGGAGGCCCTGGCAACCAAATGGGATGGGGGCGCCCAATGAGAGGAAGCAGTAGAGCCCAATTCAAAGGTCTGTGGCTTGGCTAGCTTCATGTTACTCCCTGAGTCAGACACAGAGAGGGAGGCAGGGGCACAGACAGGATATCAGACACCCAGAGCAAAACAGTATTTAGTCAATTTTATGACTGTTTTTAAATTCTCTGCCCAAATCACAGTGGACTGCTCACTGCCTCACCCCTGGTGCACCACTGGAAGGAGGCACAAGTTTGGGAATACAGTTTTACGTACGTGCATGGTACATGGTGGGCACTCAATGTCTGCTAAGTTCAAAGTGCCTAGGAGACATGTGGCAGGGGAATGATATCTACAGAGGCGGCTGCATATCCAGTTTTGAGCAGAGGTCTGGACTGGAGATATAAACTGCTAAATCGTTAATGTAATTTAAGTGAAATTAAAGCCACAAGAGTAGATCAACAGGGAAGAGTATGGAATGAGATGAGCAGAAGGCCCAGGCTAATGTCTCAGAAGTGTTACTGAGCAAGAATGAAATCAGGTCACCCCTAGAAGACCATCGCCACACACATGGAACTCACTACTTTATGTGGCAATCAGCCCTAGTTTTAGTCTCCTTCAATTCTAGAATATCCTTAATACTAAACTAAAATCTGTCTCTCTCTGAGTCTTTAGAAACTAGAGAGTGAGACTTCCATCTCTTCCTTGCAGAATACTCCCAAGATCTGAGGGCCCAGGAAGCTTTCCCCAGAGGTCCCTTCTCATCTCCTTCCAGAATTCCACAGGAGATAATGTACCATGAGTCAGGACTCACCCTACCTACCCTCATTCCTAGAGGGCAGAGCTCCTGGACCTTTTTCAGGGTATCAGATACCCAGAGTCACACATGCTCTTTTGGCCTCACTTTATATCAACCTGTGGTCAACCTAAACAACCTAAAAGCACACTTCCCCTTTCTGGAATATATACAACCGATTTTTCAGCTTAAATTACAGGTCATTAGTGTCAAATGCCACGGAGTGGTCAAGCAAAATGACAGCTGAGAAAAACCCAATGGATTTGGCATCAGTGGGTTGGTGGGAGCAGAAGGCAACATGCAACGTGTCAAACAGTGAGTAAGAGATAAGAAAGTGGAGACCACAGTATAAACTCCTTTTTGAGGAAGTCTGGTAGTAAGAATCCAGTTAAGGTGATTGGTTCCACCCCAGAAAGTTCCAGGGCAGTCCAGCCTCCCCTCCATTACTCTGTTATTTGGCAGATGCTCAGAGGAAACTGATACCCATGTTTCAGGCAGTACACTAAGAATTTACTTTTCTAAGACCTGAGATACCTTACTTGAAGGGGAGGGTCCTCTCAAATATTCAGGTGGCACAGGGACATTAATTACAACCAGTCAATTTCCCAGAAGGGAAGTTCTGGCTGAGACCACGATGAAGGAGTACCCAGGTAACACGTCCCCATGAGGGAACCAAGGACCAAGAATATAAGGATACTAGGCAAGGTTTTGAAGGCTGAAAGATAGCCTTAGGCGCTACACAATGTGGTTGCTTAAGGAGAACTGTATTTTTTGGATAATTTTCTTATTTCCTTCCATTTTTCTTTCATGTTCCTTACCCTTGTTATTTGTGAAAATGCTTGCTGAGCTCAGGTATTGTTGAAAAACCACATTAAGATCTGTGAGTGAAGGGGCCACCAGAAGCAGCACAATCTGCAAAGAAACAGGTCAGGGGGACCGGCCAGCAAAAGGCAGGGGTCCTGGGCCACCTACCATATTATCCCTTAGCCAGTCCCAGTTTCTTTTAGATGACACGGACCAGAAGTCCTATTGGCTGTGGCTAACTCTGGTCGGGGGCACAGGGTGGGGGTGGGGGGGTGGCGGCTCCCTTTCCAGCAAGATATCAAAGGTAGACATTTCTACCCAGGTAGGGAGGGTCTGGCACAGTAGAATCCTACCTGACCCTCTCGGAGGAAGACCTATACCAGAGGGGCCACATCAAAGACAGACTAGACAGACCACCAGGCGGGTTGGTCAACCTCAGACACGGCTCAGCAGCAGCCCTGAGTGCTATCTGGACCCCGTGGCTGACTGAAGCAGAGGAAGGCAGGACTGTAATTCTCATTCAGGCTCCAGGACTTGCAGGGACACATGCAGTCTGCAGACTCACAGGCCTTCAGGTTGCTGAGCCCTCCAGTCTGCGGCTGGTCCTGGCCCTGTGACTCCAAGACATGAGCAGTCGAGATGCGGCAGGGTCCAGGCCCATCTTCGCAAGAGACACAGAGCCAAATACCAGAACTTGAACTTCCAGGTGCCTCATGGGAAGACAGCTACACATTTCTATGACAGAACTCTCGCCAGCTCAGAGAGCACCAAGAGAAACTATGAGCAAGGTAGGTCAGAGTAGTTGTCATCCCCTACATAAAAAAGGAAAGTGATGCCCAGAGAAGAAAAAGGATTTGCTCGATCACACAAGAGGCCAAGGGGAGAACGAGAAGTGGGGCCTCAGCCTTCCGACTGCACGGGGCCTCAGTCATGCACAGGCACCCGGAGTTCTTCACGGTCCCTGGGAAGCCAAGCGCTGGGGCCTTAGAGAGGCAGGTAGCATGGTAAGCATGGTGGTTACTGCTCAAGGTCTCACCTGGCTCCAGGGTTCTTAGGAGCCTAAGGCTAGGGTCCGTGAGTACCAGGGGGTACATGGTTCCACCAATTTGGAAAGGAAGAGGGCAAAAGTCCCCCTGCCACAAAAGGTCCGAATGCTGTGAGTTCCTACCAGGAAAAGAGCCACTGGCAGTGGGCCCTGGACTAGCCTGCGGGCATGAACGTGCAGGCAGGTTTATGGTGCCCAGGTCTCCGTGCAGCTGGAATCACTGGGCACAGAGCTCCTCAACTGCCCAAACATCATCTGGCCATGCTTATTACTGCTGCCCAATGAAATTTTATGCACCGAGTCCACAGGTGTGATTTCCCCTTCTTTATGAGGGTCGGAATGACATCACTGATGGCCAATAGAAAAGAGCCAATTATGTCCAGGCCATAAAAAGGAATGAGATTTTTTCAACCAAATCAAAACTTCCTTCAGCTTCATGAATGCAAGGGGCCCCCTTTAAGGAAGGGCCCCCCAGTCTTGCGTGGGCTCTAAACCGAGGGATTATAATCGCTTTCCAAATACTGTGGGGCCTAGGGCTGGAGAGGGACTCCGCCTTCAGCGTTTACCATGTGACGCTGCTCCTATCACACTGGGCCCTAGGGTCTTCAGCAGAGAACATCAAACCCTCCTCAAAGATGCCTGACTAGCCCCTCACTACTTCTAACTCTAGGCAGGAGTTAGAAAAGATGGGGTATTTCTCAAGTTCCCTTATTACTCCTTCCAAATAACAAAAAAGAAAGCAGAGAGCCCTCCTCCACTTAGAACAGTGTGGGAGGAGGAGGGATAGAAGAAACTGCCCCCTCCAACAAGCGTAGTGCACAAAACATAAGGAACCCGGCCCTCCCCACACACCCCTCATCCAGCCCCACCACCTGCAGCCCAGTGCTGGGGCTGGGCCCAGACAGCCCTGATGGCAAACAGGTGTGACCAGCTCGGCGCCAGCCAAGGCAGGGGACTAGCTCATTAAGGGAACACCACCCTCGCTAATGGGTAGGGGCAGGATGAAGCCATTGTGAACAGGAGCTCAGCTTTGAAGATTAGGTGACGCAGATCTGGGGGGCTCTGCTAGAACTGCTAGGCTTGAGTTGAGGAGGCCAGCAGCATCCATGGAGGTCTGACAGATAGACTGGCAGACACCAACAGCCAGGACCAGCAGGAGCGCAGGCACCAGTGCTGGGAAAGGTTATGCATGCAATTCCTTCTGTGCTTTTCTCATTCTCTCTAAGTTTTAGGGGCAACTCCAAATCAGGGAGATACAGGACACTCTCACTTTTAGCAGACTTGAGCCCTTAAAGAGCAGGAAGCCAGCCGGATCTGGAGCCATATGTGATTCCTTTCTGCCTCTCTGGGAAGGCCATGAGACCCAGATCTTGAAGTAATGTAGGCTGTCAGTCCTGATGTCCAAAAGCTCAAGGAGGCACATACTGCCCACCTGCAAGGGCAAACTATTTTGTCCCATCTGATATGCAGAAACGGGGAAGTATTAAGGAGCAAAGGGAAGAGTAGGGAGAAAGGCTCAGTCTTCTCCCAAGTCACTGTTGTGCCACGGAGGGCCAGAAGGCCCAGCCTGGGCAAGGAGTAGGCCAACAGACCCAACCAATCAGCCAGATGGATGCTCCTGCCAAAGGGACACCTATGAGGGGGAGTGGGGCTTGTTTCCATGTAGGGTCTCTACACTTGCTCATTCTGATACAAACGTGCCCACGGAATGTTGTCACTATCCTGTGTTTCAGAACTGCCATGTCTCCAAGGCCTTGGGAAAAGTCCCATTCCCACTGGATCCTAGTCTGGGAGATGCACCCAGTCAGAGCCTTCACGGCCGGCGTAATGAGTCTGCATCCAGCATGGGCAGCCTATCCCAGCTGAGGCAGCACTTAGCTAGGGACACAGCTCTTTGTCTCTCCTGTTTCCGTTCCCCCCCTACGAGAGGAGATAAACAGACCCTGGGTGATAAACGGCCCGCCTTTCACGATCACTTTTCCTCAAGTTGAGGAGAGTAGCTAGTGATGGATGGGCTGGAATTTGGTTATCGGGAAGGGCTGTCAGCCAGAGGTGCCTATCTCCTCCCCCACTACGCAGGGCATCATTACCCTGTGGCATTGAGGTAAAATATGAGCAAGGGGAGGGAAGGAAGAAAGAGGGGAAGGCTGGGCTTCCACATAGAGCAAATTGAGCTACAATGAGAGCGGGCACAAGGCTGGGATGTTAGTTATCTGCTGCGACACCTTTATCTCGGTGTAAATTGGTCCTTCCTCCCCCACCGCATCCTCTTGTACAAACAGAGGCAGGCACAATGTGTCACCACAGCAATAGCGTAGCAATTTAACCCGAATTAGTGAGGGGGGTCAAGCCAGGAAATAGGGGTTTCTCATTTCAACAGGTTCCTTAGTCTCTGCTCTGAACCACCACACTGGGGGGAGGAGGGAGGTGGACAGAAAGCAGACCCATAATTGAATTCACTCAGTTGGCCACCATTGATGTATAAAAAATTAATGCTGGAGCCTCCTACTTATCAAAGCTGGTTAGTTTCCATCTCACCTGCGAGATGCACCACAGCAGAAGACATGGCCTGGGCCACCCCTGGCAGGCTGAGCTCTCAGTGCTTCCAGACCATGCAGGGATCAGCAAGGTCAGGAAGGCAGACATAGGTGCTACCCAAGACAGCGGCCCCATGCCAGCAACCCCTCCTAGAAGCGTACAGGATAAAGTGCAGGGTGGGGTGAAGAATGGGGGGTTAGTGGGGGGAGGGTGTAGAAGGTGATCACATTAAAGATGATCCTGGGCAGTCTACAGACAGAAGCAGCATTCTGGCTCCATTTTCTACCCCCTGTCCAAGGTGCTTTTAGAGGGGTATCCAGTAACCCTTCTCTGCCTCCCCCAGACAGATAAGACAGACAGACAGACAGACAGACAGACAGACACACACACACACAGTTGTGCTGAAATTGAGGAAGCCAGTGGCAGCACTGATGGCAATGACAAGGCTAAAAGAAGCAGGAATGGAAGAGTCAGGCCCATTCTTCAATGGCTCCCCCACTGCAGACCTGGAGCTAGAGGGGGGCGCGGGGGAGGGAGCGTCAATATAACCCCCACCCAGCATACGGCTCTGCCGCACTAAGAGACAACTTGGTCAAGTGCCCACGTGTCCTTGAGCAAGTTACGTCACCTCCATGTGCTGCTCTATGAAGGCCATAGGAGCCAGCCAAGGGAAACACGTTCCTACCTAAGCACGCATAGAAGGGAGTATGGCTATAGGGAGGTCAGCTGTGACCAAACCTGCAACAGACTTTGGAGAGGCTTCCGGGTCACCTGCCTTAAGACAGCGCCTTACTCAGGAAAAATACACTGGAGAAGCTTTGCTAGGGATGACACAGAAAGGGGTAAATTCTAAAACCACTGAACAATGGCAAAAAATGAATTCTGAAGCCTAGGGATGATAGGAGTTGTGCATGGAGGAGGCACCTTGGAACTCATTCTCCAAATCTAAAGAATCAGCATACATATAGGAGGGAACAAAAATCAAGGCCCCAGTCTAGACACAAAATGGGAGAACATTCTACCTCAACTGCTACCACACACTTAAGGGTATCACTGAGACCCAGGACCCTCAAGGGCAGATGCCAATCAAACCTGATTCCTAGATTCACGGAGCTTCCAAGACCACCCAGAAGATAATCACAGCATGAAACATAATGATCACTCCTGGAAAGACGACAGAAAGGGCCATCCTATTTCTGGTGATGGGAGAGCACTGCTGGGGAGCACGTACAAACACTCTGCTTCAGTCCCCTCTGTTAGAACGAACACACACACACTCTCTCTCTCTCCCTCTCTCTCTCTCCCCCCTCTCTGTCCCTCCATTCATTCCTCTTTGCCTGCCCACAGCCCTGGGAGAGTGCCGACTTCTCAGCCCACTTTGCTCCCACACTTGCCCCCATCCTCTGGGACAGCTGCAGGTTACAATTCCAACCACAGGCTTCAGAAAGATGATACACTTGCTGGAGCCTGCAAGGGGTCAGGAGAGAGTACTGTTTGAAATACCAGCGTGACAGCTGGCTCCTTGTCTGTCTCTTCCTCTCCCACCCCCCTCCCCAAACTTGTCATGGTACAAGAAGTCTATAAGCAGCCCATCAGCTTTAAATATCAGTGTGCGTGAAGCAGGAGCACGAGAGCGAGGGAGCGGGAAGCAGACAGCGAGCGCCTCTGTCGCCACTGCCTGTCAGGGAACACTAATGAATTTCACCACCAGCAGCCATGCTTCAGATGGGGCCGGGGGGGGGGGGAGGGGGGGGTGGGGAGTTTTCTAGGGAGAACCTCGCAGTATTAAAACATCTTTTCCTAAAGCCCTGTTAATAAATGTCACTGCAGAGCCGAGAACTACAGCCCACTGCTAGGACTTCAAGGCAAGGGAGGGGTGGGGACAAGCCCTAAGGTCCTCCCAACAGAAGGAGAATGCCAAGTGTGAGGCTGAAGGGGGCCTGCTGAATCCCTGCAATTGGGAGGGTGACCACCATGACCCATGCTCATCTTGTAAAGGCCTTGGGCTGCCTAGCTGAGAGGACCAGGACGGGAAGGAAAGGCCTCAGGTGGGGGGAGATCACCGGCTATGCCTTCCAGGCCAGACTTACTGTCCATCCCCCTCCCCATCCACTTCGGCCAACTCATTTCACAGGGAGGCCCATGGGCAAGGGACTCCAGGGGCTCCCTTCCAGATCTAGGGGAGGATACTCTGGCACCAGTCCCAACAGGAAGTACTTCCCCCACAGCTGGCCAGGAGCCAGAGCTTACCATAATCTCTGTTTTATAGATGAGGACGTGGAGTTGAGTGGCAATGTGACTTTCCCAAGATCCTACAACTAGTAAGTAGTGGAGTCAGGACTCAAACCCAGGTCTCTTAATTCTAAAGGCCCATCTCTTTCCACAGCACCATGCAGATTCTCTGAGGAAGGGCTGATCACCTCATGGCCTCCTGTGTGTCCTCTACTCCCAGGGCCCTGCCCGTCCCCTCCATTCCCTCCCACTGGTACACACACACACCTTTGGCCTGGTATAGGCCACAGCTGCCATATAGCACAGGGCTGGGCTCCAGGCCAGGGTGAGCCCGGCCTGGCAGAGAAAGCCCTGGGAGTGAGCCAGGCCATCACCTGGGAGTCTCCACAGCTCAGAGGGCATGGCTGCAGGCAGAAGCCTTCCCTCGGGTACCCTCTGCACAGCTCTGAGCAGCAGTGTCTGATCTGGCAGCGACCTGCTGTGCAGGGGGCAAATGACATTTAATTTCCTCTTGGTTTCCCTATGGTACAGACGAAAGGCCGTCACCTGCGTCTGGGTCTGGCGGCACAGCTGGAAGTGTTCCCAGACATGCTGCTCTGGAGAGTTCCCAAACAGAAACCAGAACACAGGCAGAGCAGAGGGACGCCCCATAGGCCAGGCTGTCGGTTGTCCCTGAGAAAATCAACTTCAAATCCCCATTGCCAAGCAGTTGCTCAAAGCCTCCGAAAGGCACTGATAGGTAAAAGGCACCTCCCTGCTCCACTGTTTGCCGGCCCACTTGCCTACCGTTTCTCCCACACGGAGCCCACAAAAAATGACCACAAGAAGCACACAAGCGCCACAAGCACCCTGTGGTGTTTAAGATGCACGTTAAGTATAACACGCACTTCCCCTGTGCCACAAATAGTTCAGGAAGTCAAATGCCTTCTATCTCCCCAGCCCCTCTCCAGTGAGACAGCAAGACAAGCATCTCTCCAGGCTCTCCCCAAGGCCAATTCCTCCAAGGAAAGGGCACAGTGCCACACCTGTTGTGACTGTGGGAAGTGTCAGGGCTGCCACCAGGTCCTGGCTAGAGCTTGTTCCCAGAGGGAATGGCAGAGGCCCCAGCAGGCGGCAGGGAGGAGGGTAGAGGCAGGAGGGGAAGCAGGTGACAGCAGGTTTCCAGGGCACTTTGGTCAGTATCTCAGCCAATGAGCTATTCTTTTTGGCCCAAGAAATCCAGAGCTCCTTAGCAGTTTGAGCTGTTTCCAAGATATCTCACTCGTCCCCCACTACAGTCTCCACCTGGCCTGTGGCCATCTTGACCCTTTGCCTGGGCTGCTTTTGTGTGGCCTACAATGCCCTCTGGAGGCTCCATGGAGAGGCAAGCTGCAAGCGGTCAGGTTCCGGGATGTAGACTGATCTCTGCTCCGATACACTCAAGGACAGAGCTGTTCCCCTTAACCCTCTGGCTGACCTCGCTGCCCTGATCCCAGCTCCCTTGACTCCCTCAAAACATGTTAAGCACTTGGCCCACACAGAGTCACACTTCCAGGTGGGCATTAGAATAGGCTAGTGGTTTTTAAACTGTGCTCAGTGGGGTTCTAGGATTCTAGAAGGGACATGAGGCTACTTTGTGGACTGGAGGAAGAATGGCAGGGCCCTGCCCCAGCTTCAACCAGAGCAGCTCAACTTTTATATACTTTGTAATATTGGGATTTCTTTAATATTTCGGTTTTTAAAAAAGTTTCCTGCTAAAAAATACTACCCAATCAGTCTCTCTCCTGTGCACCTCTGGGCTCTCATGGCGTTTGTTCTGTATCTTCTCTGTAAGTTCTCATCCTCCACCTCACTCAGCTTGTAGTTAGTCACGCACATGCTGCTTTCCATCCCAACCACCTGTGCTCCTGACAGCCTCCAGCACAGGACTTCTCTCAGCGGGGGCTGACTCGGGGCTACTGCTGGGAATGCCAGCACTTCCAGCACCCACAGTGGTCAGCACCTTCAAGGGCAGTTTCCAAAAGACTTCTTGAAAGAAAAGAGCTGCAGTGAGGATGACATTCACAAAGAAGGTCCTAGTGAAGACACACGGCATATGCCACTCTTAAAGTGACCAAGTGGGGCACACCTGCTACCATCATCAATCACCCAAACCAACCTCTGGGGGGAACCAGAGAGACTTTTGCAAATGGCCAATCTTTGGGCAAAATGCAGACATTCCAACCGGAAATATCACTCATTAGAGGTTTCCAAACCCTGAATGTGGGACCATCCATGGAAACACAAGATGATGCTCATCAGCTGAGTACTCAAGGGTCTGCCGCCTTGTAGAAGAGTCACTAGTCCCACATTTCTGCTTATAGCACTGGAAATGGGTGAAGCCCCTTGGCCCCATAAACCAAAACCAAACCCACTGCCTGGCCTCCTTCTCCAGCCAGCTCTGGGGAACGGGCAGGAGGGAGGCAGGGGTCTGTGCTTCTCTTAGCTAAAGCCACTTGTTAATAGGCCCTAGATTCCCTTATCCCCAGGGAAAGGAAGGTAGCAATGAGCCCTCTCCCTCGCACGCCCCCTCCCCCCCATATGCCTCCCAGCAGGGCCAGGGAAGAGAGCCATTAGTGTGTGCCTCAGCAGACAATGGGGAGGAGAAGTCTCCAGAGCAAAGGACAACTGCAGCAATTAGAATGCAGGGAGGTTCAGAAGCTATTTAACTGGGTGACCCCTGAGGTCGCTGCATCTGACTCCCATCCCTGGATAAATATTGTATGAGAGGGGAGGGGGGAGAGTGAGGGAGCCCTCAGAGTGCTGCTCCTCCTTCCACTCTGTTCCCCACCCAACACGGCTGCCTCCAGCCACACACACCAGGAACATTATTTACAGCCCTGACAGTCAGAGCAATCACTCTGCTAACCAAGAGGGAATGGACTTACCAAAAATTGACTCTGGCAATTGAAGAAACCAGGGCTGTGGGGGAAGGGAGCTGAGCCAACACTGAGATGCAAGGCTTCCCCCACATTCTGGGTCCAGCTAGAGCAAATATTTCCCATCACCCCAAGACCACTGGCAGGTGAAGCTGGCCCTAACTAGTAGAGTAAATCAGAAATGGTGCATCCCTCCATCTCTTGGGGACTTCATAATTGAAAAACTCCTGGTTCTCATCACCACCCAGGTGTTCCTTAGCAAAGATGGGAACCCTAGCTACCTGCCCAGAGGAAGCGGGACTAGCCACACGTCATTCATCCAGCTGGTTCCTCAGCTGACCTCTGGGAAAAGGTCACCAGCAGGAGAGTCAGCCATAGCAGAAAGGGGTCAGGTTGGGGGAAGAAGAGGAGAGCGTCTGAGTGCGGGCTGCGCCTCGGCCCCCACATGTGCTGCTCCTCTAGTCCTGCTCTAATGCACCCTGACATGCCTCTGAAGACAGAGAGCTGTTTGCAGTCAGCACCGTGATTTGTTAGTAATTATTTCCATGGTGTCACATTGCTGTCACTCTGTTAACAAAGAGACAGGCTGCCTCGGGCTGCCTGCAAGAAAGAATCGCAGAGAAAAAGGCCTGTCAGGCTCCCGGGATTCTCTGGGCTGGCTGGCTTTCTTCCCCAAACCAACATCCTTGCAGGCTTTGGAAGAAACAGTTTTACAAAACTATCAAGTCTGAGTATGTCACCCTTTAGCCAGGGACACTGAAAATTTATCCCACCCACTCACAGCCATCTTTCCCAAGCCCTACTGAGCTAAGCCCCCAAGTCCACAGATCATTCAGGCACAGGCCACTACGACAGCTGCACCCTCGAGTTCCCGAGCCTTCATCTTCCAAGACCCCTGCTTCCTGACTCCTCTTCCTCACTGGGGTGTTTGTAGCCTCTCAGGGGCTCTCGGGAGCCCAACACAGGGAATCTATTTCAGACCAAACTGAAGCAGCTGCCCCACCGGCATGGATGGTGGTTAAAGAGAATATGATGGCAGGGCATCTTCCCTCCTTGACTCTGCCAACCACAGTTCAGGACCAAAGCTGCTCCAGTGTCAATGCCCCTGTAGTCTCCAGACGCCTGGACAACTGTAAGGAGATCCCCACAGACTGCCCCGTTGTTCCCAGTGCCTGGATCGGTCTGGTATCCACACAAGGAGAACTGGTGGTTTGCTTTAGCAGAGTAATGTCTCCATTACCCTGGCTGGGCATTAGAGGACAGATTGGCAAGCGCTGACAAAACAGAGGTCACTCACCTTATAGGCATGGAAAATTGGAGATTAATTCTCTCCTCTCATGGAGGGAATCAGACTCCTGGACAGTGGAAGGGAAGCACCAATACTGAGAAACCTCTTCCCTGCCAAGCAGCAGCAGCAGCAGGAGAGGGAGATAAAAGCCCACAGGCTCTACAGAGGCCTTGTCAAGGTGGCAAGGGCCATTGCCCCCCAGCTCCCACAGAACCCCACAGGATAGTGGAGCCTGGGCAAAACCAAGATTCTTCTGGCACCAGGGTCCAAAGGGCAGAGGGCAGTGCTGGCTGCATGCACTGGAATGTAAACTCTATGAAGGCAGAATGTTTTAGAAGTTTTCTCTCTTTGCTCACTGCTATATCCTCAATACCTAGCATGGTGTAAGACAGAGTGGGTATTTAATCAACATCTGCTGAAAGAATAACTAAATGGGTCAGCATGGCTCAAAGGCCACTTCCACAGGCCTGGGGCCAGCCTCTCCCTCAGAGAAGAGGGAAACCAGTGCAGATTCCAGAAGAGATAGGGAGGCCACATATCCAAAGGACTGGGGTTAGGTTTTAAAGTATGAGGGAAATTTGGGCAAGCTGATAGGCCTCGGGAGATTCTCATATCAGACTGAACATTCACATGCTCATTCGACAACCATGTACTGAAGGGCTAACGAAGCTATGTAGTCCAACAAAAGAAGAATAAAGTACAGCATAGAAATACAATGGAACACTATACGGCAATGAAAAGGCTGAACTACTAATATATACAACAACCATGGAAGACTCTCTTATATGTTATGTTGAGCAAAGGAAGTCAGACATAGTAGGGTACATTTTGTATGATTCTACTTATTGGAAGTCAAGAACAGGCAAAACGAACCAAAAGTAAAAGAAGTCAGAACAGTGGTTACCTGACAGATGGAGAGCGTTACTGACTGAGAAGGGGTACAAGAGGATTTCTAGGACGATGTCAAAGGTTTTTTATCTTGATCTGGGTGGTGGCTGCACAGGTTTGTACTTGCATAAAAACATATGGAGCTGTACGTTTCACGTTTGTGTGCTTTATGTACCCTACTGTGCCTATGTCATACCAAGATTTCTAAAAATAGTAGAAAAAAAAGGGTTAGGTCTCAAGAGTCACACAGAGTTTAAAAAACACACACACACACAGAAATATCTCACCCAAAGTAAAACATTTTCCAGGAGCAACAGTGTCTCCTTCTCCTTGGGCGTTCAGGGGACAAGCCCTCCAGCCTTCACTCTCTAGTTGCCAGAGGACAGAGGAGCCCAAACAAATGGCCAAGGCCTGGGAAGGTCCAGAAATATTCAAAACACAAAGAAGTGCAGCCCGAGTGCCAGGCCTAGGAGGTAGTAACAGCCTCTATTCCGTCCCAGGTGAGCTGTGGGGAAGCAGAGATGGAATATACGGTCAAGCCATGGCCCCAGCTGGTTCTGAGGCTCTCTGATGCAGCCTGGCAGATACTGCCACAAAGCATAGAACCAGACTTCCAGAGACAGTCTCAAAGAGCCACAGGACCAATCTGTCTTCCTGACAAGCCGGGCAGACACTAGCTGAGCTACCCGAACTCTGGGCTATGCAAAGGTCTCAAGGCCTACAGCCCCTGCTGCCAGCAAGGAGGAGGTGGTAAGACCCTCACAGATGGTCAAGGGGAGTATAACTCTGGGGGCCACTACTTAGGCAGCAACACTTGCCTCAGGCCCAATGAAGCAGTAAAGAGCCATCCAGTCAGCGGCTCTGTAGCAGGCTAACGCATGAGGCTCCCACCACCACACACATCTCAAAACCTTATCAGTTACCACACAAATGTCTTTATCTTTTATCAGGATTTTAAACAAGCAACACTTCCATTTCAGGGGTTCCAAAAAAATCACTAGAGTGCTTTAAACCTTCTGTCACCTTCCTAGTGGATGAGGAGATGAGGCCAACATTAGAGTCCCACCACTCAGCCTAAAAGTGCCCAGAAAGTGGATCACCAGAGGCTCTGCTTGCCAAGGAGGGGCTGAACTTACTGATCAGACAACAGAGCTTCTCCCCAGTGCCCCTCCAGGTCCAAAGTCCTTCCAGAGTAGACCAACTGCCCCAAACTCCCAGGCTACGAGGCAAGGACACAGGCTGAGCTGCCTGCTGACCTGCAGCTCCAGGACCACATGGAGAAGAATGGAAAGGGGGCTCAGGCAGGGACCTAGGAGTCCGGGTGGACTCCACAGAAACCTGCTCCTGCCCTAGGACCTGCCCATAGGAAATGGGATAATCCCACTAAGCTCACACTTAGGAGCGCCTTTACCACTAGTGCTAGGCACCAAGACATGTGCCGGAGGGAACTCTCCTGTGTCTGTGAGTAGGCTGGCCCCAGAAGCCTGCAAGCTCTTGGGGGGAGGCGGGGCACCCCTCGCTCCTCAGAGCCCAAGAACTCTCAGCCCAAGGAGCTGTCAGGCTAACGAGGCTACCCCACCGCCACTCCATCTGAGCGTGGCAGGCTGCACCGCACGACTGGCTTCAGGTGGCTCTTCTTTAATTAATGGCATCCCAGGCTCTGCAGGGAGCTTCACCCTACAATGAATGGCCCTCTCTCATTAGAGGCAGGCCTGCCATGATGTATTCAGGGCGAGGGCCAGGATTCATTTCCCTGTCTGTGGGTTGGGGATGGGAGGGAGGGGAGAGGCAGCGGGGAGAGATTTATATCGAGTGACTTGGATTAGCTGCAGCTGAAACATGACCCCATCAACTCAAGCTGCCTTCTTGGGGCTAACCCGATGCACCTCTGCTGACGAGAGGGCTCTAGGGAAGCTGAAGGGAGGGCAGAAGGTCTGGTTCTTGTTCTCTCTGGGCTTAGGCTACAGCTCGAAGGCCCAGAATTCCTATACAACCTCCAGAACCCCCTCCCCACCCGCCACACACACTCAGTATGCACTGGGAGCCTGGCCTGACTCTGAGCCAGTCTTGCCCACTGAGAGCCTCTTCATGGCCAGGAAGCTGACACACTGGCCTCCGAGCTATAAGACTGCCCATGGCTGGCGGCTGGTGGCTGGCTTTCCTAACTACTTTGTGTAGGAAATACCCTCCCTCCCTCCCTACTTCAGAGGAGGAATGCACAACATAGTAATGCCCCCTTATCTGCTGTCTGGGCAGGATCCAAGAACATTATGCCACAGGGCATCTCAGACCTCAGGCCACCCAGCACTAGGGAAAAGACAGGCATTGGTCTGACACAAAAACACACTGTCGGCTATCACCTCACCATAGTGAGCCTCTAAGGTAGGGAGATTCTGTACACTACTACTCCTCTCCACCTCCCTCTGAGGCCATCTCATAGGGATCACAAGACTGAGCAGGGGGACCTGGGGTCTTCTGGGCTAAAAGGTATCCACATTTCCAGCATACTTTTCAGAGACTTAGAAAGAAGGCTACCCTGCACGCTGCTATTCACACAGGTGGTTTTAGACCTGGGGGCTAGGTAGGTTCAGGTTGGCAGCAAAGAGCACACAGCCCTACAAATTCCCCCTGTAAATCCCACTGAATTTGACATTCAGTTTTGCTTGTGCTTGGGATAAAAATCACACATCAGAGCCTATCCTCTACCCATTCTTAGCCCTCTTAGAATGCCCGATTCAGGGGCACCTGGGTGGCTCAGTCGTTAAGTGTCTGCCTTTGGCTCGGGTCTGATCCCAGGGTCCTGGGATCAAGTCCCGCATTGGGCTCCTTGCTCAGTGGGGAGCCTGCTTCTCCCCCTCTCCCTGCTCATGCTCACTCTCTGTGTCAAATAAATAAATAAAATCTTTTTTTTTTAAGATTTTATTTATTTATTTGACACAGAGAGAGACACAGCGAGAGACAGAACACAAGCAGGGGGAGTGGGAGAGGGAAAAGCAGGCTACCGGCTGAGCAGGGTGCCCGATGCGGGGCTCGATCCCAGGACCCTGGGATCATGACCTGAGCTGAAGGCAGACACTTAACGACTGAGCCACCCAGGCGCCCCAATAAATAAAATTAAAAAAAAAAAAAAAGGCCCAATTCACTAAGAGAGCTGGAGAGTGGGCCCTCACCTGCCCCTGCCAGCCAATCAGAAGGCTGCTCTGCAAGCTTGCGGCATCCCTAGGAAGGCCAGGGCAGAATGCCTATCATCTGTACACACACCCACTCCGTGTCATCCACGCTTCTCCCTGGCCCTCATGGAAGAGCATTCATTTACCCTTCTTTCCCTACTCGGAAAGAGATGTAGCTCAGTTCCGCTTTGCTAAGCCCTATTTGGCAATGTGTCTAAACACATGCAAACTTAATTAGTTCAGGAGGGGAGCCCAAGCACTTGCAGTGACAGATAAAAGTATCTGGAAATGAGACAAGTCAGGACTGCCAGGGAGTTCTTACTCAAGCCCCTTCCCCCAGCAGGCTGCTAATCAGAGGTGATGCAGCTCAGAGCTGGGACCAACTGGCCCACCCATGGGCAAGGAGCAAGGTTTTCATGAGCTTAGTGATATGATGAGAGCCCCCCACATACTACAGGAGACAGGTATCCAAAATGATGCTGGCAGTGGTTTCCTTAAAACTGATCTGAGGACTCATTCATTTGTAGCTCATCAAGGAGGCTCTCAGACAGCCCCAAATCATCCCTCACCACACCTCCTGGCCAACCATGCCCCCATATCAAAATAAACCTAACAGTCCAGACCTCCACCAACACCAGACCGGGTACCAGCAGCCTAGGGTGTCAGAGAACATCTGCCACTCAATGCAAACCAAAGCAAGAGGGAAGGGAATTCCCACCATATCACAAAGCCATGGGCCAGGAAGGGCAGAAGCAGATGGGCAGATGGCATAATGGTTAAACACACAGGTTCTAGAGCCAGAATGTCTAGGTTCAAATCCCTGTCACAAATGGTTGTGTGCCCTTGACAAATTACCCCTCTGGACTCCAGTTTCCTCATCATTTATTTTAAAAAAAAAAAAGGTTATAAAAAGAATTTATTTCACAGGATTGTGGTAGAATTAAGTGAGATAATGTGTAAATAGCACAGCAAGACTCCTGGTATGTAATAAGTGCTCGATACATGCTGGCTATCTTTATTATCTGATATAAATGTCTCCAGAGCAATCCCAGCCCTCAGTCTTAGAAGGCACAAATCTCTCAGAGAGCCCTTCAGCCAGCTCCTAGGACCAAACTCCTCCACAGCCCAGGCCTATGGGCCATCTCACCCAGTACCATGGAGGGAGGACCCAACACCCAGTGCTGGCATTGAGAAAATCCAGGAGCTTCCTGGCATTAGCAGCATAGTTCTCCAACCCCTCACACTCAGGTTGGTGCAGAAAGGCCCAAGATTTCCTCTTCTGTTCCATTCTCCCTGAATCCACCTTCCATCGATCCTCTGTCGTCCTTTCTGAGTACAGATTCCACAGGCTCACTCCATTACTGAGCTGTCATTTATTCAACAAACATTTACTGAACAACTACTACATACCAAACATTGTCCAAGATTATAATGGTGCCCACAATCTACTGAGAGGGACCAACAAGTAGAGGCAGACACAATACAATTTCATGTATAAATAAGTACATGTGCTCCAGAAACACACAGGAAGGCACCTAGAAATTGACATTAAGAAGTATCATGAGGAACTGGCCAGCTAGAGCATCCAGCTGGGGTTAAGGGGTGGGGGGTGCACAGAGAGTATTGAAAGATGAGGTTCGAGAAGTAAGCAAGAGCCTTGAGGCCTCATTAAACAGCATGACTTTGCCTTGAGGGCAAGAGGAAGCCTTGAAAGTGTTTTGTAAGCATGTGACATAATTTGTTATAGTTAGGAGAATGTCATGGGGGGTAAAACTGGAGTCAGAGAGACGATTTAGAAGACTTCTATAATCCAAGAATACGGTGACCTGAGGGGAACGCGGATGGCTCAGTTGGTTGAGCGTCCAACTCTTGGTTTCGGCTCAGGTTGTGATCTCAGGGTCGTGGGATAGAGCCCCGTGTCAGGCCCAGGCTCAGCAGAGAGTCTGTTTGAGATTCTCTCCTTCTCCCTCTGCCCCTCCCCCCACTTGCACTCTTGCTTCCTCTCTCAAATAAATAAATAAATCTTAAAAAAAAAAAAGCACCTGGTGACCTGAACTAGGGCAGCCGTAGCAGGGATGGTAAGAAGACAAAGATTTTGGGAAACCTCTGGCAGGAAGAATCAACAAGATTTGGCAATCAATTGGTTGTGCCTAGAGAAAAGCAATCAAGGATGGTTCTCGGGTTTCTGACAGAACTACCAGACAGTGGTTCCAGTCACAACTTGAGAGCAAGCTGGAGGACCAGGTGTTGGGAGAAAGAGGACACCTGAGCTTTAAGGGGCCTGTGGCATCCAGATGTAGATACAGAAATAGGCAGTTGGATGTGAAAGCTTGGGGTTCAGCTGGCAGATAAAGCAGACTGCTTTTCTCCAGCAGGATCTCTGCTGCCATGTCAAAGATGAAACCCCTCTATAGAGACATTCCCTGCCTGGGCAGGCAGAGAAGAGAGAGAATTGGAGAAAAGAACCCTAAACGCCATGAAGAGGTTCAAGAACCACGAGGTAAGGCAAAGGAAAGGTAGGTCAGGTAGGGGAGGCAAGCTGACCAAGGGCCAAAGCCATACAAATGACATTTCTTAAACAAGTTGAGAAGGAAAATTAAATCTGTGCCCACTAAATTAAAACCCACCTCGGCAGGATCTGTGACTACAGCATCAAAGCCCACAGAGTATCAACTCATCTGGCTTTGACAAAAGATGGACACAAAATGATTCTTTCAGGACCAAGCAGATTTCTTTTCTCCAGTGGGATTTCCGCCGCCACTTCAGTTCCCATTTCTCAGTGCCTCACTAATCAGGCCCTCTCCAACAAAAGTGATGGGAAGCTGGCTGGGGGTGGGTGCTGGGAGAGAGGGGAAGGGCAGCAACGAGAAGGAGCCGTGGCTCTGGGAAACTAGAGTGGGAAATGAAAATATTTGCTGAATTCTTTAGACTTAGTTAAATCTGAAAATGGATGTCAAAATAAGAAGTAAACCCCATACTAACAAGTTGCGGATGTCAATTTAACACCACCCTTGTCAGGCTCCTCAGCAGCCTTTACCAGGCGCATAAAAAGGTGATGGCTCTGCATCTGACGAGAGGTTCCAGGAACACCGATAAGCTGTGCACTGTCACGAAGCACTACTTAGGTTTCCTCTCTGGCTGTTTTTATTTTGTTACACATTTAATTAAGAGCCTTCCCAGCAGTTATGCGGACTCCTGCTTCTAAAAGGCAGCCACAAAGCTCTCCTCCCCCCAGCCCCTGCTACCTGACATCTGCTTCCCTCCTGCATATTCTTTTTCAGATCTTCACTGGTCTTTTCAATGCAAACCCAAACCAGCTTACCAAAGTCTGCCCAACCCATCTCTTTTAGAAGCAACATGGTCTTAGAATTCAAGTCTGTCTAGCTACGAGTCTACCAATTTGGGTCTTGGTTTCAAATTCTGTCTTGTTTTGTTTTTTCCATCTATAAAAGGGAGCTATCACCTTCTACCGGGGAAGATAATTAGGAGGACGGAATGAAATATGGTACATGCTCATTAAAATTTGGTTTCAAGGTGCCTGGGTGGTGCCAGTTGGCTAAGCATCCAACTCTTGGTTTTGCCTCAGGTCATGATCTCAGGGTCCCGGGATGGAGCCCCATCTCAGGCTCCAAGTTCAGTGTGGAGTCTGCTTGAGATTCTCTCTCTCCCTCTCCCTTTGCACCCCCCACCGCCCCAGCTCATGCTGTCTCTCTCTCTCTAAAATAAATCTTTAAAAAAGCTTTTTTGGTTTTTTTTTTTCTATATGTTTGGATATAGACCCAATCCCTCTTCTTGATTACATCAGTTCTTATGAAGATGCAAAGCAGCCTCCTGAGTCACCAAAATCTGTCCCAGGCCCAGTGGGCCGAACTGGTACTATAGGCCAGAATGGGCCAGACCCAAAGACAACACCCTCTGAAATTCCCTCTTTGTCTCATGGAGAAACCAGCTTAGGAGGTCTGGCCAGAGAGCCCCCACTCGTATGCACAGGGAAGTTTTCATATACACGCATATGCACATGCCTTCCCTAGTTAATGCAGGAGATTCTGAAATGTGGGTGTCTGGGATATGAACACATCAAAGAGTGAAATCCACTTGGAAGAGTGGGAGTCCTGGGAGGCTATCTGGAGAAACTGGGCCTCTGGACTGGGCCACACGAGCCACAGACACTGGGTATCAGCCTGAACCCCAAACAGCTTCTCTTATGCTATGTACCTCCACCTCAATCCCTTCTCTGCTTCAAGTACTCAGAGCTGCCCAGGATGCCATAAATAAGAGCAACAGCCTTCTTCCTCCTCACCTTCTCTGTGGAACCCTCCCCTGATTCATATCTGCTTCCAGATCCAGCCTCTGTAATTTCCCTGACACAGGAGTGTCATCTGGGAACACGGAGATCCTCTGGAGCTCTGGGAGTCCTGTGTGCAACCTAGAGTATGCAGTCAGTGTGTGTACACGACCTGAGGGATGTGTGGGTATTTATATGATCTGGACTTGTTCCTCCTGTCTCACCTAGGGAGCTGGTATCCAGTAGCAGGCTTGACATCCACCTGAGTGCGTAACTTCACCTCAATACCCAGCATCCAAAAGGCATAAAAAAGGACCTTGGTGAGAAGATAATGCCTAATTTGGTAGGAAATGTCACTCCAGAGCCACTATTCCTCACCTCCAACCAATACCCCACCTATGCACGAAAGTGTACACGCACGCGCGCGCACACACACACACACACACACACACACACACACAGAATGCTTGCAGCTGCCTTCGGTCACAAAGAACACAGAGGTATCGATTCTATCAATCCTCAGCAAACAGTGCCCCCACCACCTCCACCCCGTTTTAGCTCCCCGGGGGCTGTCTGAAGCCAGGTATCCATGAGGATAGACAAGAGGCAAAAGTGTCAACCTAGCAAAGGAACCAGTTCTGTCTTCCATACCCAGGGAAGGACCCAGAGACAAAGGAGAAAAAGCAGTGGGGACAAAGGAGGCTGGGGAATTGGACAGCTCCCTAGAAGCAGCCCTCTCTCATCCCACCACTGGGCCTGCAGTTGAATCATCAGGGCCTTGTACCCCAGATAAAAGGGTAGCACAGCAGAATGGTTAAGAGACAGGACCCTGGAGCCAGGCTGCCTGGGTTTGAATCCTGGCTCTGTGTGTCTTAGGCAAGTTACTTAACCTCTCTGTGCCTTAATTCTCTTATCTATAAAACAGGAATAAAAGTACCAAGGTTTATTAAACGAATTACTATTTCTAAAGCATTAAGGGTAGTAAACACTATATACTTGTTAAAAAAAAAAAAAAAAAAGGATCTTCTTTTAACTCCTTCCTTCCAGGGCAATAACATGCAGCCCCACAACTGGAAGGACTGTCCTGAGCAGTGGGACCTGGCAAAGGCAGGAAGGTCCTGACAACAGCCGTCCCAGTAGGGTCCTTGACAGGTCTACTCCCAGCTCCAGAGGCAGAAGGCAGGGTTCCCAGTCCTCTTTTCACCTTGGCAGCCCCAAAGATCCAGGGACTCCCTGACTCAGCTGCCCTGTAGGCTGGGACATGTAAGCCTGCGAAAGGCGACACCTGGTCCCATAGCTTCCAAGCCCTGCCAGCAAAGCAGTGCTTCTCATACTCACATGACTTTCAAGTCCCAGTCTCCACAGGTGACAAAAATTGACTTGACGTTTGGATCTAAGAGGCCTTCTTTCGCCATCCACTCATCGACCCTCTGAAAAGTACACAACAAGAACAGATGAGATTTTCCTTTCTTTTTTTTTCTTCCCAAGTCTGTGAAGAGCCACACCAATGAAACACAGATAAGCTGCTTGTAATCGGAGCAGGAGAAAACTGTAATCTTATCCAGCCATGGCTCCGCTCTGGGCTCTCAGCCTTGGCTCAGGGCTATGGGGGCACCAGGAGGATGATCCCTGCAGGAAGATCCACAAACCCGAATGAGTGGGGAGAGGGAGCCCCTCCGCTGCCTCCCTGCCCCACTGCCTGGCAGCCCACCCCAGACGGGATAAGGACACATCCTGGTAAGTCGGTCCTCAAAAGCAAAGCCTAGCACAGACACAGGATGCCCTGGGCCATGAGAACAGGCTGGAAGGAGGCTCCAAGCAGGAACTCCAATCCACAGGTTCATTCATTCCCTTATTCATCTCACCCTCCCACCAAAGGTTTATTAACCAAATTTATGAATTTGGTTATTCCCGAAATGACGGTGAAGTTAATCTTCACTGTGAGTCTAGCAGAAAAAGCTCCCTTGCTGGGCTAGAACCCCACCTTGATCCCTGGGGTGGCACTGCCTGCTTCAGTCACTGAAAGCTCATATAAACTGGCCCAGGCTTTATGTTTCTCCTCTCCTGGTTGAGGACTCAAATTCAAATTCAGTGGACTCTTTTGAAGGCTGAGCTCAATTCCTAGACAGGGACAAAAACTGCTCCTAAACATACTTTAAGTTTTCTTTCCCTTCATCCCTTTGATCAGGTTTATTATTTGCACTCACACTGGAAGTACAAATACTAAAATCAGTATATAATGAGAGAATTATCAGAAGGCATTCCTGAAGCATTGCCTATTTTTCAGAAGATCCCAGGCATGGGGTGAGAGTACAGCAGATGACCACCACGCCACTCACAGAGAAGGATTAGCTTTTAAAGGCTATGTCGCAAAGTAGCCAGAAATGCAGGATTGAAAGTCAAACACATCCGGGTTCTAACCTTGGCTCTTCCATATCTTGGCTGTGTCACTGATAGGAAGTCACTTAAAAGTCATTTAACCTCTCTGAACTTCAGTTTCCTTCATCTATAAAACGAGGTAGGATGACTAACCTTACGGGGTTGTTTTGAGAATTAAATGTAATAATGTATTAAGTGCCTACCACAAAATAGACAGTAGGCTGAGAAGGTGAGAAAGGCAGATCATCATAATACAATATAATAGATGCAGCCCTGGAGAAGTGACCAGAATGCTACAGGACCAAGAGAAGGAAGTGACTAGCTCTATCTTTTACAGAAAAAGGAGTCAGAAAGGAAGGCTTCACAAAGACGCCAAATGAACTAGGGGACTTGGTGGTTGGGTTTCCCAAAAGGATGGAGCAGAGCAAAGGATATCCCAGGCAGAGGCAGAGGCATGATCATTTTATATTTGAGAAGCAATTACATGCTCAATGTCTGCGTCCCCCACCAGACTATAAGCACCATGAAGGCAGTGACTTTTGTTTTATTCACTGTCTAAATCCCTAACTCAGCAGTGTCTTCTCAATAGATACCTGCTGATTGACTGAAACATGAGTAGGGGATAGTGTGACCGATGTCCAGTGTGTAGAAAGGAGGGACAGGAAATGACGCTGAGGGTTAGGTGGGCCAGACTGTGAAGACTCCAGCAGGTAATGGAGAGCCCACTGAAATCATGAAGTAAGATTACTCCTAGCAGGTGTAGGCTAGCTCCCTGGGACATCTCAGAGATCCTGGAGGCCCAGTCCACACCAAAGCAGTCTTTGAGTAGGGCCAAGGATCCTAGGTCATTCCATGACTAGAGCAGTCCTACCTCTCAGGAGGTCAGACTGCTCCTTAAGCCAGACTGTGCAGACCCTCTTCACAGTCTGCACACCGGAGAATCCCCCTCAGCCCAAGAGTCTCCCTAGCAAGCTAAATTCAGGACTTTCTACTGCGGAATGGCTTGTCTCCCCAGCCACTATGGCCCAGTTGCACAGAAGGACACGCACACACTCACATTCATGTATCCTTTCCCAAGACTCTACATAAGAAAAGGAGTAAGGCAAACCTAGGGCTCCCTATGTCATTTAACCCTGCTCTAGCTCACTGGCCTTAAATCCCCAAGGTAAGTGCCCCATCTGCTGGGGGGGTGCTCCCCAATGCCCCAACTCCTAAAAAGTGGTCTTGGAAAAGAGAGCAAGACAGGATTGTCAGGAGCCAATGCCCAGCAGGATCTTTCCCATGAGAAGCACTTAATACTCACAGGGGTCCTTGGAAGCTTAGGACCTAGGCCATTCACTCATGCAATAGGTATTCAGTGAGAACCTTCTACTGTAAGCCTGTCCAGAGAGGTGATACATTTGTCCTGTACTATCACTGTCTTTTTCTGTCCTTTTCCTTCCCTTCTCCACTTAAGTGGATAAAGAGTTAGAGGAATCACCAAGACAATCCCCAATCAGCTGGGCTGGCCCTCCCAGCTACTGAAGGTCTAGCATGAGTCCTACTTGGACTAAATGAGTCAGGCAAACACCTAGCTGGCCACCTGCTCAGGGCCTTGGTTAGGACAAGAAGTCAGCTTTTTAGCTATATGACCAACTCAGGGCCAATGAGACAAAGTACAGCCCATTCTGGTCTCCTTGCCAGAGACTCCCCATTCAGGCAGATGCCAGGAATCTTCCCTCTTCACCCACAAAGTATGCTCAAGTATCAGAAAGTAGCTTTATGGATAAGACTCAGAATCCCCTGAGCATTCTGCTCCAGGGTGGCCTGAGGTTAGCAAGAGGAAGCCTCCTGAAGACCATCGCTCCCTGTCAACCAGCACAACCGAGGGGAAAAAAAAAATCCCATAAGCTCAATAGCTCTGGTTCAGTGCTGGCCTACAGCAGGCATCTTCCTCCTCAGATCCTGGCCAGCGACATTCCAGGGAATAGCTAGCTGCCTGCTGTCTGGCCTCCCTCAGGGGGCAGGCCCTGGCTGGGACAGAGGAAAGGATGGGTGGGGTTCCCACTTTCTCTTTGAGTCTGGTCTTACAGGGAGCAGTCGATGCTGAGGGGCCCCCTCAATCATAGGAGTGAATCTCCCCTCAAAAAAAGAGGGTCAGTGGGGCTGGGAGACACCTCAGAACTCATCTTCTCATCTCCCAAACTAGTGTAGGTACCTTCACACTGACCCGACCCAGAGCTTGACCAGTCAGAGAACCTAGGCTTGTACACTCCCAGGGACAGGGAGCATACCTGCCACTGGGTGAGCCTAAACCTGACTCCATCCTGAGGAGCCCAGGAATTCAGTCTCCATTTCTCTCTCCCATGAGACAGGGCCTCTTGGCTAAATAAAGAGATCTTCCCGCCTCTCCCGGCTACCACCCAACTTCCTCTAGGCTGATTACCTCCGGCGCAGACGTGCCCTGCTACCCCCCCACCCCCTCTGCTTCCTCCTGTGCTTTGATAGGGGCTGAGCTTTAGGTTTACTGGTCTTAAAGATAATAAAGTACCTAATGGGATCCACAGGCTTCTTCTCTTCTCCCCTCCCCCTAGAGAGGAGGGAGGGGGAAAGGGACCTTCCCCCTCCGTGAAAACCCCCAGGCCAGAAGGGGTGGGAGACAAGCTGAGGCCAAGCCCGGCCCTTCCTTATTCCCTCAGGCTGGAACACAAGAAGCAGCATCTTAACCTTTTCCAGCTCCCCGAGGAGAACATCCTAGAAGTGTGGTCTCCGCCAAGGGTTCTAAAGCCTTTCATTTGATTTCCCTCACATAGGCAATTGTCGTAATTATTCTGATTAGGAATCATTACCCAGCGCAGCCTCTGCACCCCTGACAGGCACAATGCATCCAGTGGCAGGCTGCAGTGGGGCAGGCGGGCCCAGCGCACCTCCTGGAGGAGCCGACAGCAAACAAAAGCCATCGATGGGGAGTTCTGGGTGAGTTAATGAAGCGCTCACATGCCACAGGCAGCCAACACTAAAGCTAAACAAAAACACCTTCAGTCCCTAGGGCTAGTCCTGCGGTCCCACGCTCGGCCCCCCTCTTCCACGACCCACCCAGCACCGGCTGCCCGCGCTGTCCAGCCCAGGGCCGGGGGCCAGGAGGGGGCGGGGGCCCTGTGTGGAACTCGGGGCAGCACTGGACATCCTGCCAGTAACCCTGACGGGAACAGCTGGAGATGACAGATCAATGGTTCAATACTCTCAACAGCATGTCACGGATGTGACAGCAAATGTTATTCTAATCAAGCCATAATCATAGTCAAATTACACGGCTACATTCTCAGGAGGGGAGGGAGAGAAAGGCAGCGGGAAAGGGTCCAGAGGTCAGGAATTAAAGGTCACTCAACCTACCTCCAGCACTTGCTGCAGGCTCGGCTGACCATCCACCATGGCTTGAATAATCCCGGTGAGCTGAAAGGAAAGAGAAATAGCCAATAGGTGGAACTGCAGGGTACAGGGTCTCAAAGCCAGACAGGATCCTTTCCTTTCTCCTTCCACCATAAAAGACTCTGGCCTGCAATGCTTTTGGCTCAGAACCTGCCAGAAGCCTTGGGAATGAAGTCCCAGGACATAAGGTGAACTTTCTCCACAACATCCTGCCCCAAGAGGGGGAAACACATCTACATGCTGACCAAAGGGTGTGTTTCATGCCCATTTCAGCTTTCACTTTGAAAAGAAAAGGAAAAAAAAAAAAGATTTTATGTGTCTTGTATTCAATAGGCTCAGTAAATCCCTACAAATTATGATCTAAAGTAAATTCACCTCCCAGCTTCACAGAAGTTCCTGTAGACCTTGAGGAATGCTCACATAGGACAGCAACACTTGGTTATCAAGTCTGGGTCTCGATGTCCAGCATTTCCCCATCTAACACCGGGGAAGAGCCGGGGGAACCCCACAGGCATCCACTCTTTACCCTGAATACCTGGGTCCTCAATACCAACTAGGCAAGCAAGAAATAGACACCTTTTTTTTTAAGATTTTATTTATTTATTTGACAGAGAGAGAGAGAGCACCAGTAGGCAGAGTGGCAGGCAGAGGGAGAGGGAGAAGCAGGCTCTCCGTTAAGCAGGGAGCCAGACGTGGCTAGATCCCAGGACCCTAGGATCATGACCTGAGCTGAAGGCAGACGCTTAATGACTGAGCCCTAGGCACCCCAAGAAACAGACACCTTTAACTGATTGGGAAACTCAGACAGAAAGGCCTAATAAAGGAACCTGGTCTAGAGAATTTCTGACTCACAGGCCTATGCTCACCCAGGTCAGGCCTAGGTTCAAACAAGCTTGTTGCTTTGCTTTGCTTTGTTTTGAAGTGAAAATATCCCTTGAATACAGACTAGGACAGACTGCCTCGGGGACCTGAGGCAGGAGGCCCCTATCCACAGACGTGAACCCAGCTGGAAATCACCATGCCCAATGTGCCCCTGGCTACTCCTACAGAGAGCAGCAGCTCAGGCTTGCTGGGGAACTTATTTTTTTTAAGTGTTGGGGGGGGAATTAAACTCCAATTAAACTATAATTACCTTTAATGAATATCAAATACCCAGCTCACAGGAACTGCCGGCTCTAAGAGGGAAGGTTAGTTTCTCATAGAGACTTACATGGAATGGTAATACACACCTTTTAGGGAAGAAATTTTCATTTTAAGAACGCTGAGTTCCTCTAGGTGGGTTTCTGTAGTTCATCAAGTCATTATTAGGTGGTATTTTAAGGAAGTGTAAGGACACAGCCACTCTATTTTATATTCCAGAAACTGTTTTTATATTAATCTGTATTTTAATTGGGTAACAGCTGCTGCCTACAGACTTCCCATGGTCTAAAAGGAAAATAAATTAGAAAGATTAACTACACTGTTGTTTCACAAGGCTTTAACCCACAGCATGCCCACCCGGCTGGCACCTCCACACCCTTTCCTTGCTTGGGAGACCAAAGAACTGCCCAGCAGAGGGAGGGCCTGAGCCAAAGAGAAAAAAAGTTGGTCCACTGAGGGCTAGGGGTGGGGCTGGGGGGTGAGGAAGAGCTCTGGGTCAGTGGCTTTAATCTTAACAGTGCTAAGACTCCTCTTTTTATTTAGTCAACAACTATTCATGGACAGCCTACAATGTACTGGGCCCCATTCCAGGAACTAGGGATCCAGCTGTGAGGAAAAACATGAAATCCCTGCCCTCCTGGAATCAGCATTCTTCTTGGCAGCCCCCTCTATGCCCAGCCCAGCCAGCATACAAAGCCTGTACATCTTCCAGAGCCACACCCTGAGCAGGCAGTTGCCCTGTGTTTTGTCTCAGGCACAGAGGGGCCAGAGTCCAGAGTAGGCTTGTTGCTGACTCCAGGTGCAACACCCAGATGACTGACGAGCACCCATGCACCCACCCCTGCCCTTCCTGGCCCCACTTCTCTCCTGCTTCATTCTTCCAGAGCCAAGCCATATCCCCAAGCTTGGAGCTGGGGCTCAGGGTCAGGACTATTCTGGAAAACCTACAGCCACTCTCACTTCTTGGAAAAGCTCTGGGATCTGTGTGCCAGTCTCACGTCTTGTCTGAGTTTTCTGGGGCAAGGGTAGGTCTACCACTTCTCTTGACTCCTACACCAAGGGTCACTGAGATGAGATGAACACTGAAGGGCTTCCAGAAAGGCTCACTCACAGAAGAAACCAATGGCACCCTTGTCAAGAGACCTCCCTCCTTGGAGATGGGACTTAGGTCAGCATCTATGTACTCCACAAGCACCTGCTCTGGGCCCAGGAAAATCACTCTTGTGCAGAGAGAAAGTCACTGCACTAAAAAGGAAAACCAGGGCACTGCTCTGCACAATCTCTCACTACAGACTAGGGCCCACCTTTTCCACCCTGGAGGTAGGGCTCCAGGGTCCTGGGGTTTTCTCACACTCCTGTCCAGTGGTCAGCAATCCTAGAATCATCAGCCTGGGAGGAGCCTAGTGAGCCCAGCTCTCTCTCTCTCCAGGCTTCCCAGATCACCTGTGGTTCAGCAAGACAAGGCTTACAGCTGAGCTCCTAAAGGGCTTGAACTCAACCCCCAGAGACACGGGGGCTTGAACTATTGGTTCGGCTAGAGGCATCCTTCCAGGGGGAGGCCTCACTCCCCTGTATGAATCCTTCCAAGGATGGACTACATCTTATCAGCTCCACCAAGGCACTAGATGAAGAGTGTGAAATTAAGAAATTCGTCCCTGTACCTGATACTGACAACCTAGAAGACATCTCTAAGACTTACACCAGAAGCCATGAAGGAGAGAGCTAATTTAATAAAATAAATACTGGAAAGTTCTACCTTAGGCTTAACTTAAATCCTTCATGCTGCAGTTTAAACCCAATCCCACTTGGGTTAATATATATTTGTAAAAAGCTTTCACATCCTCACAATGAAAGGTACTAGAGGAAAGCCAAGTATTATTAAGCTGAGAACCAGGGCTCACAGGCTAAACAGAGCTCAAAGACCTTAACCACTTAAAGCTGGAGAGGTGAGAGGAAGAATTAATGTGTGCTCTGTGGCTCCTTTCACCGAGGGATTACAGATTAACTCCCGCTTCTCCAGACTCAGAAACCGTAAGGCGAGGGGCTTTTGACCCTGACTGATAACATGACTGGTTACTGAGATCCCCTACCCACACAGGGGCTTTGTCCAGGAATGAGCTGGCTTCATCACAAACACTAGCAACTACAGGAAGCAGCCCAGGACACTCAATGCCAATAGCATGTCAGCATCCAGTGCTTTCTCCTTTCACAGTTTATCTCCAACACAATCGTATTCTGACACCAAGACAGTTTGTTGATTACATAAGCACTTGTCTCTGGTGTGCAATCTGATAATCAGACCCACTCTTTCTCCTCAGACAAAGAGACCAATAAATCTCACTCTTTATAAGTACAGGTGCAAGACAAAGCCCTTTACTGGCATTTAGCAAAATTGGTATTTTTTCTAGTTTTTTCAAGACAATGACAACAACAACAACAAAAAAAACTGCACATGGTCAGGAACTGTGCAGTAGCCCAGCTGCTAGATGCAGAGATCTGACGGGTTGGAGCAGATTCTAGAGGTGGTAGGGAAAGGGCTTGGGAAGGAATGAAACTTATCCCATCCCATCTCTGTCAGAAACAAGTCTCCAGGCAGACTATCACCTGGAACGAAGAAAGGACCTCAAGAAGGCTACTAACATGTCCATTACACAGAGCAGTTAAGAGTGTCTATATGTGAGCTACAGACCCACTCAAGGCAGCATCCCTCTTCTTGCTGCCCAGCACTGAGCCTGTTTCTCCCCTCCAAAAGCATGTACTCAGATGTGTACTCATGTGTCATGATGTGTGCACACATCACAGGCCAGGGTTCTTAAGAACTTCTTGTGCACAAGAGAAAATCCTACTAGAGGAGATGCTCAGGCACAATCCAGAGGTGCTGGGTTGTTCCTCATACCTACTAAGGAAAGATTCTCTCTGACTGTGATGATCTCTATCTCTACCCCAAAGGCAGCCACTGCCACACTGGACAAGGTCCCACAATGATGGCCCCCATCCCACGTCCATGCCTCTCTCTATATTACAACTCCATCTGGTATGGAAACAGAGCAATATTTAGATGATCTGAGGTCTTCCAAAGAAGACATAACTTACTCGAAAGAACGAGTTAGCAGGACAGTTACTTCGGGGCAGCAGCGGGGCGGCGGGCAGCAAGGTGTGGTTGACTACTCTTTGACAATATTCATTCATTTAAGGAACACATGTTAAGTGTTTACTTGGCACCAGACCCTAATGATGGGCCAGAGATGGATCAGATCCAGGTTCTGCCCTCAAGGAACTCACTCACGGTCTAGTGAGACACATAAGTAAATAAAGTACAAAGCATCTGATCAGCGCTTTGGGTGGTGGGACCAGCCATGGGCTTGGGGAAGGCTCCCCAGAGAAGGTGACCCTGAGAAAAGTCCTAGAGGGACAAGTAGGGGCAGGGGAGGAGAGTGGGAGCCGCATACAGGCAGGAGCTTCGTGTGCACAGGCAGACTGTGAGGGAGCGACCTTAGGTGAGGGAAGTGAGGGGGCATGAAGCAGGGAGATGTGAGGCTGGATAAAATGGCCAGGACCAGGTCAGGGAGAGTTGGAGGCTCTGGAAGCCTGAGGCGAAATGGCACCCTCGGTGCCACAGCTCAGTCACATCTTCACTTTCAGATAAGGCTTCTGGACAAGGGTCCCAACCCCACCGTGCCTCCTGCCCTCCAAATTATGTATGTGTGTCCAGGGGTGAAACTTTCTAAAAAAGGAAAAATAGCTCTCATCGTAGTCTCACAATCCCTCCTCCCTTATCCCCAAAAAGAAACAGCAGCAGCCCTGATCTCAAAAAGATCTCTCTTCCCAATACTCTCAAGAACCCACTCCTGCCCAGGGCTGAGCTCCAACAGCACTGTTCCATGCCTAAAGAACTAGTAACCTTTCCCAAATTTGGGTCTGCCCAGCTGCACCAGGCAGCCTAGCTGCAGCTGGAGCTCCCAGGGGAGAATCTGCACACAGAGAGGAAGAAGAGAAGGACGAGAGGATACTGCATTTTCAGGCCAGTGGAGGCTCAGGTAACTAGCTGGCTTAAGGAAAATCTTCCCTTTCCATAAGGAAGGGGATTTTTTTTCAAAAAGGGCAAAAAGAACAGATTAGCGCCCCCTGGTGGTATAGGTAATTTCCAGGGGCAAGGGGGAAAAAACATAGATCCCAGAGGGAGCAAGAATCTCAACATCATTAGTGGGAAGAACAAAGGGGCTGAGAGACTACACGCTTTGGCAGATGGATGCCTGCATCAAAGGCCTACCTGGGTTGGGCAGGAAACACTGGCATCAAGCCCAGCGACCCCTGAAACTTCATATCTGGGCTAAGTCAGCCTCAGAGCCCATGGGGCCCTCCCACCAGTGGCAGGCAGGCCCTTTCCCAGCATTCCCCACACCAAGACAATGGTTTGGGGGATCACTCAAGAACTTCCTTCCTCATGTTTCACTCATATGAAGAATGTAGATCGCTAAACAAAAGCACAATATCTCGAATGTACCCCAGCCCCAAATTCTTAAGAAGATTCCAGAAACACTCATGTTTTCCCATTACTTCTGCTACCACACATACTTGGCCCGTGATTCCACCACAGCCCCTGGCTACCACAGAGAGCATAACACGACACATCACAGGGGAAAGCAGTCACAGAAGGTCTCGGGAGTAAGAACTCTTCAGGGGCACCTCCTCTCTGCTACTAGTTCTTCTGAGCCTCTAGCAAGCATCAAGATCTCAGCCCAATTTCACAATCTGCAAAATGGGGCCAATACTAACCTGCTGGCAAGGTGACCGAGTACAACACTGGCACGGGATAAGGACAAAGACATTTCAGCCTCATATCCCACTTGGACTGCTCTTCTCATTCCTCAATGACAGGGTCCTGCTTCCCACAAACTCAACCAATGCTTCACGCAGGGCCTCTTTGCTCAAGGACAGAAAAACATCACCAGAGGCTAAGAAAGTCTGAACATAACCTCTCCTTCCAAGAAGCTGAAATCTTTACCTCTTGTCAAGAGGTGCCAAGGGAAATGGAACTGAAAAGTAGCTGAACCCCGGCAGTACCACCCTGGAGTGGTGCGGCACTACCACCCTGGAGTGGTGCAGCACTCCAAGTGCCTGGTCACCAGGACGGGTAGGGATGATAAGGGAGAGAAAAGGTTGGGGAAGCCGGGACAGATGGTGCCACTTCTCCTTGGGTCCCCAGTGACCACAGCGGTGCAAGCGGAGTGGCAGACTTTGTAAAAAGCCAACTGCTGGCTGGGTCCAATGTGCACCTGCCTTACCCACTAACAAGGCTCCAGCTGCCCCTAAAGCAGCATGGATAGTGCACCAGTGACCCAAAAGCTCCTGTCCCAGCAACCCGTGCTGCCCTGCTCCAGGGCCCTTACCTCTGTACAGAAGGGAGTAAGCTGTGGATGGACTACGGGCTGGACATACATGTGAAAGGTAGACTCAATCTCCATGGTCCGACCATTTAGCTTCAGGATGGGGAACTCGATGATTTCCTGGAATGGCAAAGACACAGAAAAAGAAGAATACATTTTTTTAACCAAACATTACAAGAAAGAGTCAAGAATGAGGGACTGTTTTGGATTCATTAGCTCTTGCCAGGCCAGACCCAAGACTGAGTGAGATGGTGCCAGCTCAGTTCCAATCCTAACCTTCCCACTGTTACTACCCTTACAGGTGGCAGGGACTAGACACACACCCCACCCCCACTGGAAAGGGGAAAGAAGACAGTAGTACAAGCTGCCCCAGTTTCCCCAACTGCTTCTCTGCCAGAGGCCTGTTCACTGGAGCCCATAAGAGTAGCCCCACCCTGTCCCCTTGCCCAGGCCTCTGCCCTGGATGGGCCTGGATCTCCAGTCACCTAGACAACCAGCCATAAGACCAATCACAGCCTTCTGCATTTGAAGCTTAAGCAGAACCGATGAGTTTCTTCATTCGTTCTTAAAAAAAAAAAAAAAGATAAATAATAAATAAAGCCAAAGGGGATATAAAGAGAAAAAGAAAACTGAGTAAGAGTAATAGGACCTGGTGCCTCCCACCTTTCTTTCAGGCAGTACACCCTCCCCCACCCTCTCCCCCCCAATCACTTAGCCAGCCCTTCCCAGTCCACTGGAACGTAATGGAAGAGAAGGAGGAGGAGTGACAATTTGTTTGGTGTCTCTAAGATTAATTTGTCTCCGTTATTTAATAGAGATGCACAGCACCAAGGTCCTGGTGTGCAAACAGGCTTGCAGAACGCTGGCTGTGCAGCGCGCCTCCTACATCGCTCCTGGGAAGGGAGGAATGCACCAGAGGGGGGAGAGGGCAGGAGAGCACACACGCATCAGAGAGAAAAGGGAAAGCAAGGAGAGAGAATAAAAAAAATTATTGCTTTTTAATATTCAAAAACAGTTTGCAAAATTTAATCAAAGCAGAGGAAAAGCTAACATTTTTACCACTTTGACATTTTTATTAGCGCTTTCATAAATTTTTAAAACATGAATGGAATTAGTTTACAACACAAAAAAAAAACTGCCCTGAAAACATCTGGAAGAGACAAATAGGAAATAATAAAAAAAATAAATAAAAGCAAAATCCTCCGAGTAAAATTAGCATGTGGAAAAGGCCTCCACTGCAGAGAGCGAAGGGGGGCTTGGCCCACTCCGTGGCCCCAGTAGTCAGCTCCAGCAGCATCCCTACTCCAGGTCCCCGGTTCTGGAGGGGACCTTTCTAGTATCACTAAAATCAAGGCAAACTGGTTCTCTCCAGGGACAACGTGGAGGAGCAGCACGGAAGCTGTTGATACCTGACCGCGAGCAGGACATGGACGAGTGGGAAGAGAGAACAAATGGCCAATCTCCTCAATGTCCCAGGGCAGCCAGGTAGCCTCTCCCTCAAACACAGCTGTGACTATCGGGCTTGTTTTTAAAGCATCTATTTTTATCCAACACATTACAGCAGGACTGAAGACCAAATCAAGGCAGTCAGATTTCATGACCGAAAAATCCAAAGGTTCTGCTTGCCTGGTCTCCCCAGCTGATCCCCCAAAATGGGGACACTGACAGGAGCCCCCTGAGATAGGAAGGGCAACAAGGCTGAGGCAGAGGGGCCGGGGCAAGGAGGTCCCAGCTTTGCTTAAATTAGGTGACACCTTTCCTCCCAACTTGAAGAGATGGGGGGACTTATCCCCCAAATCCCTGGGCCTCTCTCACTCCTCACAAAGCACTCCTTTGCAGACCTGGTAGAGGACAGTTTTGTGCTGAAAAATAAAATGGAGGCACACATACACACAAAATACATTATCGGTCCCCCTGAAAAAAACAGATGTCCAAGATTTCCAAACACTAACTCTGAAGTGGGGCTCATCGGATACCTGAATTTCTGATGTATCCTGCTTCTCCAACTATGGAGAAGCAGCACTTTCCCAGTGGGAGCTCCACAGCCTGGTTAGTTTGGCTGCCCTGGTGTCTAAAGAAACAAATACAGCCAGTTCCTCACTAACAATGTTAGCTGGGCCCACAATGAAATTTAACCTGTGACACAACTGTACTTTTCATTTAAACTTTCATTTGGAGAGAAGCAGTGTTTGGAGACCTGCAGTTTGTCCTGCTAATAAAGACAAGTGTTGGGACCTTTAAGGATGCCATTCATCTCTGGCTTTTATTAAATTCAATTTTCTTAAGCCTATGATACATTATGAAATTAGGAGTTGACATTCCTCTGGAAACAAAAATATCTATCAAACATAAATAGAAAAAAAGCCCTCTATTACCAAGAATTTATGGCTTAAAGTTGATCTCTTTCCACTTTTTTACAAGCACATGGTTTGTTTTAGATATCTGAAATGTTATTATAGATCTAGAATTTCATTAGTATTTATTATAAAATAGTAAGCGCTTCAGCTCCTGTTCTGACCAGCACCAAGTCGGCATCCCCAGTAGATTCTCTGAAAACTTGGCCTTTGGGTTTCCCCACTGCAGCTTGCTCTTCAAGCTCTCCTGCTGCTGGCTTCCTCACCCCTAGGGAAATGGAGCCAACCTCTGCTCACACTCAGTAGCACCCTCCCAGAGAGGAAGAATAAGCTAGCTTCAGCTCTAAGCAAAAAGACGGGGAGGAGATCCCCAGGAGGCCTGGGGGCCAGGGACATAGTGGATTGGACCTATCATAAACATACCTCTCCAGAGTCACTGGCCCGTCAGCCAGGCCTTCTCCCCAAGACCAACAAGAGGGACTTTCAATAGCCAATCTTAGAACATGACTTTGCATGGGCCCCTTCTCAGCACCATCAGCAGCTGTTGTAACAACGACCTTGCACACTGGCAAACTCATTTAAGCCAATGAGGATGCAAAAGAGGAGCTTCTGATGGAAGACCCTCTGGGGAGTCAGAGCACAAAGGATTTCACTTAGGTACTTCTTACCTTCCCATATTACCCAATCAAGACCAGAACCTCAAAATCCTGGCCCCAACAGCCCATTCATGGGAGAGGAACCCTAATCTCTACCAAGGGGGCATGACTCTGCAGCCAGTGCACCTGGAGCAGGCCAAACACTTCAACAGTTTTCGGCTCATAAGGATCGCAATGGTAACACCAAAGTTACAGGTTGATCACATTAATTCCAACCCAGGAGCTCAGGAGGATGTGCCTACGTGCTAGCTTCTGAGGGCAGTCACTCCGATAATGAAACTGTTATTCCTGCCTCTCCTCCTTTTCCCTCCCTCAATCTCCTCATTCCCCTGGGAAGAGGGAAGTTTTTAGCAGTAGTTGAGTGTCTGCTTGTGCAGAGGTAGCACCAGGAATGAAAGAAGAACCAGTGTGTGTTCACCAGCCCTCTCTTCCTGCCCTAAGAACAGTTTCCCAATTCCTTACATCTGTATGTCATTCACATTCAATTAAACTACCTGAGCAGCATCTACTGGGTGCAGGGCACTGTACCAGTGTTAGAGTGGGATTTAGAAAGATGTAGCCTCTGCTTTAAGGAAGTGCACAGACTAGTGAGCAGAGAAGATACTGAACAAATAATGAACAATGCACTACGATAAATTCTTAGCGGAGGGACATACTGAGTGTTAGGACTTTCAACTTATAGTGTGCTTGCAAATACATTTTCTTATCTTACCCTTATTAATCCTGGAAGATAGGTCATAGCAGCAGCAGCAGCAGCAGCTCATAAACCAACACTATGAAGCACCTACTATTTACCAGGCAGGGACTGGGTGTGGAGGCAGAGACAAATACAATGAGATGTGGCTCCTCTGTCTGAGTCTGGACAAAGGGTAGAGAGGAGCTGGCCCTGACACCCTTGGGGACACATGGAAAATGGAATCATTTCATTCCTTCCATTTGTTGTTTACTACGTGGCAGACTGTCTGCTAGATGCGTAACAGGAACGACCTCATTGAAGCCTCCTAACAACTCAGGAGGTGGGAATTGCTATGATCCTTATTTTACAGATAAACTAAGGCCCTAAAAGAAGCGGTCACTTGCTCAAGGTTACACTCCTTGTGAGGGGCAAAGCTGGGACTCCAAATGGGGAAAAGAGACTTAAAGAGAACAGCTTTCAAAATATGACGGGTCAAGAGCTGATTCTTCCAGACTGACAGGCTGTCTTTAGGAAGCTCGGTCTGCTGTCTCCTAGGAAGAGAGACTGCTCTCGAGTTACAAGAGCACTGAATGCAGCCTACCCGGGCAGAAAGTCCTGGAGGACCATTGCCGCACAGGCTCCACTGCAGCTGCAGTGACACAGATGGTGCTTTGCCCTGAGCTCGGGGATGGTGGGAGCCTTAGGTTTGCATCTCCAGCACCCAGCTCTGTCCTCGCATGTAGACTGCGCTCTCTGCGCTTCTGGTGAGTAACATCTGAGGGGGCCAATAAAGGGCAAGGTAGAAGCCAAGCACATGGCTCTAAGAGAAACATCTCTGTTTTTACAGAGCTCTCCACAGGTCAGGGAGATGAAGGTGACAAACAGGGTAAAGATGGTGGTGGAGCCAGGATTCAAACCCAGACATAGAACACCCCAAAGCACTTTCTGTCTCTCATGCTGAAGTGCTTTCTCGTCCTCCCCCAACTGCTGCAAACCACCAACATCCCAGTTTTTTGTCTGTCCAGACCAAGGGTTTCCTGGAACGTAGAACTTTCAGAGCTAAAGCTGGGACAGCTGGTCAACCTACCTGTCCACAAGCTACCTGCACCACTAGGTTGTCCAAGGATAGAGCATAATAGTCTCCAAAAGTTGGTCTGCTGATGGTGGATAGGAACTAGCCACAATTTGACAACTCAGGACAAAAGCCTCAGAACTTGGATTGTTCAAAGTATCCAGGGTTCCAAATCTCCCGTGTCTCCCTCAATAAAATGTCAGCAGCAAACCTTTGTTTTTTTAAGGGGAGGGAAGACAGATAAAAAGGAAGCACCAAGTAAATATTCTTTTACCTTTTTAAGTGAGCAGAGGTATAAGTTGGAGCAAAGGTTTTAGACATAGCTGTTTTTGCTCAACGAGGAACACTAGAGATTATCTTGATTAACTGAGGACAAAAGTGCAATAGAATCTCAAGTGAAATTTCACAACTACAATCAGTAGATTACAAGAAATAAATGTGTAGGTTGCTTTCAGGGTATTCAAACTCCCTTCAACTAAAGTGTCTTCAGTGATAAGATTATATATTTGAAGACAGAACAACAACAAAAGGATTTTTAAGAAGGGACTTAGGTTAGACTGCTGGAATTTCTTGACAATGGGACAGAAGGTTTAATAGCGTTCTTATAGACTTTTTCTCCAAAGCACAGATTCTCCTTTGCCTGAGCTGATGGTTCTATGGTCCCGTCTGAAATAAGGGAATCAGCAAAAAATTTTTCACGACTTCCTCCTCTCAACCTAGGAACCGGCATTTCTTCAATTTACAGATGGCAACAACTAATCTATCCCTTCCCTCCATCCTATGAAGGAAATTCCAAAATGTGCAACACCGCTGCACAGAAAGGTTTGGTAAATCCAAAAGCGATATCACACCACAAGGTAGAAAAAGCAGTACATGGCTTTTATAAAACATGAGTTTTATGCAAATACTTGGTTTTTGGCTACAAGTCACATGCAAAGGCAGGCCCTTCCTCAAGGGATCAAGGAGCCTCCTGGCTACAGGGAAGAGGGGAAGTTGAGAGGGGAAAGTGAGGGCTGCACTGGGCAACGAACAGGGCACGGTTTGCTTAACAGTTTCTCCCTTGGGGGGGAAAAAAAGACATTTTATGCACAAGGAGCTTATTTCTTAAACAAACACTCGTGGTTTTGATTTACACCACAGCCTGCTCCTAAATAATTTATGGCGGGTTAAATTTATTGCCGAGCCCTGGCTGGCTGCAAATTCGAATTGCCAAATAATTAGATTTTAGGGCAAAGCTTATAAATTACCCGTCGATTTGTCCAGACTTGTTTGTCAGTTGCTTTGTGCTTCGGGTCATCTTTGGCATTTGGCTGTTTGGGTTTTAATTGCTGATTTACACTTTGACAGATGAGAGCTGATGCTCAAAGTTTCAGGACAAGGAAGGGTAAAAAATTGGAGCTTTAAAAGGCTGATTTTTCACCTACATGTCCCTTTTCACTATCCCCATAGACCCCAAAGCAATTAAAATGTAGAAAAGAGGCTGAAATAGACACTGCTATTCTTTATTGGGGGGGGTGGAGGGTGGTGTACAGAATGCTTTATAATTTACTTTTACTGAAATCTGAATTTAAAAAACAAAACCATAATACCAATAAATGAAGGAGACCAAAAGTTTTCAAAACTGCATCCTCACCCAGGAGAGTGTGCATGCCTGTGTCTACCTTCACGTGACTCTGGATCCGCCTCAGTTCAAGCATTTTTACATGTTCAATTGTAAGTAACTGCAGATATTAGTGGCCTCTGTGAAGCTGACCCTCCAGGGCAGCAAACAACCAAATGATTCCTTTGTAGCTACCTGTATAGATATTGGTCATAAAATTAATTTAAGCAAATCTCAGGGTTGTGTGCAGGAGAGGCCCCCCAGAGGCAGGACTAAGGGAGGGCATGGAAATAGAAGGGTTCTGGGTCCAAATTACCATTCCAGTAGAGGAAAAAAATCTCTCTGGGTGGTGCCTCAGCTCTACCCACTACGCTGATAGAGGGCCTAAAGGCTTTCTCTAAGCTTCCTGAAGGAGGGCCTGCTTCCCAGCCATCTGCTATATCCCAATACCTTGCAATGATGCCATGATTAAGAATACTACTAGTAAGAGCTAACTCCTACAGCTATTGTATGTCAGGCACTGTTCTAAGCACTTATATTTTATCCTCCCAACAGTCCTATGAGACCGGCGCTTTATAAAACCCCTTTTTGCCAACAGGGCAATTGAGGCATAGAGTATAAACAACTTGCCCAAGGCAAGTCATACTGTTAGTAGGTGGTGGAGAGGGCTCAAATCCAGAGTCCAGTTCTGGAGTCTATGCTCTGAACCATTATGCTATATTGCTTCTCATCAGAATAGCCTCTCCCTCAGTTTTCCTCACCCTGGAGGTCCAGAGTGCACATTCTGGGACTTGGGCACATGCAGCCAATGACTGTTCGTTTAATCAACCAGTAAGGTGAGGAAAAGTCATGTAATGCGCTCAGGATCACAAGATGAATCAGAGGCTTGGTTAGTCAAAGACCATTTTTCCAATGAGTGTAAATACTGCACTAAAGATCTACTATTTGGGGGTAACAGGTGATCAGGAGAGGCCCAAGCCCACTCAGGCAGACAGAGGTTCTGGTCAGGTAACTTGGGTAGGAGACCAGAGAAACTGGCTGGGCTTCAGGAGACCCTGCTCCTAAAGGGGCTGCTGGTCTCTTCATAGAAGACTTATCTCCATGGGTGCTTCATAGATTCCCTGTTCTTTGTACAAAGCTGCCAGCCAGAAGCCAGGACAGGTAAACGGTTGTGCTGGCATGACAGTAGATTTTTAAAATCACTGACCATGGAGCAAGCAATACACAAACTGACATCCTGCCTACAATGCGCTGAACACTTTTCTCACACATTGGCTCATTTGATCTTACATCTCTGTAAGGCAGGCAGGAATCATTGCCCTATTTTATAGACGAAAAAGCTAGGGAGGTCAGTGGGTCTCAAAGCATGTTTCCTCACAGGCAGCATCCCATCACTTGGGAATTTATCAGAAATGCAAATTCCTAGCCTCCACCCCAAACTCTGGATCAGAAACCCTGAGGTTGGGGCCAGTAATCTGTGTTTTAACCAGCTCTCCACGTGATTCTGATCACAATTCTGATTGCTAAAGTTTAAGGACCATTGGTCTAGACTACAGCAGTGTCTCTCAGACTTCAAATTACCCAAAGATCTTGTCAAATTACAGATTCTATTTAGCGCTGGAGTAGGGCCTGATATTCTGCATTTCTAACAGGCTCCTACATGATGAGGATGCTGCTGGTTCTTGGACCACACTTTGAAAAACACAGATGTAGTCTAGAACATCTATGAGAGTACCTCCTTATCACAGATATACTGACCAAGTGAGAATATGAGCCACAGGTCTTAGTCCCTTTCTCAGAATAAACCCTTACCTGGCCCACTTTCAAGCACCTGGGACAAGACCTTTAGATCTGCCAACCACTCCTGGCTCTTGCCATCAGATATTTCATTCTCCTTGCTGCCACAATCAGGGTAGAAAAACTGGCATGTCACATCCCAGAGCTTTAATGAGCAAGCCGGTAACTCTCTGCTAGGGAGCCAACAAGAGATCTTCTTTCATGACAATGCGTGCTCCCTCGAAGAATACTGTCAGGATCAGGGCATCAGCTACCCACAGAGCACTCATACTATCCTCTCCAGAAAAACACCTTCCTTCTGTCTAACTGAATCAAAAAGCAGTTCTGGATACTTCTCCAATGAAGACTTCTTGAGAAAGACCTGTGGCCACAGATCTGGAACAGGATCCTGGCAATTCCTGCAAATATCCTGAGGCACCAAACTGGGGATTCCTCACCAACATCAACCAGCCGCCACATTCTACACCATCACCATTAACTTCCTTTTAAGGCCTACCCCTGGCCTTGTTTCTCTAGTCACTTACCTTTCTAGTGAAAGTAGACCTTATCAAAATGGCATGTTTCATATTCCATTCTTCAGTGCCTACCTCCTCTGTTCCCAACCACCAATCCCTTTCAGTCCACCAGTTGGCCTTTCATTCAAATGCTGCTAGCAGTAGGGACAGAAAAAAAACCAACCCGTGAACAATGCAGACAGACCCCCTGGAACTCCATTTTCAAACATCACAATCTCAAGCCAGGGCTCTTAGTTGCTATCACACTTTTGGAGAGCAAGATTCCAAGCTTTCTTTCCAGTTATCATCCTATCTACCTAATCATCACTACCTACCTCCCCTAGGCCAATGGCCAAACGGTTCATCAAAAAGATCCTACTTACAACACCACTAAGGAACTCACCTTGTTGGTTCTCCCTGATAATGACTCTTCAGTTTGGAGCACCCCATTTACAACAACCATAGGTTCCACCTTTACCCCCTGCCAAATCTCTTAGCACCGCTGACTCCTAGGGGCCCACCAGTATCCAAAGGAACTACCAGCTACTTGGTTCTCAAGCTCACTTCTTTCCCAGCACATCTAAAAGCTACAACACATAACTTCCTCTCTCCATACCCATCATCACTACCTTAGTCCAACCCACTAACAACTCTTCCAAATAATGCCTCCTAATTAGGTTCCCCATGTCCATTTTTAACCCCTTGGAACATCTTCCCCACCATTCCCATGAATTCTGGCTTGCAACATCTCTTTCTGTTTCTTCTATTCCATTCAATAACACCTTCACATTTTCTCTTCTGGCTCACCAACTTTGCCCCCAGCCTCACCTTGGACTCTACACTCCTTTCCTTTCAGCAACATCAGTATCTCCAAATAAGAGCTTCTGCCAGCATTTACCCTTCAGGCCAACCCCTGGCTAGAAGGGCCTCCCTAGAACTAGACACTGACCACAGCACTGGAACAGAAGTGGACTGATCACATAACAGATGTGTTTTCCTGCCCACAGACCAAGATCGCCCACTGGCCACTACAGACAGGGATAGGACCAAAACAGCAGCCAATTCCAAGGTACCTGAACATCAGATTAAAAGCTTTGCTGATGTTTGTCTCTCTCTCCAGAGTCCACTTACCTCCTTTCTGATATCTCAGCACCAAACAGGGCTTTGCCCATGACAGCACTCTAGAAGGTACAAACCCTTCTCTGCCTGTCCCAGCCTGCTCACCCTCTGCTGCAGACCTGCCAGCCTGGGGGGCTAGTGTCAATCTGGGAACACTCTTGTTTCAGGCTTTTAGGCTATGACTCAATTTTCACAGCGAGAGCTCAAAACTCATCACATAAATGTATAGCTGTGGGTTGTTTTTTTTTTTTTAAGTATTGTGAACACCCAGGATAAGAGAATAAAAAATAATCACCCCAATAGCATCTTAATCAAAATGATGCAGGACCCTTTTCCCCAACAAGACAAAGAGATGGAGAAAGCATCTCCTAATATCAGTTTCCTCATGTCAAACAACTGAGCTCAGTCTACAAGGTAAGGAATGTAATCAATATTGGAGAGAAGAAAAACAAGATAGGATGGAGGCAAGGAGAAGTGAAGCCTATGGACCTACCCTAAACACTCCTTTGGATTTCACTTCCTCACTACCCCACCCCAAATTCCCCGTTTTCCTTCTATGGCTGTGCACCTGTTGCTGCTGCTCAGAGAGAGAGCTCACCCCCCATCTCGAAGCCCTCTAGTCACCTCTGCTCTAGCACATTTTCTGTTGTTACCCAGGCCCACCTGCCTCTTCCTTAATCCTTCCATTGCATCTCTCGACGTTAGGGAGCCAGTTGCTTATCTGTTTGATGGATCTAAACCTCCCCAGTCTATGGAAGGTAGGTCTTCCCAAAGGATGTCTCACAGATCCAGATCCAAACTGCCAGTACTTTTAGAGGGTCACAGGGAGGTGCTGTGTCATTCTCCAGCCCTTCCTTCTCCCTGAAGGCCTAGCAGCCCAACCCCGTGCTGCCCTTAATAGCATCTGGGGTATCCAATTAGCCCTCCCCGGCAATGCCTCAGGGCCTCAGCTCACATATTTTTTTTGTTGACCCTTACATTTTTGCCCACACTTTATTGGCTAAAATTCTCTCAAATCTCTCCTAGCCTTCATACTCTCACAGATCCCACTAAGATCTTCTAGCTTGCAGGGCTCCTGGGTAGTTCAGTCTGTTAAGCGTCTGCCTTTGGCTCAGGTCGTGGTCTCAGGGTCTTAGGATTGAGACCCACATCAGGCACCCTGCTCAGCAGGGAGTCTCCCTCTGCTCCTCCCCGCCCTCCGTGCTGCTCATGAGGGCACGCTCTCAAAAAAAATTAAAATCTTAAAAAAAAAAACCAACAAACATCTTCTGGCTTGAATGTGAGAAATACCATACAACCAATAGAAATAATCCTACTAAACAAACAGTGAAATATTTGTCAGTTCAAAGTCTTCATTCTCTCTCTTCCTCATTTTCAACACTCCCACAAACAACCCTGCAATCCAGGTCAGTTTTTCAGCCTTAGGTCAATTCATCCTGGCTTACTCTGTGAGCACCTTCTTTCATTCCTGCTACAACAATTCTGAGAGGCCATAGGCTGACCTGGCTCTCTTGGATCTCCTAAATTTCTCTAACATCAAGCCTATGCAACCCCTCCTCCACACCATGAGCAGGGTTGATCATTCCCCTCCTTTGAGCTCCCACTGCACCAAGTACTGACCTACATGATATAATCAAATGCTTAACAGTGATTACATGTAGGTCTACCCTCCTCGACTATGAGCTCTTTGAGGGTAGGGACCATTTCTCACTTGTTTCTATGTCCCCGGGATCTAACACAGAGCTTGAAGTTGCTATCCAAAGAGTAGAATGAGGCCTTTTCATTGCCTCTAAGGTGGTTACAATAAGGTCCTCCCCATTCCTTTGCTTACTTGGTTGGTTTTGTCGTATCCAACAAAAACTTTAAAAGGCAGCTCACTGTCACTGTTCGTTTACAGTCCCTGATTTCATTCATCATTTATCAATGGCCCTATTCTTTACAGCTCTTCCCCACCACCAACCTTAGCCCAGTGTCTAACAAAATCTGCATTCCAACAGCTGTCTCAGCCCTGGGGAGGCCACCAGGATAATAAGAGGCTAGGGGGAGGTTTCCTGATTTGTACTCAATTATGTGGTGATTTTGTTACCAATGACCCAGTGCTCCCCAAGGAAAGTTCCTGGTCCCACCCCCAGGCAACTCCACAGCCCTAACTACACACCACAGCAGCTTAAAGGTATAAACCCTGGGGAAGATAGAGAAGCAGTCAGAAGAGAGCAAATAAACCCACTTCGATCTACGCCTCTGCTATGCCAAACACATAAGGCAGCACCACCATGCATCGGTGCTGCGCTCCCGGGATGTATATTTTACTTCCACATTGCTATGTCTGCTCCAAATAAAGAAGGGCCCTTCGGCTTTCACGTGAAGTTACAACAAGGCCAAGACCCGGACACAGCAAACGCTTGTTCTCATTCAGGGAGCAGTTGTGAGGAGCCCCAGTGACAGTTGGAGGGAAGGGATGGCGGGGGTGGGGGTGGGGATCCGGATGAGGGACCACCAGGAAACAGCAGTCTGTGAAGGAGGGGGCTTCTGGAGGTGGAGGGGAAGCACCACTTTTATGGAAGCAGCAACAAAAAGGACAAAAGCGCCTAGTGGGCTGTCCCAGTCCCACCACCATCAGTGACCACCAATAGCGGAATTCATTTATGGTGACCCTGGAAGAAGAGATGTGTTAAAGCAGAAATATAACTAAAAAGAAAGGCAATAATTGGTCTGATGGGCAAGGGGAAAATTATACCAGGAGTCGGGAGCCTGTGCAAGAACACTTACAGCTCACACAGTCATCATAACTCAGCCCCCTCAAGCATTTTGTGCTCTGCTTATGGTGTTAACTTTAATGTCTTAACATATAACACCATCCGCACTAACACAAAATACTACACACGCCAGATGAGGCTGAATTATAGTTGCTGTGGGAAGCATAACTTTGAATTTCCTGATTTTGGTGCATTTAATCTCAACCATAATGTTACATTAACGTCGGTTTTGCATTTCATTTCCCAGTTTAGAAGAATAGCATCAGCTCCTTCGCCTGTCTGTAGAGAAAAAAGTGCAGGCTGACTGGGGACACAGGCAGATGACCCGCAACCCAACAACTGGGCCCTCGCAATAGAAAGCCTGGCTGGGCCCCTCCTACTTGAAGGAGCTGTGATTGGGACAAGTGAATGGGGCAGGAAGGGTGGGTTCTTTCTCTAGGGAACTGCCTTTCTGTCCACTTGGAGGGTGTAGAAACCAAGAGCAGGGAGAAGGAAAGGTGGATACATAGGAAGAGCAGCATGTGTGTGTGCATATTGGCTGGGGGCAGGGGAGAAAGGGTAGGGGGAGCCTGCCTTTCAGCCTTGAATGGAGAAGGGAATCAATATAGTTTGATTTGTAGGGATCTTAACAATTTCTGTAAAGTTTCCCAAAATGTCTCTCTCACAAAAGACTAATAACGATGTACCAGTTCTAAGTCATACTGAGTATGCCTCTCAAATGCCTCTCTTTTATGTTATTCCTTCTCCTGTCACCATTAACCTTCCTCCACCCTACCCTCCCAAAATAACGCAGCATCTGGACAATTTTCTATAAAAGAGAAACTCCTTTACTCATAGTTCTAACTCAAAATGCAGATGGAGTTTCTTCAAGGTTTCCTAGAAAGAAAGAAAGAAAAGAAAAGAAAGGAAAAGAAAAGAAAAGAAAAGCCCCTGTGGACAAAGACCAAACACTAGAAAACCTCAACCCCAAAGGTCATTTTTCTCCAAAGTTATGGGCACTTGGAATACAGATGAGAAGGAAAACAGTCGCAGGGCTGTGGCACAGCAGTGAGGAAAAGACCATGCTCAGGAGCTGATGGCTGGCCAGAGGAAACCCAGGGAGGGAGGGCAGGCAGCAGCCAGGACTTCGCTCCCCAGACAAGGACAGCAGGGCTGCCCTTTCCCCGGCCATCCGGAGAGCTGAGGTTATTTCCTTCTCCCCATGTGCTGTGGCCTATACCTCACTGTCCTCACTTACATTTGCTTTGTTCCTTTCTAAACACTGAGGTGGTAAGAGAACTTGCCCCCAGGTTAAAGATGAACAGTTAAAGATCCCACCAAAGCTTTCAGGCTGCTCCCTGGGCCTGAGGGTCACAACCACCATTATTCGATGCACATCCACACCAAAATGAACAACTATGAACTCCTGCTAGCCAGGAGAAAGGAGTCAGGATTCTCCTAAACCAGATAAAAACCTACTTCCCTATCAGGAAACAATTCCTAAAGCAAGAAAGGAATCCTATTCCTCAAACTTAGAGTCTCTAAAGCAATTTAAACCACCTAAATTAACATTTAGGTGGAAAAATGTTTTCAAATGTAAAAGTCTCATATTCTGCCAATATCTATCATATTAACATGATAGAGATTAATCTGAATCAAAATGTAAATCAAAATGAGCGCAAAAACCTGCAAAAAAAAGTGAAGCCTATTACTGGTAAACCGACCACTCCAGCTTCACCTAGCTGAACAAAGTACAAAAATAAACAGCAAAAATGATGACAAATGGAAAATACCAGATGTTTTACCATGTTTATTACCAATATTGTTACTCACCCGAGTACAACAGAACTTATACCTGTTAGTTTTCATGGTGCCATTTCTTAAGGACAGTCCCAATAAGCTGACTCAGAGACTTCTGAAGACCAAATATAGATCAGAAAGATGAACCCCATGCCAAGCCTCCAGATAGATCCTGGCCCCAAACTTGTTTCTGCCTCCTCACCCCTGAGGGATAATGGCACACTCCCATAAGGATCGGAAATGTCCTATGTAGAGGCCTTGAGTATTGAAAGCCACTGGGAGTCAGGGAGGAGGAAGGCTGATCCACAGTCCCAAGCTCATCCCCAGGAGGCACACAGACCTTGCCCATAAAGCATCTCTGTCAAGTGGACAGCCATTAAGCTATTCTGAGAGAGCACTAGGGAGGGCTGGATTCAGCTAGCAGCCCATATTCTAGTCCTTTTCCAGTCTCTTCTAAAAGTTCATTATCATCCCAAATCTCAATCTTTCCTGTTTCCATTTAAATTCATTTCTTTTTTTTATCCTTATTAAAATGAAGAGCAAGTTATTAGTATACTCTTTGGAACAACTACCTCCCATATGATGAATTTATTTAGTCTGAATAAGAAATAAGTCACAAAGACGATATTCAATTTCTCTTCTTTCTTTCTAAGTCCTATTTTTGTGCCCCTAATGATTTTTTTCCCCTCTCATCCTGAGTTTTTCCAATTTCTCCACTGTCCCTGCTGACCAGAAGACCTACACAGCACAGAGGCCCTAATGACAACGTGACCCATGATAACCTCAGTGGAAGAACGCTATCCTATGTGGAACTGATAACTTCTCCAATCCATCTTCCAAAATTCCTCTGAATCCTATCAGGATCCTGCTACTTGCAAACTTTAGAGAAGTTTTTCGTTTGTTTGGTTTTTAAAGAGAGAGAGGCTTTAAGTTGCCACAAACAAGTCTCAAATCACTCCTGAGCTACCCATCCCTTTCCTGAGAGTGATCCAATGGGTAGTCCAACAGAGCTGCCTGGCCCCCAACTCACCTTCCTACCTGTTGATCACAGCATTGTGGAGGCTTAATGAAGTAGAGATGCATTACATTTATCACTTACCCCAGATCCACTCAAATCCATCACTATGTCACAGCAAGAAGTTAGATTGATCTGACAGGATTTGCTCTTCTTCACAAACCCATGTAAGTTATTACTCAGTAGTACCCTATGCTCTTCTAGCTGTTTGCTGATTGATTATCTGACGATCAGGTCAAGTATCTTCTCTGGAATCACAGTAAACTAACGGGTCTATAACTTCCAAGATCATTCGTATTCCCCTTTTTAAAGATAAGCAAGACAGCGAATGCTTCTTCCTGAGTTCTCTAAAGCAACAGCTAATGCTTTCTAATAATGAACCAGGGCAGCCAATTCTTTAAGTGCCCTTGGAATCACATCATCAGGGTTCATTGATTCTGGAGATAATCTTTAATCAGGCCTAGATCCTGGTAAATGGCATGAAGTCCTACCTCAGCCTAGGTCAGGAAGGCCTTGGTGCCTAAGTCTGGGTGAGAAGTTGGTGATACAAGTGATTTAAATCTGTACTGCAGGGCACCTGGGTGGCTCAGATGGTTAAGCATCTGCCTTCGGCTCAGGTCATGATCCCAGGGGCCTGGGATCGAGTCCCGCATTGGGCTCCCTGCTCAGCGGGGATCCTGTTTCCCCCTCTGCCTGCCACTCTCCCTGCTTGTGCTCTCTCACTCTAATAAATAAAATCTTAAAAAAAAAAACAAACCGTATTGCATTATATCTTCAGCATTGCAATAAATAAATAAATAAAAAGAACAATGCCCTTGAAAGAGAGATGGAAGGTGATACTGACAGACCAAATTGAGACATGAATCAGGCTTTACCTTCAGCAACATTGATAGGACCCTCTGTAGGACAAGAGAACAGAGCTACATAATTATCTGAGCTTACAATCTAACTGAAAAGTTCAGAAATAAACATACGTAGGCATGTGCCAGAAAGCAGAATGTAGAAAATGCCATAAAGGAGGTGCCAAGTGATTATGAGAGTTCAGAAGAGGGATGAATCATATGCAATTGGGACGTGTTGGATTTTAGACTCATGTCCCACTAGGGCTTACTCAGTAATTGAAATCTACATCAGTAAGGGAAATAATATGGTGTGTTAAGATATGGATCCTTGATTCCTAACCTGGGAGAATCTATGTAACCAAAATTCCCACCCACCACCCAGGAACAGCCAGCACAGAATGTCTAATAGTTTTGGGAGGCAGAGAAGACTCTACAGCATGGGCAGGAGCAAGAGGCTGAGAAAATAAGGGTGGCTCAGGCAGCACCCAAGCTATATTTCCTTTTATGTGAAGTTCTTTCCCTCAGGACATTCTCCTCATCTTGCTCCTGTCTTCCCAAACTTCCACAGGGCTAATTCCAATGCTCCCAAAGACAGTCCACTACTTAAAGGGAGAACAGGAAAAAGGAGAAAGAAAGGGGAAGGTAAAAGGGTGGTGGGATCTGCTTTATGGAAAATAATCTACTATTCTAAAGACAGAACCTCTTCATGGGAAAAACCAACCATGAGAAATGAACTCAGTTTATCTCTGAATGGACCCCACTCCTCCCTGTCTCCCAAGTGCCTGATGCTACCGCCCCCCTTTTCCCATCCTCCCTACCATTGAAATCTGCTCCCAAACTAACATGTCTACACATCCCAAAATGATACCCCTAATAACCCAGGCCCACAGGGAAGAGTTACAGTCCTAGAGCCGGGCATACTCAAGGCCCCCACAGTACAATGAACTGCCCCATCAGCCCCCAATCGTTCCCCCCAAACCAACCCCAAGCACGCCAATATCTCCAAGAACAGGTGCCTCTCTGCTGCTAATCCAAACCTCCTAGTAGCACTACCTTAAAGGGTAAAAGGTCTCCAGACACAGTTGATGACTAAGGAAAAAAAGTAAGCAAAGAAATCTTCCTTTCCAACAGACCAAGAGTTGTACTTCAGGTTCTCTAACACATCCCCAAACTTAGTGGCTCCAAACATCAATAATCACTTCTTATCTCTCACAGTTTCTGCCAGCCAGGAATTCAGGAGTGGCTCAGCAGACCAGCCTGGCTCAGGGTCTCTCCTGAGGTTGAAGTCAGATGTCCACTGGGGCTGGCAGATTCACTTCCAAGACAGCACCAAGAAACATGAATGGCAAGTGGTACTGGTTTTTAGCTAAGAACCTCAGTTCCTGTACACACGTGCCTCTCCACAGGCCGTTTGAGAGTCCTCAATGCACAGCAGCTGGCTTTCTCCAAAGCAAGTGATCCAAAAGAGCAAGGCGAACCACAGCGCTTTTTATGACTTAGCCTCAGAAATCACACTATGGCTTTTCCTCTATGTTCTACTGGTTATACAAGGCTAGCCCTGATTCAGTGTGGGAGAGAAACTACCAAGGGCAGGAATCCCAGGAGGCAAGGATCATTGGGTACCATCTTAGAGGCTGACTACGACAGTATTCCTTAAAATAACATGCAGCAATAGTAGGAGAAGGAAGGAGGTAAGGGAAAGGAGAGAGGAAGGATGGGACAGAAGGAAATATTTTGATTCCCAAAGGCTGAGACCAGAGAGAAACAATATGCCCAGTTCTCTCCAGAGACTTCTCAGATCTACCTTACCCTACCATGCCTGAACCAAGTCCAACTTCCTAGGCAGGAACTCCTGATGAGTAGCTAAAAGCCAGGAAGACATGAGAAAGTTCCCCTGGAACCCAGAAAGTAAGACTAACCTCCCTCCCTCCTTGCCCACCCCACCTTTTCTGAAGCAATGATGCAACAGTTACCTGAGGATGAATCTGTGGCTTGTCGCACGTGGCCTCAAAGTCCAGCACTAAAAAGTAGTGATACCTCTGGGGAGGGAAGGGCACCATTGCCGCCATGGATGCGCCAAAGCCGTGGGCCGCCAGTTTTCTGGTGGATATGGAGCAGAACTCCGGAACACCACAGGGAGAAAATAAGTGGGAGCCCAGCACTTTTCTTGCTCTTGAAAGTAAATATGAAGAAAATCGAGCTGCTCCAGTCTGTAAAGGTGCTAGCATTGAACATCCAGAAGCATCTAAAACTTAGGGGAGGAAAGTTTAAAAAAAAAAAAAAAAAAAAAGGAAAGAAAGAAAAGAAAAGAAAAAAAAAAAAGAACAAAGAGCCTGGGTTACTCCCCTCCCACGGTGGCCCTGTTCCATCTGGTCTTCAGGAATAGTCACACAACACGAACCACTCCCCAGTGTTTCTGGACCCCTTTTCTAAATCAACAGTATTCATTCCTGAAGTTCAAGACCCTAATACTGGCCCCTGCAGCATTACGACAGCTCTGAGTCTCCAAGATCATCCTCAGAACAACCTGCCACGCTGGCCTTCATCTTTAAATGGAGCTCTAAAGTTCAAAAGAGAGGAGAGAAAAATTCTGTGGTCATTTCTCGGGTGGCAACAGTTAATGTAAAGCTAAGGTTCCTAAAGTAACATGAGGTGACCCAGCTGTACAGTCAGTCCTGGGAGCTAAGGAGCCTCAGACAAACTGGAAAATGCCAAAGAGTCTCTCCTCAGCTCCATTACAAGCCATTTGCCCCTGGCTTTCCAGTCGGTATCGCACACCTCCACATACCCTCCCTCCCATCTCCCAAGGTGAAATGGAACACAGCCAATCACAGGGGAGCTTGCTCCTGCAGGGCCAGTGATTCCCCAGCCCCCGCGCCAGTAAGTGGCACCCTGGGGGAATGAAGGACGCCCAGAGAGCACAGCTGGTAACAGCCTCAGGCCTTCCCGTTCGCTGCCTTTAGGCTCACTCTCTACTAGAGGCCCTGAAGGACTGCAGGACTTTTTTTAAATAGGGAAGAAAAAGAGAAAACCCAGATGTGGCAGTAATGGGAGCATTGCTTAAAAAAAAAAAAAAAAAAAGGAAAAAAAAAGTCTAGTAAAGTTTTCTGAGTGAACATGTGCAAAAAAAAATCCAAATCACTTTTCAAGTTTTCCCTTTAAATTTGTAGAATGTCTGCTCCTTAGAGGGTTAACTAAATATAAAAATCAAAGCCTAAGTTTTACTCACAAATAACCCAGGCCTCCTTTAAAAAAAAAAAAAGGAACAAAGAAAGTTTGTTTTTACCCCTCTTACACCCAATATTCAAATTCCCTCAACTTTAATCCTCAAAGTCAAAGGAGAAATCTCACTGCTCAATGCAGATATAGCCATAGTTTATGCCTTCTGAAGCCCCGTTCTAATAGAGCCAAAAACTTGCCTATGAAAGGCTGCAAATGGGCACTGGCTCCTTCCTGCAGGGCTGAGGGGGGTAGCAGCCTGTGAAGTCCAGAGCACACTCAGAGGCAATGAGGTGACTACTACCTGAATGGACATGTACAATCAAGTATCACTTTTCCTTCTGCCTCTTCCCTGACTCACTGAATGACCTACAATAACTTGCCTGCATATTTACTAGGACACATGTGGGTCCTCAATTTCCCCAACCCCATAGTGAGATTCCATGGGGATTCAGAGGTGCTAAGACCAAAAAGTATTTTAAGTTCTTCATGGATCCTACAGAGCACAGTGCTTGCTTTCACCATGGCTTTACAGCATTTCCAAAAACGCAGCCCAAACTCCTCAGCTCAGGATAGACAAAGGCTGGCTTGGATTTCACTATGGAATCCCTTGGAAAGGCAAAGGGGCCAACATCCCTTCGAACACCAGAATCCAAAATAACTTCACATCACCACCCCTGCCTTGAACAGTACTGGAAGCCTTGCTGAGACGGGAGACACCAGTATGTTCAGATTATGCATTATAGTTTGGATCCACAATCTCTCAGGGCCTTAGAACTCTCCTCTAACTCCTTGAAGTCAGGCTGGGATAAGGACTTTTGAGAGTCCTAATGTTTGTCAATATTCATAGAGAGTGTATATAATATATATAGTCAACCAGACCCCATCTGCCAAATACTACCGGCAATTTAGCATCATGATTAAGGAGGCCTTCCAGGTTTGCATCCTGGCTGAGCCACTTATTTGCCATGGCACCTTGGGCAAGCTCTGTTCTTCCATCCCTCACCTGTAAAATGACAACAATAATAGCTCTTATTCCGTAAGTGAGAATGAAATGAGAGGACACATGTAAAACACTATGAGCAGTGTCTGGCATATAGGGGCTCAATATCTCTTACTATTATTACTACTACTATTTTTTTGAGCTATGCCCACCTGGCCAAGCCTGGACCCCCATACTTGGAGCCTATATATCCAATTAATGCATGCATAAGGCAACCTCAGAAGTAACACCCAAATCTCCTGCATGCCCAGAATGCTCTAGGCCTCCCATGTAGCATACTATATGTGTGCTATCCCCTTCCATGAATGACACACTGATGACCTAAAGCCCTCTTGCCTGCAGGCCTTGCTTTCCCAACTGATTTCACCCACATCAAAAAGCTTCTTTTGCAGGAAGTCTTGAGAATAGACAATAGTAGGAGTCTTCCACATGTCAGTAATCACTGGATTCCATACTTCCTTTACTTCTAAAAACCAAGTTCAACTCAAGTCAAGAAACAGAGGGCAGCTCTTCCTCTTCCCTTCCTAAAAAATTTAATCTTATGGCTTTAGTCATTAGTTGTGGCAGAGGAAAGTAGTATCTACAAGTTGAAGTGGCGGGGAGCAGAAGAGTCTGAGGGTGGGGGTGGAGGGTATCAGAGCCCAAGCACAGTAAGGAAAGCATCTGTACAGAGGCAAGAAGGTGTGACGTAGCATGTCAGAACCCATGTGGGGTGTGGAGGGCATGGGGAGGCGGGGAGCAAGCCTGATGTGGGGAGTCATGGGCAGGGTAAAAGAGGCACTCAAGAGGGGGAAGGAGCAATGGTAACAAATGGGAGATTGGTTACATACAGAGGGATTGATCAAAGAAGGGCGTATATTAAGGGTAATGAGAACCAGGTTTCTCATTGTTACAGGATGGAATTAAAATATGGAAAGAGGGAAAAAAAATCCATGGTGTCAAATTGAAATTGGAGGAAACAATGTGAACTCATGGTTTCTGATATATAATATATAAAAATAAGCTAGACATGAGTATGGGGACACACACACACACACACACAATCTATTTTCTAGCTCTGTCTATTGAAGGGCCAAGGAGCAGCAACACTCTAGCAGCAATGAGCACACCTAACACCCAGTTGCCTTCTAAATAACAGTCTTCAGTGGAAGAACCAGAGCTCTTTGAAGAAATGGTTGATTCCACAACTATGGCAGAGAAAGTACAAGATGAGTCTAGAACATCTTGTTTAGGGGCCAGAAAGCAAGGAAATGCTCAAAGAATGATGGGAATTAATCAAAAGGATGCAGAAGCCAATTTGAAGGGGCTCCCACTGGCAATAAATAATGATATTAATAGATTATATTGCATTGAATAAAAAAGGAAACCATGAAATTAAAATACACAAATTAACTAATTAATAAATTAAAGTTTGGTAAGGGATGTTCACGTAGTTTCAATCTCCCCACAGAATGCTTATTAATAGTTAACAGGAAGCAAGTATACAATGGAGAAGCCTGGCAGACATCACCTTAATCAAGTGATCAAAATGAACACAATGGGATAAATCAAAATCATGTACCACATGATGGGATGCAATGAGAAGAAAGCATCATTTCTGTGATATTCCTGTCAAAGATGCATAATCTAACTCTAATCATGAGAAAATATCCAACAAACCCTAATTGAGGGAGAGCCTACATAATAACCAGCCTGTAATCTTCAAAAGTATCAAGGTCATGAATGTCAAGGAACTTTTACTGAGCAAAATCTAAAGGAGATCAAAGGGACTTGATAACGAAATGCAATGCACATTCTGAACTAGATCATTTTGCTACAAAAAAACATTACTGGGACAATAGGCCAACTTGAATGGGGTTTCAGAATGAGAAGGAGGTAAGGTACCAATATTAATTTCCTGGTTTTGCTGGCTGTACTATGGTTAGGTATAAAAATGTCCTTCCATGTAGGAAATATGCCCAAAGTATTCAGGGTGATGGGACACTAGGTAAGCATTAGCTCTCAAATAGTTCCACAAAAAATTCTTTGTACTATTAATTCCAACTTATATGTAAATTTGGCCTATTCCAAACTTTTAAAAATTATTTTTTTAGGGGCGCCTGGGTGGCTCAGTCGTTAAGCGTCGGCCTTCGGCTCAGGTCATGATCCTGGGGTCCTGGGATGGAGCCCCGCGTCGGGCTCCCGGCTCAGTGGGAAGCCTGCTTCTCCCTCTCCCACTCCCGCTGCTTGTGTTCCTTCTTTCGCTGTCTCTCTCTCTGTCAAATAAATAAATAAAATCTTAAAAAAAATTATTTTTTAATCTATATGCTGCAATGTGGTTTAAAAAAGGCGGGGGAGGAGAGAGAGAGAAGAGATGGTATGTGAGGGCTCAATCTCGCCATACCGCCCACCGAAGGTAGCCTGTGCATATAGCCTACAGCCTACCTTAAGAGGCAAAGCCAGCCCTTAAAGCATCAAGTCTCCATGACAAGAGCCCCCACTCAATGCCTGCTCATGGAGCACTCCTGCCACCATTAGAGCCTTCTCAGGAAAGAGCCCTGCACTCCCTGCAGAGGCATCCCACCTGCCTTGTACCCTCTGGCCTCTTGGGAATTCCCCTTTCCTAATGCTGCTTTATACTTGAGTCTCAAGTTTGTAGACTCTAAGTCTATAACTGGTATCATCAATTGGGATTTTGAGTATCTAGTCCAGGGGCAGAACTCAAAAGGAACAGTTTATGATTCCATGTACTTCTGCATAATGTGTTTCATCAGAGACCAAGACTTATACACATTTATTCTCAGGCACCCTTTTTCTTCTCCTGGCAATTAAAGGTAGTAAGTAGCCTATGGCAAAGAGGAAAATAAATGATTCCCTCCTCAAAATGAAAGGTCCAGCCCCCACTGGAGACAGGGGAGTGGTAAATAGGGACTGCCATGGGGCCAGCCCCATTTGGAGAAACAGGCCTGCGCCACAGCCCCCGGAGGATGGTCTCTGTGCAGAGTATTTACACAACAGACACCAACGGTCCTCTGCAGCCATTACCACCGGTCAGGTAAATAACGCATGTGCCAAAACACACATTTAATGAGGGAAATATGCCTTTATAAAAAGCCTCAATCTGTATTTACCTGAGAGACCAGAGAAGCACCAAATCACCAGATTAGTGGAACCACAGAGGAGTCATTCTGGTGTCTTGGGTAAATAGACATTTTATAGCCTTCCATTACTGAGGTGGGGAGAGAGAGAAAAGGGAGGGGGCCATCCTTTAACATCCACATCCACAGGCCACAGGAACGTGGGGGATAGGAAAGGAGAGGGCCATCATGAAATATGGGGTCTACTCCCACTCCATCTCCCCAGCTGCAAATACAGTTGACCCTTGAACAACACAGAGCTTAGGGGCACCGACTCCGCCCCCCCAACAAAGTGGAAAATCCGCCTATAACTTTTGACTCTCCAAAAACAACTATTAATAGTACTGTTGACTGGAAGCCTTACCAATAACATAGTCAATTAATACATATCTTATATATGTATTGTATACTGTATTCCTACAATAAAGGTAGAGAAAAGAAAACGTCAAGAAAATCATAAAAGTATTTATTGTACTATACTGTATTTACTGAAAAAAATCGACAAGTTGATCTGTGCAGTTCAAACCCATGTTGCTCAAGGGTCAACTGTACTTGGAATCCCTGGGGAGGGTTTAGGCTGGTACCATCCCTGGATTCTAACCATTCCATTAAAAACCAGACTGGGAGGCAGGAGCACATTCCAGAGAAACTGTAAGGCACTAGAGGCAGGCTCTGAGTCTAGCCAACTAGAAGCACCTGAGAGAGCTGCAGCTTCCTCAGGTCCCAGTCCCAGGGCAAGTCCCTGTCCCAATCTGACTGACAGTATTACAAGGGCTCAGGTACCTGAGTCACAGAGGCATCAACAGAGAGCAGAGTAATACCTGTCTGGAACCACTCAGTCACAGGCTCTGTATTAGGCAGCTAAAAATAGCCTGGGAAAAATCTAAATAAACTGCATGCCTTCAAAAGTCATAATCTTCAAGCTAATGAATGCACCTTGCTGCCAGAGCACTTTCTGTGAAAATCACAGATTGTCAAAGGTGAAAGAAAATCTAAGGGGAGACACAGTACAGCCAGCCAGGGAAAATGAGCCCCAGGAAGAGAAAAGGACTGCCTAAGACTCACATAGCATAGTAACAACAGAACCCAGGGCTCCTGACTCCCACACCAGGGTCTCAGACCACTGCCCCAACACAAGGAGCAGGCCTCACTGCTCACCTCCCAAGCTTCTCTGTAGTCTCATAGTGGAGGCCGGGGGGCCTGAGGGTTTGGCCTAGTCTACTGAAAGCTAGAGGGTGAGGCAGAACAAAGCTTGACATGCCCTGGAACCTCTACACAACTTCCTGATGGCCCCAAAGTAGAATGGAAGCAGGAACTCTAAAGCTGGGTCCTCACCTCAACAAAACACTCTCCTCTTCCCTACAACCTGTCACTCCCTCGGCCTGTAGCTACCTACAGTTGCTTCTGCTCCAAGGTGGGGCAAGGGAGAGCATTCTCCATATTAGAAGCAGCTGCTAACCCTAAATTACCAAGAGAGCTACAGTCACTTAAGACCTTCAGGAACACCACATTCTGATGACAACATTACAGGCCACAGGAGGCTTACTCTCCTCTTCAATTAGCCGTCTCAGCAGCTCAAGGCAGCACCTAAAAAGAAGCGACTGTGATTGGCCTGCTGTTTGCTAACTTACCACTACATGCAGTAGTTTGGGCAAATTCCTTCGAGGAGCCAAAGCTGGGAGACATCTCTTTGCAAAGTCCTACAAGTCAGCTGTGACACCCATTGCACGTGAGAGGGGGCAAAGGTTTGTTTCTAATACACCATAAATAGGATAGAAATGAAGGAGGGACAGAGTATGGTACTCTTATCCCTTCAAGTACCTTTCACACTTGTAGACAGCATCTGACCCCAGAGGAGAGATATCAAGAACCTGCCATTCCCCTGCTTCCAAGATGGAACTGGTACAGAAACACAGCCCAGATGTTTAAACACTAGAATCAGACAAGTCTAGGTTCAAATCCTGACTCTATCACATATCCTTTTTTTTTTTTTTTTAAGTAGGCTCCACACCCAACATGGGGCTTGAACTCATGACCGCAAGATTCAGAGTTGCATACTCTACTGACTGAGCCAGCCCTTCTACCACATTTTCTTAACAATAACTACTATAATAATAATACCTATCTCTTTGGGGTTCAGGTCAACCACACAATGTATACAAAGCACTTTGTACAGTTTAAGCACTCAATAGAAGGGAGCTACTGTTGTTAATGCATGAGAAAGAGGAGAGGGAAACACAACTATAAGCCAGGTACTGTATTAGTGATCCACATATTTTATCCTCCTAACTCTCAAGCAAAATGGGGAACAATAATCCCATTTTACACATGAGAAAACTAAGCCTCACACGTCCTCAGTTCTTCGGGGCCCTGTTCTCCTCTCCCATGTTTGAGGGCCCACATTCCCCACTTGATTGAGTCCGCTAAAAATACATATCAACTTCAGTTTTTCCTTTGAGGTAAGGTGGTGACTTTAAAAAGTAACCCAACCATAAGCAATGATCAAGTCTGTCCAAATCATCCAAATTTGTTCTCATAATACATTTATCACATTTTAACAAGAAAAACAAATTGCAGCCCTGCGTACAAAAAGCAGAAGAAGGATGGGGTGCCTTGGACGAAAACAACTGCAGCACAAGAAACTCAAAGCCTCTTCTCAAACAATTCCAGAAGAGCAGAGAAACTGGCAGGAGGCAGGCTGACGACGAGCCCTTGCTCAGGTCCCCAAATGTGATGTTTCCTTTTACAAATCTGTGCCTTGGCAAATGCTACCCCCCCTGCTTTGGAATGTTACTTCCATTTTCACCAGCTCCTTCCTCAAAATGCAGCTCAAAATTCCCTTTTAGTAGCTTTCTCTGATACTCCATCAGAAAGTTAATTGCTTAAGTGTGATCCAGTAACACACCCTATTCCTATTTCATAACTTTTTGTCTCACTATATTGTACATATACTTTTTGTCTCACTATATTGTAAAATTTTAATCTATTTCTCCTACTGTAATTTTCAGAGCCTTAGGTGAGAAGGCTGTAAGACAGCAGGTATAAGTATGTGTGCGTGTGCATGTAAAAAAGGCATAATTTCTTTGGACTTGTTTTTTGTCAGACCCTTTAATGCATTTTAAAATTTCAAGTAGCATTAAAGAAAAGCATCAGTTTAATTTTTTCACCTAAATAGCGCATGAGTTTCAAAACTCTGAGAAACACTGAGATTCACATAGATCCTTAAGGGCAAGGATCACATTTTATTCATTTCTGTATTCCCAGCACCCAGCACAGGGCCGGGTACAAAGTTAGTGTGAATCAATGTTTGCTGAATGAATATGCCCGAAGTCCTGATGTCAACTGCTCTGGAATCAGAACATGTTAGAACAGAACAGACCCTAAGCACCAAGCAAAGCTTCTTTTTTTTCCTCTCTCCTTCCTAGCCCCACCCCATTCTGTCCTCCCCAGTCAAAGACAGAGAGAGATACCACATTGCCTTGGTGCTGGAATACTATTAAAAGGATTAATTTAGGGACCAGTGTTTGGACTGTCACATCCAATCACTACCCACAGATCTACAGCTTCCCAAATCAAGCTCATGCAAAGAGGAATCAATTGCAAGGACACAGAGGGTCTGAACAGGCATACTAATGGCCTCCTGAGGTGCCAGCGGCCAGCTCTGACACTCCCATAAATTATCCGCCTTTTGATTTTACCTGTAGCTGTGGGGCACAAGGCACAATTCTGAACATATCAAAGCAATCTCTTGTAACCCAAGGCTCCCCCAAGAATGTCCCCAAAGGAGGAGGGGCTAAAAACAATGACCCAAAGGGAATCTGCTTCCCTGGTCCAAGCAGTCATCAATTAAAACCCAACAGGACCAAGTGGATAAAGTGGGACCCAAATCACTCCTAGCACATTTGGACAAAGCATGCATCAGTCTGCAGTTCTGCAATGACTACACATCTCTCACTCAAAGGAAGAGAAATCACAGCAATAAACTAACACAATTTCATCTGGAGGCAAATCTGCACTAGCTATGACAGTACCTCACAGCACGACCTCAGGTAACACACTTAACCTTCGTGGGCCTCAGTTTCCTCACAGGGGTAAACAGGGACAGCAATACTGACCACCTGACTCATTCCCAGAGTGGTGGTGAAAAGTAATAAAAAAACATTCAAGAGGACTTTACGAAGATGTAGGGCCACAAGGGTGGCAACACTAATAAATGACCCTGACCAACTGGGAGAAATGACTGGTCACACTTTGGTGAATTTCTTTCGGGTAGCTGCTCACTCAATTCACCTCACTGATGGTATTGGGGCTAAGGTCTACCCTGAAGAAAGTTCTGATTTTCTGGACTCCTGATGTCTGAAAATTTTCCATTACGAAGAGTGGTGGCCCCTTCCGTTAGTTATAACTTCCTTCTGTCTACTGGCTCTCACCACCAGTGGTTATGTTCCTATCATATGGCCATAATGACAACTGTGAGGACCCAAAACATACTAATCCAAAGGCCAACTCACCCAATTGTGGGCTGCTTTTTAAAAAAAAAATATTAACTGTGTAAAATACTATTAGTAAACAAAAGTTATTAAAACACTGCGCTAAGAGCTTTATATACATTATCTCATTAAATCCATTAATCAACCCTCTTTAAGTCCCATTATCTGCATTTTACAGATGGGAAAGTAAAGCTCAGAGAGGTAAGTCACTTGCCCGAGGTTACATAAACACCATAATGTAGGTTATCAGAAACCTACAGGCTTCCCTCCAGCAAGGCAAGTAGGCTTGCAGGAGGACGAAGACAATTTATCGGACACTCAACACTTTGGCTCCTGTGCCTGGCATATACCATCATACCTGAACCAGGAGACAGTCCCCAAACCAGAAAAAAGGTCATCAGGTTGCTACAAGCAAGGAAAGTTTGACTGAGTAGGACATGTAACAGAATGAGGACAATTCCCTGGAAAACTTAGGAAACTGGGTCCTCCTTTGTTTGTATAGTTCAAAAAGTTTAAAGTAATTGACATTAAGCTATGAGCCCTAAGACCAACATCCCTACCAGGGCTCCATTTATTCTCTACTTCTTTGATTAGAAGAGTTCCCCAAAACTTTTCATTCATTCTACACCTACTTTCCCTTCCTACATCGTTTCTTTTTTTTTTAAATTATATATATATATTTTTTAAAGATTTTATTTATTCATTTGAGAGAGAGAGAATGAGAGACAGCATGAGAGGGAGGAGGGTCAGAGGGAGAAGCAGACTCCCTGCTGAGCAGCGAGCCCGATGTGGGACTCGATCCGGGACTCCGGGATCATGACCTGAGCCGAAGGCAGTGGCTTAACCAACTGAGCCACCCAGGCGCCCCTACATCTTTTCTAGTCTGTAACATAGGAGCTGGTATTACCAACAAATTCTTTGGTAGACATGCTTTAAGCTCTAGTCGATGGCCAGGATATTAATAAACATAACCAGTATATACATTATGCAAAAATTCAGTTATGCTCAATTTTTTAGGGTCAAAATACTGCCTCAAAGGGTTAAATATAAAATGCTACCCATGCAAATGTCACAGGCTTCTTAATTGGTCTCTGGCTCCAGTATTGTCCCCTTCAGTCCATTCTTAACAATGAAATCAAAACAAACGTTCTAAAACACAAATCTAAGTATCAGTCCACAGCTTAAAACCTTTAATGGCTTCTTACTGCTCTTATGATAGTCTGGTCCAGGTGTTGGCAACAATGTTCCACAGGCCAAATCCAGCTGCCACTGGTTTTTATAAAGTTTTACTAGAACATAGCCATGCTCATTCACTTTCATACTATGGCTGCTTTCATGCCGTTAACAGCAGAGCTGAATGGAGTTGAATAGCTGAGAGAGAGACCCACAAAGCCTAAATAGTTACTATCTGGTCCTTTACAGAAAAAAGACCTAGTCTAACCTAATCCTAAGAGTTTATAAGGCCTTGGCCTCTGCTTACTTTTCCTGCTTCGTTTCTCACCTTATTCTCCAATCCCCTGCCCACTGAGTACACTATGTTTTAACACATTACTTCAGTTTCTCAAACTCAACAAAACTCTGACATTCACACTTGGTCCCTCATGTTTTCATTTAATTCTAGATGAGGAGCCTACAAGTCTGGGTTGCAGACCCTTCTGAGTACTCCCCAAACATCTAAACTTACCTTATAGCACTCCCAGTGTGTATCAGAATTGCTTCTTTACCACCTCTCTCTCCCCTGAATTTTTAAGCCCTGTGGCATCAGAGACAGCATCTGTCTTGTTCACCACTACAATTCCAGTCCTAGCAAAGTATCTGGCCCTTTGTTACTAAACAGCCTCTGAGATCCTGGATATTAATCATCAGAGTCTTCCTTTTCAGGCAGCCCTGATCTTGTAAAATGGAGACAGGCTGGGATTCACCATCCACCCAATGGTGATTCCCAACCCAAATCAAACCAAGATCCCAAAGGCCTTGGTCAAATGCATTACCAAAAGCCAAACCAATGTGTTCCTTCCTATTATCTTAAGCTGTGTATTTCTCAGGATGAAGGGCTACCCCAGCTCTATTCAACCTTCCTGAACCTAAAGTAGGTGCTCATGCAATGCCCACAGAGAAATCATGACAGAACTTGAGTAGATACCCCACCTCTAATTCTCGCCATTCAGTAGTCTTTGAGCACATGGTGTCTAATCAGAAAAAGCTACAGAAAAATACAATCTGCACCAACCACCACCCCCTCACCCTCCAAACCCAAATATTCATAAGAAAGAAGTCGAGCCAAACTTGACCATGCAACAACATTCTCACCTCTCCTTACTTCGAAGATGCCAAGACTGCCAGCTGGGGATGCTGAAGGTTCTGTGAGAGCTGGAAAGCCCCAATGCTGTGGATAAATACACATCTCTGCAACAAGTCTATTTCAGTATAAAGGATCAAATCCCCAGGGGACTGCTGCTATTTGAAACAATTTAAGGACCACACCAAACCTCAACTCCTAAACTCAAACTACTTTGGGATAACAGTTATCTATGTGGAAGAACAATGCCTGAACAAAGCTTTCAGAAGCTACTAGTACTATTTATTTTTGGAATGATGGATTTCATGTTCTCTAGTCACATACTTTTCTTCCTAAGGAGGTCATCTCCTAAAAACACTAAACATTTATAATATCTGAGCTTGGACTAAGAAAGATGGCCACGAAATGGTATCTCTCGGGATAACACCAGAAACCTAGTTTAGTCAAGGAGGAGACACTGGTACGGCTGACAATATTCAGAACTCAGGAACTGAGACCAGGATTGGAGGGGCTGGTTGCCACAAACCCACAGGCCATACTGCAAATGGCCAAATAGACCATTAAACACTTGCAGTATACTTCCAGGTATATCTCAAGTCCTAAGAAAGTCAAAGTGTAACCAAACCCTAAGTCAAATCATTAATGGAGACCTATCATATTTATCACCTAATTCAGATTTTCCAAAAGACTAGAAGTTGCAGAGGTGCTCTTGTAAGCTAGCAATGCCCTTTGCACAGAGAAACATTTAGGTTTGGAACCAATCTATTCCTGTCTACCACTCTGCACATTTAAGACTTTATGCTACTCAGAGCCCCTGGGAAAGACCACTCACAGACTTACCCCACCACCAAGAAAACACTTTTCCCAAAATGAAAGGGAATAAAGGCACTTTTATTTGGAAATTTCAAGTTAGAAGGAGAGCTCTCAGCCAAGCTCTAGGACCTAGCTAGCTGATTATTTACAGGATCTTTGGGCAGGAATTGTTAATGAGCTTTTAATTTGGAGTGCTTAAGTTGCCAAAGTGCTCTGAGCTCCAGTGAAGCACCACGGAATCCATAAAGGAAACCTTATCAATCACTTCCCGGCAGCTCCCTTCCCCCACACCCTACCTCTCTGACGAAAGGCAGCCAAGTGGGTTTCTAACCAAGATCACAGACACACACATTAGTGGAGTCACACTCCAAGTCCCTGTTTATAAATTGGCTTTTAAATGGTGGGGGATTCAGGTATAATATACTTAAGCTCCAGGAACGAACCCACTAAAACAAGGCATGCCATGTATGATAAAGTCAGAATAAAGCAGAATTTGATGAAGCCAATTTCTGGTAGAAACTCTACAGTCAAAAATCATTCAGCCAATCACAACCTACTATAGTTCAAATAGTGTACAGTCTTCAGCCAATAGGATTCGTGGTTTTTTGCCCTTCAGCTCGGAGAATGATAAAATGTCTGATAAGAGCTAATCCCATAGAGGTGGCCAGAGACCTATAGCAGAGACAACGATGGGCATTATCAGTTTGCAAAATCCAACCCTAAGGTTAGAATTCAAACCCCCAGGAAGGAGCCACATGCAGCATCTTCCAAGTCAACCAGAAGTTACATTATGCAAAACTCGCAGTCACACCTCAATCCAAGTTCATGCTTTTTTGTTTTAAGAGAACACCTGTTGCTGGAACATTTGCAGGAAAAGCAAACAGGGGAAAGCTAGCTAGGTTAGGCCCGTTATTCACTCCTTCCACCATCACTACTACCACTGCTACAGAGTTACAAAGAGTTAAAGTGCTAACCTCGTGTGTGTGCTGGAGAGGGAAGAATGGGGTTATTCTATCTACTATCTCTTTGCTGAGTTTCTATCCACTGTGGCCAAACCTCTCTTCCTCTTACCTAGTATAATCCCAAGTAAAAAGTCAGCACGCTTAATCACCCCACCCAGTCGGTCTGGCAAAGCCCTGCCCCGCTCCCTCTTGGCCAGAACGTTACTCAGTAGATCATGCATCCAGGGTGAGCACATGGGCTAGCACCCCAGACTGCACAAACAGCGCGCGGCGACCCTCACCCCGCATGCATTAACCAGGGCCCAATCTGGGGGGCCTCTCCGCATCACCCACCCCAGGGTGTTGCCCCCAACTCGGGCCCATCCAAGTCCAGGGGAGAGTAAGGGGAGGGGCAGGGGGCCAGGAGACCAGCCCTCCTTCCCAGGGCCGCCCCCGCCCCCCGTCAGCGGCGGGAGAGGCTGTCGCCATGGCAACGCCCCCTCCTCGGGGCCAGCGCGGCAGGCTCCCTCCAGGTGCAGGCCCCGACGTCTCCCTCGGCCTCAGCAGGCGCTCAGGGCAGTTTACGGCGGCGGGCGCGGCCCGCGCCGACTGCGGCGCCGGCCAGGCAGAGGCAAGGCCAGCTCCGCCCGCTCCCCACCGCCCGTTCCCGGCCGCCTCAACAGCGGCAGCCAGCACCACGAGTCCACAACACACCGACTCACCTCCGCGCACTCTGACCCCGGCCGACGCGACTGACGGGCGGGCTCGGTGGCCAACCGCTGAGCCCGCCGCTTGCTCCTCCGACCAATGGGCTTCAGGGGGCGGGGCTTCTTCTCCCCAAACGCTCGCTCTCCCGCCGACATGCGCGTTAAGGTGTGTCAAGATGGTGACTCCCTGCGGCTGGCCTTATGGGACTTGTAGTTTTGAGGTGGCACGTACTCAGAAGAAAGTGAAGGGGGAGCTCCCTTCCGACCTGGGAAAGGAATATTTTAAATAACGAAAACTTTCTAAGGCCTAGAGCGACTCAGGTCCCCCACTTCCGTTTTCCCACCTCCCAATATACTCACGAGGTGAGTATAGGCTCATAACATGACGTGTTATATTTAGATAACTCCTCCTCATGATTTGTTCAACAAGTCATTATTGTCATCCACTCTCGGAGGTGGGCCTGGGGAGAGCTGAAAGGAGGCAGATTTTAGGCTAAGAAGAAAATTCTTAGATTTCTGAGGGGCCTTCCTACTGAAGAGGGAACTGACTTGTTTGGGTTGGCTCCAGAGGGAACGTCAGAGTTGAAAGGATTCTGGCCTCAACTATAGGGAGCTACGAGAGACAGTCTGTTCTGTCATTTGGGGAGAAGTCTGGCTAAAGCCAGAGATGTGTTTCTTCATCTGGTTTATGGCTTTTTGGGAAGTCATGGGTAACACGTTCTGAGGTGGAAAACCCTGGCCTTCGCCAAATCAGTGATGGCTTTGACAGCTTCCCAGTGAGCCAAGAACCATCTTCTGGGCCCAGCTTTGGTCACCAAGCCCTCTGTCTGCCATTTGCATATTTTCACAAAGAAAGTGATGTCATTTCTGGGCCCACCATTTCTGTGAGATCTGACCTTAACATACTGGTTCCTGCCTGAGCTGGGAATGCCTGGTAATACCCATATTAGGGAATGTCTTCCTTAATCCCGCATAATGGACTAGGTGATTCTACTCTGCACCTACAGAATTTATTGCATTGTTTTATAATTGTCAATTTCCTTGTTGTCTCTCCCCCAGGGCTGTAAATTCATTTAAGGTAAGCATTATTTCTGTATTGTTCATGGTGTATCAGTAATACCCAGCACAGTTCCACAAATAAAGCAGGAATCTGGTAAATCTTTTGTGGACAAATGAGGAAATAAACATCAGCAGGGACAGATGTCACTTAACCCAAAGTCAGTAAAGTGGAGGCACATCTTCCTATCTGATTCTTGGGGCTGGAATTGGGTATTCCTCCTCCCGTTAATGTCATCTAGACATTAATCCCAGTTGATTAGTCAGTCAACATACATTTATAGTGCCTCTGCTAGGTGTTGGCAACTGTTTTTGATGCTAAGATTCATTGGTGAATAAGGCACACAAAACCTGTATCCTTGAGAAGACTATATTGCGGAGGGGAAGGTAGATGCAGAACAGACAATAAACAAATAAGTAAATAGATAAATTAAATTAGACAAATGAGGGGTGCCTGGGTGGCTCAGTCGTTAAGCGTCTGCCTTCGGCTCAGGTCATGATCCCCGGGTCCTGGGATCGAGCCCCGCATCGGGCTCCCTGCTCTGCGGGAAGCCTGCTTCTCCCTCTCCCACTCCTCCTGCTTGTGTTCCCTCTCTCGCTGTGTCTCTCTCTGTCAAATAGATAAATAAAATCTTAAAAAAAAAAATTAGACAAATGAGAGGCTCTGAGATGGTCTCTCCTGTCCCTGGCTTTCATATGTCCTGAGTCTGGCCTAAGAATAGGGCACAACCAACCTTCTTGGCTGTAAGAATGAAGTCAACCTACACTGTCTGGATTGGAGGCTTCCTTTAAGGCCTAGCACCAATATCCTCCATGGAGCCTTCCATGGTGCCCTTAACTTCCCCAGAATGTGCTCTTTCCTCCTCGGTGCTCTAGAGCTCACCCCTATAGCTTCCAGGACCTCACCGGACTGTATTATATATAAGTTCTTTTTGGACAAAGACCAGGCCAAAGGTATTCAAATAATAGAACAGTTTAAGAGATCAGTATATTCTTGGTGCCTCACACTGCTGCCTAACCCAGCATTTGGCTCCCTCAAGCCTTTGGCTCTGTGGTGATTCCCTGTTTTCTCATTTCCTAGAAAACAGAGCCTGAGGTAAAGCTTATGTGGTAAAATTTCATTGGGAAATGTAATCCCAGGGCAGCAAGAGTTGAGGAGGCAAAGAGAAGTGAGGCAAAGAAGAAAAGGAAGAAAATATAAGGTTGTGTATTATAAAGTTGCCTGGAGCTTCAAACACAACTAGTCATTGAAGCCATATAGAACCATCACTTTATAAGGGGAAAAGGAGGTTGTATTACCCCACCACTCCAGTAGCCACAGGGGGTGCCAGATCCCACACCCTAAAGCACAGTGGTTCATCTGAGACTAGAAATGATAAGAGGAGTCATAGCCCCTGGTTTGGTCAAATTAGGCCCATTGCAATCCCACCACAGTGGGCATACTGGAGGCTCTGTCAAAACTCTCCTGAGGAGGCTAAAACAACCAGATGTGTTACTAAATGAGATGACAGTAATGGCAGCTGGGCTGTCCAAAAAACAAGTGGCCAAGGCCCGGGGTGAGGGTACAGCTGGGGCAAGTGAATCTTTGGAGGCAGATGAACTGAATCCAGTACACAGACACAGATAAACCTCGGGCAGCTTCCTGGCTGATGGATTAAGTGACTGAGCTAAAGTGAACACAGCAGGAATTAAAGAGAGGGCCACGTTGGTTCTGCTGCCCTCTGAAACCACAAGGGAAAACAGCAAGATGGCCAGCAAAGCTGGGACCTTAACCAGCAGTGGAAGGGCAGAGAATCCAGGACCCAAGGACAGTGCAGGCATGACGGCCCCCAAACGTGGCACAGCTGAGAGAACCCAGACTGGGTCAAAACCATTTTATCTAAGAACTGGGAAAATTGCTTCTGCCGTTCACAGTCCCTGTAAGCTATGTAAGACAGCATCGTGCACTCAGGAGGAGTGTGAGCTCAGAGACAGCCTGTTCAGGTTGGGGTCCTGACTCCATCTGTGACCTTAGGGAAGCCACACACCTTTCTGAGGCTCCATTTCTTCCTCTCTGGAGTGGAGATAATACTAGTATCTACTTATTAGAATTAAATACAAACATGCTTAGTATAGCATCCAGAATAAAGAGTTCAGTAAATATTGGCGGTTATTACTATTATTCTCACCCCTCCCCCATGCCTCTGTCCAACTCCTCTTCCCACCATGACCACCACCACCCCCCCCTTGTCACCCCCCACACCCTGCCCCCACGGTCTCCACTGCAGGAGCAGTGGGAGCCAGACCTGGCCATGCCTTCTCTGCCCTGCTTTCCCCAGGGCTGTTCCCCATGAGCCTGAGCCATTCATCTCCCTGGTGACCTGAATCTGAACTAAGAGATGGATGTGGGGTGGCTGAGGCCAGGGTGGTAATGTGCTCCCTTATCTCCGTGCCCCTCACTGGGGCCTAGTTAATTTTCCCTTTGATTTTAATATAGATTTATTGAAAGTTTCAGTTATCAAAACAAACTGCAGCAGCAAATTGGTGTTCTTTGCAGGCCTACAAGTGCCTATAAAGCTGCCATGCTCGGGAACGAATGGCGCTCTCCGGGAGGTCAGTCATGGCAACAGGAAGTCCCTGGGGACACACACACTGCAGTTTAATATTTTTCTTATTAGCCTTTTTCTTCTTGGCCATCTAAGCCTCCCCTTTAAATCGGAAATCAAATGGAGCCACCTGCCCAGGGAGGCTCTCTTCCCCAAGCTATTCCACTCTGCCTTCTCTGTCCTAGCCTCCCATCATCTTGTCCTCAGGCTTCTCCCTGCCTTGCTCACTGTCCAGAAAGCGTGGTGATTCACATGGCCCAGAGGTGTGGCTCACAGCCCCACCCCAACTATGGAAGCTTGGCTTGGGCTGTCCGGCCACTCTAGTCAGAGGCAAAGCATCCCTAGAAAAGATTGGGGCCTCAGGCCTCTTCTGGATCTGGTGCTCAGAGGGGAGGGAAAAGACAAGTTTTTAAAGTAAAAGAGTTGTTTTCAAAAAAGACAGACAATCCTGTCAGGATCTATTGAACTCAACAGAAGCAAAAAAGAAACTGGGCAAGTTTCCCTTCCGGCCCCCGAATTGTCTGGTTTCTTTCCCATTTCCCCATGGCCACTCCCAACATGGCCTCTCCTCTCAATCCCAACTTGATTTTTGAGACCCCCCCCCGCCCCGCCCCATTCTCTGGTCCCAATCTGCCTCTCTAAGAACCAGCCTGGTTTCTTGCCTCCAGTGGCTCCCATAACTAGAACCACACACTGCCACCTACAAGTCCTGTCCTTGGAGGGCGTCCATGACCTGATAACCCTGAGGCCACCATCATCTCTTCTTCTGCATCTGAGCTGCCACTGGGTCACCTGAACATGTCCCATCCCAATTCCCAATGGCCTCCTCCTGCTCTTACAAATTCCCTGCCAGCAGTATGGGCTACTGCCCTTCCTCAGAACTTGGACTCTGACTAAGTCGACAAGTGTTGCCGTGTGGCTAGAGCAGTGGCCAGGTGCTACAGTTTGGATCCAGACAATCAAGGAATTGAATCCTGGCTCTGATACTTACTGACTCTGTGACTTGGGGAACCTCTTTGTAGTGTCACCGTACCTCGTGCTTATGTCTGCCCTTGTCTGCCTCTATCTCTCACCCACAATATTCTGTGGTCCTCAAAGAAGAGGACTGTGTTTTAATTGTCTTTATATTCCAAGTGTGTGTATTTGATGAATAAGCAAAGTCACCTTATCTTGGCCTGTTTCCTCCACTATGAAAGGGAGATAATACCGCATAACCAATAAAGCAAAGAAAGCACCTACCACCGTACCCACCCAACGTAAGGTAGGTGCCCAGTGAGTCCAGTTTCCTTCAGCAGGTTTCTCTTGAGGTTGGTCATCAGCCGCCAGTACTGCCACCTTTTGCCTGTTCCCATCTCAGCTTCAAGTTCAGCTCTCTCCTGTTACCTGTTAGAGCTTCCCATCACTGATCAGATGCCAGCATTCACCCTAGACCCTTTGGAGTGGTGCTGATGTCTCCGCTGCTCTGGGCCATGCTCCCTTCCAAACCCACTTACAAACTGCTGCCTCCTGGTGGCTCTGTTTCTATTCCCTAGACTGCCTTGTAGTTTGTCTGTTGCAAGGCTATTCCAGCTGGCGGTACCAATGAGTTTATGTTAACATTCATACACCAGTCTTGCTAATGCTAGGCCCCCACCTGCTCCTGTGGAAATACCAGTCCCCGGCAATATTTCTTTAAAAAGCCTCAGTTGTGGGCGCCTGGGTGGCTCAGATGGTTAAGCGTCTGCCTTCGGCTCAGGTCATGATCCCAGGGTCCTGGGATCGAGGCCCGCATCGGGCTCCCTGCTCCTTGGGAGCCTGCTTCTCCCTCTGCCTCTCTCTCTCTCTCTCTCTCATGAATAAATAAATAAAATTTTTAAAAAATCTTAAAAAAAAAAAAGCCTCAGTTGTGCCCACGGATCCATCTAAGCTACTGTGTGCTCCACCGGCTTCTGTCGCTAAGTGCACCGTAGTTGCTGGCCTTGAATGCCTCTGCCTGATGTGCTCAATTCTCATGATACCATGACAGTGTGACAGCACAGCAGTCTTTCACAAAGTAAGAAGAATCCCTCCGTATTACACTCAGCTAGGAGGATGTGAAGCCCTGCTCAGGGTGTTTGAGCTCTAAAGTGTTTCACAAACAGCTCTTTCCACTTAATCAGCTATTCCTTTTTCGTTTCATTCTGCAAACCTACTACCGTGAGAGTAGCCAGGATTGGGTGAGTTTACGTAAGAACCATCATACTGAACCAGAGCCATGGTCCTCTTCAACCATTAGTCTTATTGTGGAAACTGGCTCATCTGCCAGCCTCCTCCCTCCTCTGTCATTAGGCCTCTCTCTCTCAAGCTCTGCGAGCCCTTCTAGCAATCTGGGATCCATTGGGTTGTCCACACACCACCACTGTAATCATGCTGGTATATACCTGATCCAGTTATGGTTGGTTGAAATGTAAATGTCAGGCTTGGTTCACATGTATTTGTTTGGCTTTGTAGCTCCATGTAAAACAGTAGATTCAAATAGATGTTTGGGTCAGAGGATGTTGCTTAACTCCCCATAGTGGATGTAGCCCAGTATCAGCCCCATTACACTGCATATTCCCCCCAGGATTCAGTGAATAAACTTGTACTGCCTGCCACTGTTCTTGGCCTTCCCAGACAAATACAGCCTCGTCCTTCCGCTGGACCCCTTGTGATTTCATAGTTCTTCCTTCCTGATCTTGACTTGGCCTTCAGGTGCTTTACACTCAGGCTTCAACCTACACTTCCAGCCTTATTTCCTGGTAGTTCTTTACCTCCCCTTCTCTTCCAGGCCAAAAAGACTAATTGTTACTCATCAAGATGCTTTGCACTTCTCTGCCTCCAAGACTTTCTTTGCTGGTGGTGTTCTCTCAACTAGGAGTACCTTCCCCATTCCATCTCTACCATTGAACCCCCTGAGAAATGTGCCCTGCCCCAGGAAGCATTTCCTGATTCCTGAGTGATTGTTCCTTTCCCTCCTCTCAGCCCTCAAGCTCCATCTATGGGTCCTGCCCAGTGTGGCACTCACTAATCCAGAGGGCGGGGACTTGCTCAGCATTCTTCTTCTTCTTTTTAAGTTAAAATCCAACGTGGGGCTTGAACTCACAACCCTGAGATGGAGAGTCACATGCTTTACCGACTGAGCCAGCCAGGCACACCTCAGCATTCTTAATCTGTAGGCACTGCAGAATGTGCCCCCCCCCAGGACCTGAGAATGCTATAGGGCTTTTAGGAGGCATCCCAAGCCTTCAGGGCATCTCCTCCAGCAACCCCAGCTGAACTAAGAGCTTGAGCCCATCCTTCTCAAAGTGTATACTTTTTCAAGATTCAAGAACATTCTTTGTTTTTTTTTTCCAACAACATTCTCTGAAGACCTGCTTTGCGCTAGGCTCCTTGCAAGCACAGGACAAGATCATGAACAATGGACACATTTCTGCCCTCATACAGCTTACACTGAAATGAGGGAGACACTGGTAAAGAAATGTGTCACTTAGAGTCATAACTGTGATCAAAGACCAATTGCAGTGAAAGTTTGAAGAGGAGGCAATGATCACAGCTGGAAAGATTAGCATTGAAGTCAAGTCTTTTTTGAGTAGGAATTTCCCAGGCCAAGGGGCGGGTGGGGAAGAGTGAAAAGGAGAGGGCATTCCAAAAAGGGAATAACATGAGCAAAGCCATGAGGCAAAGAAATGGCTCCCATGTGGATGGGAAGAAACTCAGTGCTATTGGAGCAGAAGGTGTGACATAGACAGTGGTGAAAGAGGAGTTTGAAATAGGCAAGAGTTAGATCATGCCTAGTCTTAAAGTAAGCCTTCTTAATGGGTTTGGGCTCGAGTTTGAGGGCAATAGAGAGCCACCAAAGGGTTTAAAGCAGAGCAGGGTCTAGGTCTGTTCTGTATTAGATCATTGCTCCTCAAACTTGAGCGTGCATTCCAGTCACTTGGGAATCTTGTTAAAATGCAAACTGTGATAATGGGGTCTGGGAAAGGCCTCAGATTTTGCATTTCTAACAAATTCCTCAGTGATGCTGATGCTGCTGGCCCTCAGGCCACACACGGAGAAGCAATCCCTCTGGCCCACCTTCCCACCTTCCCCAACTGCATCCACTTACATCTGCAAGCACAGAGCATTCTCCTTTCCACTGAAAATGGTCCAAGGCTGCTGTGGCTCTTCGTTTTTAAGTAGCCTCTATCTTTTAGAAGCTGTTTATTGAATATTTATTTGCTCCATGCCCACCCGGTGTAGGACTAGGTGCAAGGGGTGGGGGTAGGGGGCAGGGGAGGGAGGCTGCAGAAAAACAAAAAGCAAGACATTTTCCTGCCCAAAAGTGTTCGGCATCATCTCTGAAGGGGCAGCTTTCCCTGAGCTGCCCTCTGCCAGACCTGTCATAAACATGGTAAATGAGGCCTGTCTCAGTGGTGCTCCCTGGGGCTCCCTCCGCTTCTGCAGCCCCATCCAGAGATGAGCCTGTTTATCCCTAACGGTTGTCTCTGACCTCTAAATCAATTCCCTATCTGATACAAAAACCCCAATCCTCCCGGCCCGCCTCCCAATCCCAGACTATGACAGTTTTTAAGACTGAAGGCGGTGTATGAGGACAGTGGTTCCCAGCCCAGGCTCTGAAGTCAGACTGTCTGGATTCATGGCCCAACCCTACTCCTTATTAGCTGGGTGACCTTGGGCAAGTGGCTTAACGTCTCTAAGCTTCAGTCTTCTCATCCGTAAATTGGGGATAATAATTCTTTCTGTATCACGAGGCTGTTGTGAGATTCCGTATGACAATGCATATAAAACACAGCCCCTGAACCCTGCAGAGAACACCCAACAACTGTTAGCCATTTTTTTTAAAGATTTTTTATTTATTTGACAGAGACACAGCAAGAGAGGGAACACAAGCAGGGGGAGTGGGAGAGGGAGCTTCCTGCGGAGCAGAGAGCCCAATATGGGGCTCGATCCCAGGACCCTGGGATCGTGACCTGAGCTGAAGGCAGACGCTTAAAGACTGAGCCACCCAGGTGCCCCAGCCATTGTTTTTATAAATATGAAAACCTGTGTGTCCAGAAGCTTATCAAAGCCCTTTTGGAAGTCTGTATAAACAAAAGTCCCTGTCAGCCCTTATCCACCTGTGATGGTTTTTCCTACCGGCATCAGCCCCTCCCTAATGCTGGGGAGGCAGAGGCAGTCTTGGAGGTCGGTGCAGATCAGCGCTGCTGGATGAGGCAGCCTTTGGGGAGCACTTCGGGGACAGGTTTCAGCCTACAAAAGCCAAGGCTCTGTGTTGGGGAGGGGTGCTTTGTGGATCCCCTCCTACCCCAACCCCATCCCACACAGCGTCCCCTCTGTCCAGGGTCACCCAGGCGGCCCCTCCTTCTGGCTGCAGGGAAAGAGGCAGCTTCAATCATTCATCTTAATGTCTCTATTAAGCAGGGTTATGACCAGGACGAGACAAGAAACAAGGTCTTTTAGTGTAAAAACATGGCTCCCAGGGCTTGGCCTCAGGGGACCCGTCCCCTGCACTGCTGTGGTTCCCATAACTACTGCCTGAGGGCCAGTTGAGGCCCCAGGTCGGACAGGATGCTTCTGCCCGGACTTCTCTCTCTCTCCCTTTCCTTCCCTGGATCCTGCTATGGGCCTGCCCAGAGCTTTCTTTTCCGAAGAGAAGAGCAATGACTTGGCATTTAGTGGCAGCCCCGGGGGCCTCGAGGCCTGCACCCTGCCTTGGGATCACCATCCTTCCTCCCCATCTCATCTCTCGCTGGCGATGTGGAAGCAGCTACAGCCTTAACCGCTGGGCTCTGGGCAGGCTAGGGCTTCACCTGGAGTCGGGACTCAGAGCCTAGGGGATAATGGGAATATTCCTGATTAGGGAAAGATCTTAACAAGACCATACCGGAAGTCCCCATCTGTCACATTCAAGAAGGTTTAGGAGCCATTGGTGGAGTCAGCATATGCCTGGACCTGGGGCCTGGGTTCTAGGGTGGTAGCTGTCTGCCCAAGGAGCCCAGTGCGTACTGGTGCTCACCTACCCCCGTGCGTGGGCCGAGGTTGGTGGGCAGCAGCGGAACCCACCCCCTCACCTGGGGAGAAGAGCTGAGGCTCCTGGAGAACTAGAATCAAACGGCCCCAGAAAGAGCAAAGGGCACAGACGCAGGCTTCAGAGGCACAGAAAGCGTCCCCAGATAGCTGCTCCCGTGTGTTAGTAATGCCCCCATTAGAACACGAGTCCTTCAGCTCACTCGCGTGGGAGGATAAGAAAGTGGAACCCAGAGAGGGCAGGGCCTAAAGAAGGAGACCGCTCACCCAATACTGCTTGCTGCCTGCGGCCCTGCTAATCCTTGGGCCACTGCCTTCTATCTCCCACGGTGCTGCAGCCTTCTCCCTGGTCCTGGGATTTACCTCTGGATCACCACTTAACCCTAACCGTGACCTTTCTCTGAGGGCCTCCGTGAGGTGGGCTGGCAAAGAGGAAAAGCCCTAGTCGTGGGGCCAGGTAACACTGGGTTCACATCCTGGCCCTACCCCTTCGAAGCAAAGTGACCCTGCAGGAGTCAGCGCTGCTCCCTGAGCTTCAGTCTGTCCTTCAGTCCTGAAGATCTTGAGGAGTCAATGAGACAGCATGCGTGCAGTTGTCGGGCTTAGAGGAACACTGTGGGGAGGGAGAAGGGGTGGAGGAGAGAACCGGGAGTCTCGGTCCTCTCCACGTGTAGGAGGGAAGGCTCTGTGCCTAAATCCAGGGGGCGTGGGTGGCGGGGTCTTGAGCAAAGAGGGCTGCAAGAGCAGGGGGGCTGTGGAGGGAATGCCAGCACAGCTGAGGGCAGCACAAAGTCAGAGTGAGTTAGCACTGGTCCCAGGGGCTGCATGAGCCACGCAGGCTTTTACAGAGATGTCCAGGGAACAAGAAATACCAGCAAGGAAGTTGCCCCATTAATAAATAAAAAGGCGGGAAATTAATGATGGTCTGAAAATGGCTGAGCTACTGAACTCGTTCTTTAAACCTGTCTTTAACAAGAAAAATAAAGAAAAGAGATTTGGCCAATTAGGAGGTAATGAAGACATTGTAGAAATAGCACCTGACAAAAACACACGTGGTGGGGCGGGGGGCGGGTTGCTGAGTGAACATCCAATGGCTTCAACCCCTTCAGAAGAAGAATGCCAAAGGAGAGGAGGACAGGAGATCATTGCAGGGCCTGGGAAGGGGTAGGAAGGGAACTGGGGGCGGGGGGTGGGCAGGACACTGTCCCCTGGCAAGGCTGGAATGAAGGTGAGAATGGGGGTTAGAGGGGACACAATGAGGGCAGATGGAGGTGATAGGAAGGGGCCCAGAGAGATCTCTAAAGGCAGAGAAAACCAGAAGGAACCCGATGAGAACTACAAAAGGGCTAGGTCCCTGACAAATTTGGGGTGGTCCCTTTTAGGGAGTCTATGCCTATAAATGGGAGAAGAGAACAGGAGAGGAGGCATGGGAGAGGGAAGGAAAGCGAAGTCAGGAAGAGAGATCTGGGGCCTGAGGGAGAGAGGGAAAGGCAATTGTAGGGAGAAAGGAAAATTAAAGACAGTATTTGGGCAGGGCTTAAGAGAAACAGCTGTGGGCGGGGGGAGGGAAAGGGGCCATTTTTCTAAGTCGAGAAAAACCACACTGCTGGCCGGTTCTAGCACTCCACGGAGGTGCCGGTGAGCCATCCGGTGAGCAGAATGGCAGCCTCAGTGACAGGTGGCGATAGAATAGAGGGGTCACAGGTTGAGCTAAGCAGAGGAGCCTCAAGAAATAAGGGGGGGAGGAGCCAGAAAGATGAGGGTGAGAAAGGAGTCCCAGAGCAGGGGCAACTTTGCCCCTGTGGGGGAGCTCTCTGGGCAAGAGTCGGGTGCTGCTCGGCGCACCCCACCATGGTCACTGCTACAGCAGTCCTCCTGCCACCCATGGCCTAGGAGGACACAAGGAGAGCATGGGGGCCTGCGAGACTGGCCACGTCACAGAGAAGGACATTTACAGGAGGGCTCTTGGGAGGATCTAGGCAGGGAAGGAGTGGAAGGTCTTGAGGAAGAAAGGAAGGAATGAAAAGGCAGGTCCATCCACTCTAGCCACCCCTCCCCCTCGGCAGTCCTATAGCTAGGAAGGGAGCCCTCTGCTCCCTTAGCCCTCCTGGCCTTTTCCAGGCCAGGGCCTCCCTCTCCTGCAGCCCCTGGGTGCTGCTTTTGGGCTAACTCCCCCGCCCCCGCCCAGGGAAGCCAAGGCCCACAGTCCCCCAGGGACAAGGGTGGTCTGGCCTAGGAAGCTCACGGGCTCCAGGGTCTGTCCCGAATCTACGTCTGGAATTCACCCCAAAGTGGCTGGGCCATAACACCACTGACACCGTCTGTGTGGGGGTGTAGGGGGGGCGTGAGCAATGAAACTGCAGGAGAAAGGGAGGCCAGCCAGTGATGAATAGGGGCAGCCAGAGCCTCGTTAGAGGAGGGTGTGGAGAGGCTAGCCGCTGCAGGGATGAGCCCTGGGCCTGATTTATCATCTTCAGGGCTGATCTGAGCGAGAGGGGTTAAGTAGCAAGTTAATGAAATCCGCAGATGCTGCTAAATGGGGAGAGCGGGGAGCACCAGGCTAGAGGGGGTGCCAGGAAAGGAGGCAGGCAGGCTGGCTGGCCACTGAAGAAGGGGAGTCATCTGGAGGGGAGAGAGGACAGACCTATTCGTGCTCAGGGGGGATCCTGTCATAGTCTCTGAAATCCGGTTTGGGCCAGCCAGAGAGAAAGACGTTAGACAGCAGGGATTCAGGGAGAACCCAGGTCCCATCCCAGGGGCGTCCCCAGTCAAGCTTCACAGCCCCCTGCCCCAGTCCCAGTGGGCTTCAGCAAACACTTACTGGGCGGCCCCTGAGCCCCGGAGACCAGGAGGTGAATCAAAACGGGCCTCTGCCTCTCTTTCCCCCCAGGCTGAGTGGCGAAACAAGTAACTACAGTTCGCTGTGGTAAGTGCTGTTGAGCAACACAAAAGGAGGGAGCAATTAATTCTGACAGGGGAGGGCAGGGAGGTCAGGATGACATTAAAGCAAGGCTTGAAAAATAAGGATTTTGCCAGGCAGAAAAAGGAAAAGAGGGATTCTGGGCAGAAGGAACGGCATGAGCCAAGGCCAGGAAGAGCACAAAGGAAGCCAAGGGAAAGGGAACTGACCTGGCAGAGATGCCCGTTCAGGGAAGGGAAGGGGCAGGCGGAACCCAGCCAAAAGCCCTGTGTGCTCCACCACGGGGGCTCAGCTGAGGATCCTGGGTGTTGGGTGAGGCCAGTGCGCCCAGGCATTGTGTTGGGTGGGCCCAGGTGCACGATTGGTTGGTCCTGCAGTGGTCTGACTGTGCAGGACAGGCCCAGGAGAAGCACAATCCTGGCCAGAAGAGCCCCTTCTGTATGCTGACCTCCTGCTCTACTTCTAACAGTAGGTCTGGACCTCCATTATAGGGTTGATGCAGAATTAAATGAAGTCATCCGTAGAACTTTTGGCACAAGGCCTGGCACACAATACGTGCTTACTAAATGTAAATTATCATTATTTTGGTAGTGAATATTTCCAGGCTGAGTGAAAAAAAAAACCAACAACAAAACCCTGGGCCAGGGTAAGACTGAGGCTCCAAAATGCATGCAGGGGGCAAGCAGACAGGTGGTTACTTAATAGGTAGAAACTTGGGCCCATGGGACAGAAAGTGATCAATCACTAATGATGCATTGGGACAGGGTGCTGCTGAGACATCAGGACTGAGATCCCCAAGAAAAAGAAGATGACACATAGGCTATAACTAAAGGAACTCTGAGGACCAGGCCATCAACACTTCTGACCAGACCCATGAGGGGCAGCTCTTAAAGCAGAGGAAAGCAGTTTGCATCTTTGGGCCAAACAGCCAAGTCATCTTATACCTCATCCAGCCCTCAGAGCTATCTGGGCCAATGAGTACAGCCTTCCCTTTTCTACTCTTGTCCTGAGCAGCAACCCTCCCCGTATAGGAGAACCTTCCCTAAGGGTACAGTAGCAGGGGTATAGTGGCAAGATATCTGCTTCACTCCTTACTATTCTATAGTAACTAGGTATTCATTGAATGTTTGTTGGATGAAGGGATGGATGAACTAGTAAAAATCCTGAAGCTCTTCAGCATAGCAGAGCACAGCCAGACCTAGAAAAGTCTCCCCTGCCTGCCATACACACACACACACACACACACACACACACACACACACACACACACACACGAACGCGCACGCACATGCACACACGCACCCACTTTCCTCATTCTATCTCAAGGCAGCTGGCGTGAAGAGAGTGGCTGATAGTGTGGAGATTTAAAGATTAGGCCTTGGAGTCAGACCATCCTGGGAGTCAGACTTTCCTTACCAACTCTGTGCTCCTTAACCCCCCTAAGTCCCAGTTTCCTCTGTAAAATGGGAATAATAACAATGTGAAGAATAATAATAGTGCCCACTTCATATGTTGCATGGATTAATTTAATAATTCATAACAGTTCCTGTGAAGAACTTAGTACAGTACCTGGCTCACAGAAAGTGTTACACCAATGGAGTAGGATTTAATAGAATTAAAAGAGTAGAGAAAATTAAAACAGTAGTAGAGAAAATCTCTTAATTCTCCCTTCACCTCCACTTTGTGCCCCTTCAAACTCTCTCTGTGGGCCCATACTCCCCCTGCTCCTGCATGGTTTTTCAGGCAGGTCCTAAAACTTCATCCTTTCACCAAAACTGAGTTCTGAGATCCACCGAGTCATGAGGTTAGGCAGGCCCAGTAACAATCCATCCTAAGATGGAAGGACTACATGTGAGGTCAAGCATGCGCAGAAATGGAGGGCACAAGCAAGCTGCAGGTCAGTATCCCAGGCTCCCATGTCATGTACCACTGGTGTGCCAGTGCTTCTCCTCTGCTCACGCCCAGCTTGTATGAGGGATTCCTTATGACAAGGCAATAGGAGGGAAAAGCCCTACCTTAGTTTATGGATGGGTTGATGCAGTGTGTGGGAACAAGCTGAAATGGACAGTGGCTACGCTGAAAGACAGTGGTGAGGGAAAATCCTCCCAATGGGCAGAGCCCTGGTCACCCACTTTATGTGGAAAGAAATGAGATTCAAGGATAGAATATTTATGGACTCAGGGCCAGTGGGTAATGATAGTGCCAGCTGGAAGGGGCAAGCCTGGAAGATCACGGACAAGGAGGTCTGGGGTAGTGGCCCATGAATGGACATATGAGAATATGAGAATGGGCACAAAGTGTGAAGATCTTGTATGACTTGTTAGTGCCCACCAGTGACTATCCACCATGGAAGGGGCACTAAACCATCAAGGAGGTAAAATGACTCAGCCCATTGACATCAGCCAGCTTCTGTCATTGGTTACCCCAGTGCCAGTACGATGAATGCATGGATGAAGTAACTAGGATGGCAGGGGTGGATGGAAGTTATGCACAGGCCCAACAGCATGGGTTCCCATTTACCAAGGCTGATCTAGTTACTGCCACTGTGGAATGTTCAGCCTAGCAGTAATAGAGGCCAATGCTAAGTCCCCAGGATGGCATCACCCGCTGAGGAGATCAGTAAGCCCGTTGGTTGCAAGTTAGATATTTTGGGCCCTTTCCATTTTTGGAAGAAGTAGAAATTCACTTTGACAGGAATAGATACATATTCTGGTTATGAGTTGGCCTTTCCTGCCTGCAGGGCTTTAGCCAGGACCACCAAATGAAGGCTTACAGAGTGTCTGGTTCATCAGCATACAATCTCATATACTATCTACCATGTCATACCAAGGGACCTACTTTACAGGAATAGAGGTGCAAGAATGAGCCTATCACATGCTATAGCACCCAGAAGCTAACTGAACAATGAAATGGCCCTTTGAAGGCCCAGCTGAAACACCAGCTAGGAGGTGATACTCTATGAGAATGGGGCACCATCTTTTTGGATACTGGCTCTCAACTGGGAATAGTTTTGCCCCCTCGGGGGCTTTGGGTAATATTCGGAGACATTTTTCATTTTTGCAACTGGAGGAAGGGAGAAGGAGAGGTAGTGCTACAGGCATCTAGTAAATAGAAGCTAGGGGTGTGCATCCTACAATGCACAGGACAACCTCACCCCCTTCCCCACACACCCAAATAAAGAATTATCCAGTCCAAAATGTCAATAGTGCCAAGATTAGAAACTCTGTTCTAGGACACAGTATACATTTTTTTTTCACAGTATACATTTTTTAGGCGGGGCGGGCAGAGGAGGAGAGAGAGAATCTTAAGCAGACTCCATGCCCATCACAAAGCCTGACGTGGGGCTCGAGCTCACAACCCTGAGATCATGACCTGAGCCAAAGTCAAGGCACTTAACTGACTGAGCCACCCAGGTGCCCCCTAGGACACAGTATACATTTTAAATCAAAGATCTTTATATGGAGATGTATCCCCGGTGGGGTCCAGAAACCAAAGCCTCATTTACAATTACTCCCAGTGATCTCTCTGTGAAATATACAATGCTGGGCTTTGCAAATTTAGAAGAGCTGATTCCCAAAGGGGAACACTTCTGTTAGAAGACACAGTAAGAGTCCCACTAAACTATATGGTATGCCTGCTGCCTGGGTTCTTCGGGTTCATCATGCCACAGACGACAGGCAAGAGGAAAAGTCACTATATCTTGGCAGAGGTAATTGGCTCAGATCATTAGGAGGCAGCAGGACTGCTGTTACACAATGGGAACAGCCAGGCGATCCACTTGATACTTGATCTATTAGTACTCCCTTCTCCTAATTTGATGGTCTAAGGACAAGTGCAACAGCCCCAGCCTGAGAAGGGAATGGTAACCAGTCTGAGATCCCCCAAGAATGAGAGTCTACATCATGCCACCAGCTAAGCTACCAAGACCAACAGATGTGCTAGCTGAGGGCAAAAGGAACCTAGAACTGTGAGCAGAGGAGGAGTATAATGGATATAAGCTGTGACCCTGAGACCAGATCCAACAGTGGGGTCTTTATTTCATTCTTCAAACCTTCTTCTTCTAAGTTTCCCCTGGGAAAAGAGGCCCACGGAAATCCTGGAGGAGGTGCCCTCAGAACCAGTATAAAAAAGTGAATCCAAGCGGTACCAGGGTCAATTGCAGTGAAGGCAGTGATCTGCTGCCTAGTTCCCCCTTCAGGAATGAAGGACCGATTCTGCCAGTTGCTGGGAGTGTTAGTCTTGTTGGGGGATGACTGCAGCTGAAGAAAACTTCTTTGCCCAACGTCCTGCCTCTTTCTCAGGGCAATCGCATCAATGACTGATCAATACTGGGGCATAAAGATCAAGCTCACTTATCCCAACTCTGGGTACTTTTGAAAGATCATCCCAGCTCCAGGGCTTCCTGTGGGACTGGCTGAGGTCTTGTTGGGACTGCTTCACAATTCAGCTTCTCCCTCTGCCTAATCGTGCTTCCCTCTCTTGGTGCTGATCCCAAGAGCAGTCTACTAAACATCTTGCATACTAATCTTTGTCTCAGAATCTGCTTTCTGGGGAACACGACATACAACAGTCAACAAACAAAATAAGACCTCTATCCATGTTGAGCTTACATTCTAGGGGTGGGGGGAAATGGGGAAACACCGTAAGTGAATGAGTAAGTAAATCATTAAGTATGTTGGGAGATGGTAAGTATGATAAGTTCTAAGGAATAAAGAAAAAGTAGAGTGGAGTGAGGAGATCAGTACTGCCTGGGCATAGGAGTTGGCAGACAAGATGCAGTATTAAATCAGATGCCAAAGTGGGCCTCATTGAGAAGATGAGATTTCAGCAAAATTTAAAGGAAGTAAGAGTTGAACAAGTGGATATCTGGAGACTTTCCAGGTAAAGAGAAGAGCAAGAGCAAAGATCCTAAGGCAGGAGCCAGTGTGTTTCAGGAGCACCCAAAAGGCCAGTGAAGGTAGAGTAGGGTGAGCAAAAGGGGACTACAATGACAAGAATAGAAATTGGAAAGGCAATGTGGGGACAGAAGGTCAGATTATGTAGGGTGATTTTAAGGGTGATGATTTTTGCTTTGAGTAAAATGAGAACTGTATCTGATTCATCTTCCTCCAGGAAGCCCTCCCTGACTGTCTCTGGCTAGATGTACGCTTCCTGGTGCCTCCTCTGTGCCCTCACAGCCTCCTGGGCTTCCGCCATGGTTGCATTTATCACACTGTTGTAATTGCTTCATTGTCTGTCTGTGTTACCCACTTAATTGTGAATTCCATGAGAACACACTGAGGTTATGTTGGTAATAGGGGATCATTGTGAGGACATAGAAAGTAATAAGGAAGTAGAGACATAGCCACACCATGAGACTTCACAGAGCCCATAGAAACTCTGCAAATGCTGTTGTTCAGGATACAGTGTAGTTCTAGAAATGAGGTGTTTCCATTGCTGCCTCTGAGTGAGCATTCATTGATCTCCAATCTTGTTTTTCACCACTATAGTCACTTAGTACTCTGTCCTTGCTTCTGCAGCACCTAACACTTAAAATTAACGTTAGTTTCTATTTTCCAAGGGAAAGGATCTAATTGGCGTGGCCGCATCCCAGTCAGTAACTCCGTGGGGCAGAATTTCTTGCTAGGCCACTTCATGGACTCCTGACCAACAAATAGATTGGCTGCCTTCGGGTCACGTGTCCACCCCTGAGGCAGTTAGCTGTGGTCAGAATAGTAAAGTCAGTTGATACCAAGCACGGTCATCACTGCGGAAGGAAGTACCCAGAGCCCCTTCTCCTCGCAAGGAGCTGCAGATGTGCCAGGTATTCACTATCCAGTACAAATGACTTTCCAATACAACTTGCAACAGTGACTTTCTAATGGAAAGCCTCAACCAATCAATCATTCTTATATAATGTCCAGTCCTCCCAAGGGCTTAGCACAGTGCCCAACACAGAGTAGACAGCAATAATAATTTCAAAGTGGAAGGCCAGTGCATTCAGACAACCCGGCACAAAAGGAGGCGATACAGAGTAGTGCTTTAGCACATGGATTCTTGCCAAAGACTGCTTGAGTTCAGATCCCAGCTCTGCTCCCCAGCAACCATATGACTTTAAGTCAACTGCTTAACCAATCTCAGACTTAGTTCTTGTATCTGTAAAATGAAGCCACAGATGGCACCAATGACATAGGAGGCTCGGGTGCATGAAATGAAACAATATATATAAAGTGCTTTTCTACAGCCCCTGGCGCATGGTGATGCCTCAGTAGTAGTAGCATTGTGATTTTCCTTTGTGAGACTCATGCTAACGAACATGGAGTTCTAGGCTAAATACGGATCTGGAAGGCAGTGGTCGTATCCTTCCCTCAGCTGAGTGGGTTAGGGTCCTATCAGAGAGCTGCCTAAGCACACACTGATTCTGAGACTGGCAAGGCCATGGTCCGCTGGCTGGTGGCTCCGCCCACGTGGTTCCAAGTAACCTGCAGTTTATGGGTCATCCGGGCAGCTACTGCTGATTTTAGCAAAGAAAGCCACTATGAAGGATATATCCCAAACCTTTCTGGGTCAGCAATAAATATATTAGTTATTGGGCAAGCAGGCTGCTATACCCTCAATGTCTTAAAGGGACAGGTAAGTCCAGCAGAGAATAGGGGAAGAGAAGAAAGATAGAAACAAGAGTGTGCATTGACCACAGTCAAGGATTCAAGGATTCTCTAAGTTACGGCTCAGTATATAACCAAGCCAATCTTAATATTTCCAATATGGAGAAGCCTTCTGGTCACCACGTCTCGGCACACAAGGGTCAATGGGGAGGTCGAGATGGAGATAGCTTTCTGTGCATTTGTGTGAATGTAGACATGTTTGAGATTGGGGGCTCATTCAGGGCAAGCCAAGGCCAGCGTTACCCCCTCCTGAGACCCACTCCAGGCTGACATATAGACTGGGACTGAGAGCTGATAGAAGATGAGGTTCTTCTTTGGAACCTACTTAACCAGGAAGGGCTCCTCATGGAAGAGATTATGAGAAGATTTGGGGAAAGGAATGAGAGTAGTTGCCTTGGCTCAGGGTATGTTGAGGAGGCAGAGGGGTGGGAGGTAGGGAGAAGGAATATAGAGAACAGAGGGAAGATGGAGTCACTGCTTCAAGCTGGACCCTCGGTAGACTGAGCAAAGAGCAGCGGGAGTTCCTCTCTCCACAGAGCTCCATGGTGGCCTGTGCTGGGGGCTGGAGCCTGAACCGCCTCCCTTTGGGACTTTCTGGGGGCCAAGAAGGCTGGGCCTCTTGGTTCCTCCCAGGGGCTCCAACTGCTACAGAACGGGGGGTTCTGCCGCCCCCCCCCCCGCCCCCCAAGGAACACCACACAGCAACGCCAGCTCCCCCTTTACTGTGCATAGCACCTGGTAGCCTTGAGGCATACTTGTCAAGGGAGAAGTTTCCAATAGCAGATCACAATTTTCTCTTTTCCTCACGGATTCCGCTGGGAATTTCCTTTGAGGAAATGGTGGTACCTCAGGCACCACCAGGGGGCACTAGGGCCTCTAGGCACCAGGGGCCAAGGCTCGTGAAATCCTTGAAGCATGGAGGCCCAGGTCCCTCCCCCCGAGGCACTCCCCCCACCCCACCCCACAGCAGCCCCTCCAGCAGGACCTTGGTGCAGGAGATCAGGGAGACTGTGCTTCCCTAACGAGAAATGAGAGGACTGGGCCAAAGAGCCCTATTTCTGTCCAGCCCTATACTACCTGCCATAAAATTAAATGATCACAATGAGTACATTAATTACCTGACACGAATGCTTTAACATAACAAAATTATTAGCCATTTTAGATTTAGTGTTTGTACAGCACTTTATATTTGCAAGGGCGTCGCAATAACTTCCCCTGTCGAGGGCGCGTTTCGGGCCCGAACGACATCCTAAAGGGTTTCTTCTGGCCAGCCAGCTGTCTGGCCTCCGCCACAGCTGGTCGCCAGCCTTTCTTGCCTGCGCTGACTGCTTCTCTTCCCCTCCAGCTGCCACGGGGCAGCCCCTCCTGGCAGCGCCCTCATCCGTTCACCAAATCCCATTTGTCCGAGAGCCCGGAGACAGTTTCTTCACTTGTGCCCAGGTTCCCTACTTGATCCTGCATCAGAATTCAAGGGTCTGAGGGCAAGAGCCCTGGGCAGGGCTGGCCTTGGTGTCCAGCAAGTATCTCTCCCATGCTGGTGGTGGTGGCAAGTATGGACACACGATGGGTTCTGCACATAGTAGGAACTCTGAGTTTGGGGCCTGATGTTGTTCAAACTCCACAGGAACTGATGGTTTGTCCTGTCATATCACCCCAGAGCCAGCCCTAGACTCTTGGGGGGCATGGCGTTGAGGGGACTTGCCACAGTGCAGATTCAGTTCCAGACTGAATGGGATATTATAGGAAACTTCACTAGTGAAACTTGTTGCAGTTGGCTTGGGTGTGAAATCTGCTTCCCTGGGCAGAGAGATCAAAAGCCCAGTTGATGGATGTCTGTGTACCCAGCTCTCCTTGCTCGCTTTCATCTTCCTTCCAGAAAGAGGAGTAAACATTCAGCTAGTGAGCACTGCAGGTGTTCCCTTGAGGAGTGGAAAGGAATATCATTGAGAGCAGACAAGACCACCAATGAAGGTGTCCACAGGATATCAAGGGTCTCAAGAAGGAGAAAGATGAAGGGCGTTTGCAGCAGCAGTTCCAGAATTTCCATGTAGGAAGGCCTTTGGGGCAGTAGCAATTTGACTGAAAGGCAGCTGGGGGAACTTTACTTGAAGCTGAATTTGTGTAGCTTATATGATGCAGATCAATAATATTTCCTAAAGCTTTTAGTCATACTTTACAAAAGTGGAGAAAACATCAGTTCTCTATATAAGGTTTATCTTGGTGCATAGTATATATAGTGGTTAAGGGCAGACTTCTGGATCTGTATTACTTGCGTTCAAACTTCAGCTTCACCATTAACCATCAAGGTGACCTCAGGCGAGGGCTTTAGCTTCTCCGTGATCTAATTTCCTCAACTATAAAATGTGGGTAACTATAGTGTCGACCTCACAAACTTGTGAGGATTAAATGAGTTAATCTATATAAAGTGTTGAGCGTATAATAAGTCTTCTTTAAGGGTTAGCTACTGTTACTTATTGGGAAGAGACTTGAGAGGGCCTAGGGGTGGTTGTGGTGCCCAAACTGGGTGTTTGGAAGTCAATTTGCAAGTCATTCAAAGTGAAGGGGAGTGGAAGAGAGGGATTTAGGCAGGAATGGTGTGTATGGTGGAGTGCTGAGGAGACTCCTGGTGAAGTCCAGACAATTCCATCTCCATAGGGGTAATGGAAAGGAAAGGGCTGGGTTCCAGGTCATGAAAGACCCACAGTCTTTCAGTGTGCATTAAGGAATGGCAGCTAGGGCTGCCTAGCACCGCCCCCTTTGACAAAACTAGACGTTACACCTAAGAGTAGTGGGGGGAATGACTATTCTCTTGCCATTCTGTGCACAGTCTAGGAAACCTGTGGTGGGGGTACAGAATGGGAGGGAGGAGCATATGGGCCCAGCCAAGGGAGCGGGAAGGGTGGGTTTCAGGCACTGTCCGGGGGGCAGGACATCTGTGCGGTGGGCAAGTAGCCCTGCACCCGTGCTCTGCCCCTGCCTGACTGTCCAGGCTTTGGAGGAAGAGTGGCTCTCATGGCTAATCACAATGACTGGCTAATTAGCTGGCCTCCTCCCACCCTCCCTGTGCCTCCAGGATTTGGGTCTCCCAGAAACTCAAGGGGGATAAGGGGTGCAGTGACCACTCCAGGGAAGGGGGGACATCCTGGTTCTTGGCCCTGACCCAAAGTGGTAATGGGGTGGAGATGAGATCAGTAGGTGAGGAAACCTGCCTCTGGCAGGGTCCTGGAAAGGCCCAGGCCATGGAGTTGGGAGGCTTGTGCACCTCATCCCACATCTCCCTCTAAAGTGAAACAAGGGGGGCGCCTGGGTGGCTCAGATGGTTAAGCGTCTGCCTTCAGCTCAGGTCGTGATCCCAGGGTCCTGGGATCGAGCCCCATATCAGGTTCCCTGCTCGGTGGGAAGCCTGCTTCTCCCTCTCCCACTCCCCCTGCTTGTGTTCCCTCTCTCGCTGTGTCTCTCTCTGTCAAATAAATAAAATCTTAAAAAAAAAAATAAAGTGAAACAAGGGGTTCTGACAAGCTTCCCCTAAAAGCCTCTTCCAGCAGCAAGCCTGTATGAGATTCTGTCTCTTCTTGTAGTCGCAAAAAGGAAAATGAGGGAGCAGACCTGAATTCTACAGTCTTGCTATGACTCTTCTAAGTTCTGGAACCTTAAAACTGAGATGAACAGGCCAAACCGTGGTCCTCCCGCACACTCCAGGCACAGAGTAGGCTCACCCACCATGCAAGTGAACAAAAAGGCCCAGATGTCCATCCATGTGCACCCTACTTGGTAGGTCACCTGGTCACCTGTCATGAAGGGACACGATGTATCCTAAAGGGAAGCGGGAAATTCAACAATATGGAGGATTGACAGAGATTCTTTTATAGATATAGATATATATATCTATATATAATGGAATATTTTAAATTCATATATATGTAATAGAATTTTTTTATTCAAATATAGTTGACATACAACATTACATTAGTTTCAGGTGTACAGCATAGCGATTAGACAAGTCTGTACATTGTGCTCTGCTCACCACAAGCAGAGCTCCCACCTGTCCCCATACAATGCTATTAAAATATCATTGACTATATTCCCTATGCTGTACCTTTCATTCCTGTGACTTAGTCACTCCGTACTTGGGAGCCTGTATCTCCCCCTTGCCTTCACCTATTTTGCCCATCCCCCCCAACCTCCTCCCTTCTAGTAACCCCTCAGTTTGTTCTCTGTATTTATGGGTCTGTTTCCCATAAATAGAGGAAAGCTTTTGTTTGTTGTTTTGTTTTGTTTTCATTTAAATTCAATTAATTAACAGATAGTGTATTATTAGTTTCAGAGGTAGAGTTCAGTGATTCATCAGTCTTATATAACACCCAGTGCTCATTACATCACCTAGTTACCCCATCCCTCCCAACTCCCTCCCCTCCAACAACCCTGTTTGTTTCCTATGATTAAGAGTCTCTTATGATTTGTCTCCATCTCTGATTTCGTCTTCTTTTATTTTTCCCTCTCTTCCCCTATGATTCTGTTTTGTTTCTTAAATTCCACATATGAGTGAGATCATATGAAAATATGATCTCACTGTGCTCAGAAAGGCACAAGAACAGTCTAATTCCATCCACGTCGTTGCAAATGGCAAGATTTTAATTTTTTGATGGCTGAGTAGTATTCCACTGTATATATACTACATCTTCTTTATCCATTCATCAGTTGATGGACATCTGGGCTCTTTCCATAGTTTGGCTATTGTGGACATTGCTGCTATAAACATTGGGGTTGACAGAGGTTCTTAAGACGTGTTGCAGTTAACGTGTACCCAGTTAAAGGATTTACTGATTATATTAACTAGTTTTAGCTAAATGTCTTCATAGAAAGGACAGAGGGTTTAAAGCATTCCTACAAAGAAAACATGACTTTTAAAGAAGACCAAAAAATGCAAGCACAATCAATCGCTTCTACTCCTAGTGGGAGTTCTTAGACAGATTATCAGATAAAAACAATCATAAGCTAATCAGATCTGACAAGAAGTCAGCAAAAACTTTTTGAAATTATTAAGAAGAGTATTTGAAATATGGATTTACATACATTATAATGAATTCTGCCCTAAGTGGTATTAGCAGATGGTAGTAAATTAGAAATAAATATACATATATTGGGAGAAGGTGGGCTTTTTTACCAATAAGTATGCACAGTCGAGAAGTTTGGAGACCACTATTTCAGCGTATCTGTGGCTCAGGTTTTGTCAAAAATAATTATTGTTTTCCAGAAAAGTGATAAAATAAATCACTTCTCTTAATTTATGATATGTTATTTGATGTCTGGACTGTCATTTTCTATCTGTGAAACCTTGTACAATTGTCTTAAAACTCTCTGAACCTTGCTTGGCTTATCTGTAAATCATTATAAGATTGTTATAGGATTATAGAAAAATATTTAAATGTCTGCCACACTGTGGGCCCCTGATAATGGTTGATATCATTACAAAGAAAGGCATTGCTAAGTCAAATTAAGAGGTTTTTTTTTTTTAAAGATTTTATTTATTCATCTGAGACACAGAGATACAGAGAGAGAGAGAGAGAGAGGAGAGAGCCTGAGCAGGGAGAGAGGCAGAGGGAGAAGAAGCATCTCCTTGCTGAGCCAGGAGCCCAATATGGGGCTCGATCTCATGACCCTGGGATCATGACCTGAGCCGAAGGCAGACGCCTAACCATCTGAGCCACCCAGGCGCCCCCAAATTAAGAGGTTTAATAAATTAATAGGACAAACAATAATTTGGTGCAACATATTTTAAAGTACTTGAAGGTTTGAATTCACTTTGGGCTAAGGGCTGAGGAACCAGAGAGGAATTTGGTGGAGACTCTGGTCTAGAATTTGGAGCTGGCTTGTCCAAATTATTACAGCAGCCTCCCAACTAGTGTCCCTACCTTCATTGTCCCCCGCAGTTCCCTGGCTCCAGCGACCACCTCCCCGTGACTGGCAGACCAGTCCACATCACTTCCATCACTCATTTCCATGCGTAAAAACCTTCAGTAACTCTTGTACAACACAATTCTCTGTTATATACTGTCTTGAACTGTTCAACAATCTTTCTTCAATTCAAACTTCTCTTCCCAGATAAAGCTGTTGTAGTTAGGACTGAGAACTTACAAATAAGATTGCCCCTGAGAGAATTTAACTTAATGGGCAGGTGATGAAAGGAACCCAAGGTCTCCTAGGCCCTTGGGAATGGTTACTTGATTACTAATCAGTGGTATGAACACAACCAAGGAAAAAAAGCTTCAGTGTGGTCTGCAATACAACTCAACGTAGAGGAAAGCTACAGAGATAAATGTTAGCTGAATGCATCCAGGACTGACCATGGAACAAAGAAATATATTGGAAACAGGAGAACCTGAACGTTTCAAGGCTTCAGGGCTATTTATTTCCTCTGGCCAGGAGAAGTCCTCTTCCCTTGTATGTCTCTAGTAAAGATACTCAGCATTCTTGTCGTCTTGGATCACCTGGATGAAATAGTCCCCCTTTTTAATTACTAGGTCTGGCAATCTCATCAGGGTACTGGTTTACTACTTTTGCTTCTCAGGTATTTACAGATTGAGATGGGGCACCTCTGATAGGGTCTCAAGCATTCCAGTCAGTTGAAAAGTATATCTCTATTCTTTTTTTTTTTTGACAGAGAGAGAGAGAGGACAAGTAGGCAGAGCAGGGAGCGCAGGGAGAGGGAGAAGCAGGCCTCCCGCAGAGCAGGGAGCCCAATGCAGGGCTCAATCCCAGGACCCTGGGATCATGACCTGAGCCGAAGGCAGATGCTTAACCCACTGAGCCACCCAGACATCCCTCGGATATCTCTATTCTTTATGTGAGTCTGACAATCTTAGTTTATGTGAATCTGATAATTAAGTAAAGATCTTAGTGAAAAAGATGAAACTTATGAGGCAGGAGGAAATACAGCAGAATATTTTTTATTTGTTATTATTACTTTTAAAGATCTTATTTATTTATTTGACAGAGAGACAGAGCACAAGCAGGGGGAGTGGCAGGCAGAGGGAGAGGGAGAAGCAGGCTCTCCGCGGAGCAGGGAGCCCAACACGGGGCTCGATCCCAGGACCCCGGAATCACGATCTGAGCCGAAGGCGGATGCCTAACCGTCTGAACCACCCAGGTGCCCCAAATATTTTTTTTAATCATGTGGTTGAAATGCTCCTTTTAAGTAAGACATACCATCTAGAATCTATAAAGGAAAAGATTTAACTAAGTAAAAGACTCCTATACAAAGAAAAACACTATCAACAAACTTGAGAGACATGATAGACTAGGATCACATATTGGCAAATTACATAATAAATAAAGGATTAATATCCACAATATATGAAGAAAACCTAATAATGAATAAGGAAAAGACAACCCAATAGAAGAATGGGCAGAGGATATGAATTAGAAAAGTTACAGAAAATATGTCTAATAATAATATGTCTCACAAACATTTGAAAATGGTTCAAGTTCACTTTTAACTAAGGGAACAAAATTAAAATAGCAGTGATATATCTATCCCATAAGACTGCTATAGTTTTTAAAAGATACATGAGAGGGGTGTATCACTGCTATTTAATTTAAAAATTGTTAGTGTCTTTAATACAACTGATGAGGGTATAGGAAAACAGGTATTTTCAAATACTGTTAATGGGATATATGTTGGTATGGCTTCTTTTGGAGGATCACTTGGAAGGATATATCCAAATGTGACTTGCTGTTATATAGGCACATCTCAGAGATATTACAGGTTAGGTTCCAGGCCACCCCAATAAAGCAAGTGTCACAATAAAGTGAATGTCACAATAAAGCTGGCCAAATGAATTTTTTATTTCCCAATGCATATAAAAGTTATACTATACTGTAGTGTATTAAGTGTGCAATAACATTATGTCTAAAAAAATGCACATACCTTAATTAAAAAATACTTTATTGCCAAAAAATGCTAACCATCATCTGAGCTTTTAGTGAATCATAATCTTTTTGCTGGTGGAGGGTCTTGCCTCGATGTTGATGGCTGCTGACTGGTCAGGGTGGTAGTTGCTCAAGGCTGGGGTGGCTGTGACAATTTCTTAAAATAAGACAACAGGACAGTTTGTCTCATTGATTGACTCTTCCTTTCACAAAAGTTTCTCTCTATGCAATGCTGTTTGATAGCATTTTACCCACAGTAGAATTTTGTTCAAAATTGGATTTAATCCTTCCAATTTAATCAAGTAAGTTTATGTAATGTCCTAAATCCTTTGTTGTCATTTCCACAGTCTTCATAGCATCTTCACCAGGAGGAGATTCCCTCTCAAGAAACCACTTTCTTTGTTCATCCATAGGAAGCAACTCCTCATCCATTCAAGTTTTATCATGAGAGTGCAGCAATTCAGCCACATTTCAAGGCTCCACTTCTGATTCTGGTTCTCTTGTTCTTTCTACCACATCTGCAGCTACTTCTTCCGCTAAAGTCTTGAACCCCTCAAAGTCATCCATGAGGGTTGGAATCAACTTCCTCCAAACTCCTGTTAATGTTGCTATTTTCACCTCTTCCCATGAATCACAAATGTTTTTAATGGCATCTGGAATAGAGAATCCTTTTGAGAAAGCTTTCAATGTATTTTGCCCAGATTTGTCAGAGGAATCAGTCTCTACGGCAACTATAACCTTACAAAATGTGTTTCTTAAATAATAAGTTTGAAAGTTGAAATTACTCCTTGATCCATGGGCAGCAGAATGGATGCTGTGTTAGCAGGCATGAAAACAGCATTAATCGCATTGTACATCTCCATTAGAGCTCTTGGGTGACCAGGTGCATCATCAATGAGCAGCAATATTTTGAAAGGAATCTTTTTTTCCTGAGTAGTATGTCTCAACAGTGGGCCTAAAATATTCAGTAAACCATGTTGTAAACAGAACAGTAAATGAGCATTGCCTTCAACTTAAAATTTCCAGCTGCATTAACTTCTAGCAAGAGTCAGCCCGTCCTTTGACGCTCTGAAGCCAGGCATTGACTTCTCTCTAGCTATGAAAGTTTTAGATGACGTCTTCTTCCAATATAAGACTGTTTTGTCTATATTGAAAATCTGTTGTTTAGTGTGGCCACCCTCATGAATTATCTTAGCCACATCTTCTGGAGAACTTGCTGCAGCTTTTACACCAGCACTTGCTGCTTCATCTTGCACTTTTTTTGTTACAAAGATGGCTTCTCTCCTCCAACCTCATGAACCCACCTCTGCCAGCTTCCAACTTTTCTTCTGCAGCTTCCTCCCCTCTCTTGGCCTTCACAGAATTGAAGAGAGGGAAGGCCTTGCTCTGGATTAGGTTTTGAATTAAGGGAGTGTTGTGGCTGGTTTGATCTATCCAGACCTCTCAAACTTTTTCCATATTAGCAATAAGGCTCTTTTGTTTTCTTTTCATTCATGTGTTCACTGGAGTAGCACTTTTAATTTCATTCAAGAACTTTTCTTTTGCATTAGCAACTTGGCTAACTATTTGGCTTAAGGGGCCTAGCTTTTGACCTATTTCAGCTTTTAACATGCCTTCCTCACTACGCTTAATCATTTCTAGCTTTCGATTTAGAGTGAGAGATGTGTAGTTCTTCCTTTTATTCATACACTTAGAGGCCACTGTAGGGTTATTAACAGGCCGAATTTCAATATTTTTGTGTGTGAGGGGCTAGGAAGGCCCGAGGAGAGGGAGAGAGACCAGGTGAACTGCCAGTTGGTAGAGCAGTTAGAACACATAAAACATTTATGGATTAAGTTTGCCATCTTATATGGGCACAGTTCATGGTGCCCCATAATACATGTTCATTGCACCCCAAATACAATAGTAACCTCAACGATCACTGACCACAGATCACCATAACAAATATAATAATAATGAAAAAGTTGGAAGTATTGCAAGAATTACCAAAATGAGGGGTACCTGGGTGGCACAGTCGGTTAAGCATCTGACTCTTGGTTTCTGATCAGGTTATGACCTCATGGTTGTGGGATTGGGCCCACATTGGGCTCCATGCTCAGCACGAAGTCTGCTGGATATTCTCTCTCCCTCTCCCTCTGTCCCTCCTGCTCATGCTCTCTGTCTCTCAAATAAATAAAATAAACCTTAAAAAAAAAAAAAGAATTACCAAAATGTGACACAGAGACGCAAAACGAGCAAATGCTGTTGGAAAAATGGCGCCAATAGACTTGCTCAATGCAGGGTTGCCACAATTTATAAAAAACTATGAAATGTAATAAAGTGAAGTACAATAAAACGAGGTATGCCTTACCTGAAAAGCAACCTGACTAAGAATAAAATTCATGGGTTGCATTTGCTTCCCCTCACACCCTTGAAGTCATGCTCCATTGTTTTTCTGATGTCGAATGTTGCTTTACTTTTACCCCAGCATTTTCATTCATCTCTTGGTTGGCTTGATTTCATCTTAAGTTGTTTTTTCAGGAAGGATTGTATGTTATTTACTCCCCAGGTTCTTGCTTGTTTGAGAATGTGTGTTATTGGCTTGTTGACTTAAATGACAACCTGATCAGATATTATATTCTTGGGCTCACTTTATTGCCCTAGAAACTTTGCAGCCACTGAATGCCGCTGTGGAGAAGTCTGAGACCAGCCTGATTCTTCCTTTTTATACGTGATCTGCTTTTTCAGCCTGTTTGATTGAAGAATTCCTTCTTCATCGTGAAAGCTAAGGAACTTAATCAGGATATATCTTGGTTTCAATTGTTCATTGTTGGTTTTCTTGCGACACAGTATGTCCTTTTCCTGTGTAGAATCAGTGCTCCACAGCTCTTCACATCAGGAAAAATTTCTTCTGTTATATATTAAAACACCTTTTCTTTTTAATTTGTCACGTTCTTGCACCCGGTTTTATGTCCTCAAAGCATGTGTCACTATTTGAAAGTATCTTATTTGTTTATAGTTTAATGTTTTTCTAACCCTTGGAAGTAAACTCCATGAGAAAAGGAATTTTCACTCTATATTGTAATTTCTGTATCCCTAGTATCATGAACAGCGCCAAAGAAGATCATTGCTGTTTCAATAAATATCTATTTCCAATTTTATAAATTATGCAGTGAACATTCTCAGCATACATCTTTTTGAACCATTTAAATGATCCCTTTAGAGTAAATTTCTGGAAGTGGAATTACTATATCAAGAGGTACACATATTTCATATTAGGTTCCCCATTGCCAAACTGTTTCCAGAAAGATTGTTCAAATTTATGCTCCACCTAAAGTGCAGGTGAGTGCCCATTTTCCTTACCTACACGGAATGTAGTCAGTCTTTCTAATCTTTGCCAACCTATAGGTAAAATGTAATAGCTTATTGTTTTATTCTTATTTTCTTTAGGCTCTTAGGCACTTGTAGATCTTAGATTGTGAATTTTCTATTTATGCAGCTTGACCTTTTGCTAGTGGGTTGTTAATATTTTCTTGTTGATTTATAAGAAGCTAGTTAGATATTTGTTATTAACTCTTTTTAATTATTATAAATTTTTTCACTATTTTTTAAAATATTTTCACTATTTGCTATTTGTCTTCCAGTCTTATGTATGGCCTTTCTCACTATGCAGAATGTTTACATTGGTATGTGGTTACCAGATTCTCTTTATGGCTTCTAACTTTTGGGACATGTTTTGAAAGCCTTTCTTCAACTCCAAGGTTATACAAATATTTCCCCTTGTTTTCTTCGAGTATTTTTATGGTTTCATTCCCCCGACATACTTTGGGTCTAAGGAGTGAGGTAGGGATAAAGTCGTATTTTTTCTAAATGGCTGGCCAGTTATTCCAAAATCGTTTACTGAGTTATTCAACATATATCCACCGATTAGCATTTATTGACTATCACATGCCAGACACTAAGTCCTTTACATTCATAATCTAGTTTAATCCATACATCAAGTGATGAAAAAATCAGATTTGCATTTAAAAAACAAAATGAAACTTTGTTTCCAAAGCAGAAAACAGACTGGAGGGGGAAAAAATAATTTCAATGTGACCAATTATTTAAGTGATCCAGGCAAGAGGCTCCTTTGCAGCTGTATATTCTAGCGCTTACAGGTCATGGCACATGGTAGATATTGAGTAAATACCTATTGAATGAAAAATGATAATGACTTGGACCAGAGAGGTGGCAGTAGAGATGGAAAAAGTGGACAAATTTTGAGAAATAGTTTGGAGATAGAATTAACAGATCTTATTTAAATATGGGGAGATTATTTAAATATGGGGAGATGTGAGAGAGGGCGATGTCAAAGGTGACTTGGGTTTCTCGAAGGAATAGCTTTAATGGGAAAGTGATGAGTTTACTTTTGAACACACTGTGTTGGAGATCCCTTGGAGATATTCACTTGAAGATGTCAGGTAAGCAGGTATATCAATCTGGAGCTCAAACAACAATTCTGAATTCGAGTGTGAATTTGAGGAGCATATGCATACTGACAGTAATTAAACCCATAGGAAGAGCTGTGATTACTTAAGGAAAAGATATTGAATGAAAAGAGAAAAGCTCCTAGGATAGATCCCTGAAACACTCCGACATGTAAATGTTTTGTAATAGAGGAGGGAGAAGGGAGTAAAAATGTCTCTGAAAGCCTGCTGGACAAGTAAGAGAAACCAGGCGAGTGTGGTGTCTTAGAAGACAAGGAAAGAGTGTATTTAAGGAGAGAGTTCAGGGTAATTCTAAGAGCGAGTGAAATGATGGACCATGAACGCTAAGCCAGATAAATAGAGAAGTAAAGACAGGAAGGAGGTAACAGAAAGGAAGCGAAGTGCTCCATAATTTTTTCAAACAAAGGGAAAGGGCATTTGCAGTCAGGCTGGTGTAATAAGTGAGCTGGAAGTATAGGTGATTGTGGTAAGAAAGTGGGCTATTAGAATTAGTGATTTTAGGGGAGGGGGAAAAGAATTAGTGATTTTAGAAATAAAGAAAGTAGAGGAGTTTTAGGTGATGATGACAAGGTCCAGGGAGTGACTGGGGGTGTGCGTGGCAGGGATAGGTGGCCAAGTAGCATTGGAGGAGGACATCAGAGATTAGGCGGGTCTTTCTGAACTCACTTAGGATGATGGCAGGACTTGCAGGACACAGGAACACAGTAACCAAGTGCCAGTATCTTCTGTGAACGATGAGCACACAGAAGGCAGGTGGATTACATTGACCAATCAGGGAGTGGGTGGCAGGGGTTTCTACAAGAGAGTGGGGAAGCAGTGGACTCTGACTAGCACCGGGGAGTATTCTGGTCTCCTGACACTAAAGAGGTGTGAAAAATATGAGCAGATCTCACTGGAGGGAACAGCCTGGGAAGTGTCCTAGAGAAGGCTAGGTTTTAATAAGCACCCAAGTGGAAGGAGCATTCAGGGAAATGATTGAGTGTGTAGAGGAATTGGAATTCCAGAGGGCAAATGGAGGGTTTGTGTAGGGAGAGAGGAGAAGGATTACACTAGGCTTAAGGAAGTGTAGAGCATTTTAGGATGACAGTTCCACAGAGGACAAATTTGGGAAGAGAGCAGGTAATTCTATTTGGGGCTTTGACCTATGAAAACCAGAATGAAGCTTGGCAGATTTAGTCACAGCTGACTCCTGGAGAACAGTGGACACAAAGGCTTAATAAAAGTCAGCTGTGGTCTGGAAGGTCCTACAAGTATTTGTTTTCATGCAGAAGTGTGATTAGTCACAGTAGATGCAGCAGAGGACAGTAGCGGGAGCTAAGAAGCTTGAAGTTCAAAGTTCTTTGAGGAGGGGAATGAACAGTGGTCCTAAGATTAAACTCTTAAGTGTAGCATCAACTGGAGTCCTCTTTAATCAGAGGATGGAGGTCTTGGTACTTACAGCTTGGGGTGGGGGGTGGGGAAACAGGGACTTAGTAGTGGCCTAGGAACCTGGCCTAGAGCTACAGATGCAGACATAGTTTAGAACTTCCACTGGAGAACAGTTTTGATTTTCACTCTCCCAGCATAGGAATGATGCCAAAACTATTATCTTAAAGTATTTGCATCCATTATTACAGGCTCAAATTTTAAATGATTTGGGCCGTTTCCCCTAAGTTTCCTTCTTATGTTAGCAAAGTATGTATTTGCTTAATTCATAATTTACAGAATTGTTGGTAAGTTAAATTTTCCAACACAAGAGAAATCATGGTTTTGGGTTGGTGTAACTACGGGATTCAGAAGTCTTAACAAAACTTAAAGTTGTCACATTTCAGGAGGGAAAGTATAAATCTTAGTTTTTAGTTTGTTCTTTTCTTGCCCATGCCTTTATAGAATCAATAGAAAATACGTTAGCAGAACTAGGCCAGTGTCATACACAGTGCACCTCCCTCACCACCTTCAGCTCCTTGAGACTTCTTGCTGCACTAAACTTCTGGAGATGCTTTTTGTTTCTAGCACTCAATTGGATATGGGTAGAATATGGATATATTCTGTTTTTTCACCGTGGAAGCTCTTTGTTTTTTACCCACATATAACCACGTCTTAGATGCATATTTTTCCACATTTTAACAGCTCAGAAAATTGAGATGCTTCTTATAATCCAAACTGTTTTTGATTTGATGAAATAGAGTACTTTGTATCCCTCCCATCCCACAGCCCAACATAACTCCTGACACACAGGAAGCACTGAACAAATGTTTGTTTATTGATTGACTAATATGTAAATTAAGAAGAGGCCATAGAAGTTGAATTATTTCTCAAATACCAATTTTAACTTGACCTCCAGCATTTATTCAAACTCTTAAGTTTCATGACTCTTTATTCAATAAAATGTTAGGTTGTTACAAAAATAGAGGAAAGGAATAAAGAAAGTAATAATTTATCTGCCTTTATAATGATTTAAAAAGGGAGGGGCACCTGGGTGGCTCAGTCGTTAAGCATCTGCCTTTGGCTCAGGTCATGATCCCAGGGTCCTGGGATCGAGCCCTGCATTGGGCTCCCTGCTCCGCGGGAAGCCTGCTTCTTCCTCTCCCACTCCCCCTGCTTGTGTTCCCTCTCTCGCTGTCTCTCTCTGTCAAATAAATAAATAAAATCTTTAAAAAAAATAAAAACGGATTTAATATTTACAAGGCATTCCTTAACAATACCTACCTTACTTTTGTGTAGAATTTGTCACCAAAACAACAACAACCAACCATGCAATATATATAGAAAAAGTGACTATTAGAATAACAGAGGGGTGCCTAGCTGGCTCAGTCCACAGAGCATGCAACTCTTGATCTTGGGGTCATAAATTCCAGCCCCACATTGGGCCTAGAGATTACTTAAATAAATTAAAAAGTGGAAAATAGAGAAAGTATATGATTTACCTAAGTTCCACAACTAGTCAGTCTTGGTTTCTTGGTTTCTGTACACTGGGCTGGGTTGTCCCATGGAAAGATAGACGTACCAAAAGCATTCTTAAATGCAGCGCATTTGTGCAAAGTGCTTCTTAAAACTGATTGCCTTCAAGTGAAATTCTCATTGCTTGTGTGCTCTTGCATTCATCTCTTTCTAGTCTTCAGAAGAAGGGGAAAAGGGGAAAGGGAAAAGAGGCAGCGTAGCTGAAGTATAATTGCTTAGTAGACACCATTCAATGAGGGAGGCAGTAAAAAGTGAAACTCCTATTATTACATAGTAAAGAGCACCTTATTTAGCTCTTGGGAAAGACTAAAGGATATTTACTGCTACAATGCAATTTTCACTCACTTTGAAGGAATCATCACAAGTGTCAACTCGTTTTCCAACTTAGAACCTTTAAGTCATCCTCATGAAATGTTTATATTCCTTTGTCTTACCTTCTCTACCCATGCCTCTGTGGTGTCACTCCACTGTTTCGCTTTGATTTGACTTTCGGAGTAATTTTCGGTCCTACACATTTATTTCCAGACTCTCCTTAGGTCATCCCTTTCTTGCTTTGTCTTTCATTGCAATATCTTCTTTGACATTCATTTTAGCCAAGATTAACTTCCTTTTGCCCCTGAATATTTGATTTTTCTCTACCTGCGAGCTGGTTTTGAAGTCAAGGTGTGTCCCAGGGTAGAAGTGTCTATTTTCCATTTCACTAAAGTTACTTCCTAGAATTACTTCTCTCTTGGGAAAAGAAGGGTGGCTTTCAATGAAGTTCATGACTCCAGAAAATTAGTGAGCACTAATTTTGCAAGTTATAGTGAAGGATCTTGGTAGTAGCGGTTGCCCCCCCTTATGGGGAAGTCATCATATGGGTGCTTTATTTCTCCCTTCCCACTCAAGATGCTTATAGGTTATCAGAGAAAGGACTTCTCGTGACTTCCAGATATTCCCCCTTTGACTTCTTTTTTCAATTACTTGTTTATATTTAGTTAGTTTTGCTTTCTAGCTATGTTTTACTTTTTTTTTTTTTAAACAAGATCTAGGGTTACCTGGGTGGCTCAGTCGTTAAGCGTCTGCCTTTAGCTCAGGTCATGATCCCAGGGTCCTGGGATCGAGCCCCGCATTGGGCTCCCTGCTCGGCGGGAGGCCTGCTTCTCCCTCTCCCACTCCCCCTGCTTGTGTTCCCTCTCTCGCTGTCTCTCTCTGTCAAATAAATAAAATATTTAAAAAATAAATAAATAAACAAGCTCTGGCCAGTTTCATTAAAGAAGAATTTTGCATGTTTTGCTTTTCACCAGTTTGTCCTGGCATGCTTCTAATGATATCAGGATCACCTGGATCAATGATAGCTAATGAGCATACTCCACAGTATTTTCCACATTCTAAACCCAATTCAGTAGTATTGCCACTGTACTGATGGACACCAGTTTGGGCCAACATGGCATAATCTATTTCAGATTTCCTCAAGGCTGGACAGTTGTTGACAAGGATGATCAGTTTCACTTTGCCATGTCTCATCATTTTCAGAGTCTGCTTGTACCCCAGCACATACATTCCACTTTTCATGATGACTTGGAGCCCAGAGTAGATAGACTCTAGTGGCTTTTTTGTCTCCTTTGCATCCACCGTCTTCCTGCCTTAGGTGTGGGCAAGGCCAACCAGGAACAGCCGCCAAGATGGCTGGGAGCAAGAAAAAGGCACTATGTTTTACTTTTTAAGCTCTAACTTTCTGAGCAGGTTATTTAATCTAAGCTTTGATTATTTTTATCTATAAAATATGGATGAAAATGTCTACCTATCAGGGTTTTTATGACATTGCTCATCCAGAAGTGGCTAGCTGGTTCATTTCATAGCCTTTATAAAATGTCATTCAGTTCAGTACATCCTTCACTGTCTGCAACTTGAAATCACTCTAATTTCTTGCTATGCTCTTGTCCTAAATGTTCTTGCCCTTAGCTCACTTAACTTTTCCAAATTCATGTGGTCTTCTGGTTGGCTAGTCATATAATTTATTTGGACACTTTTTTTTTTTAAGTAAGTTCTATGCCCAATGTGGGGCTTGAACTCAAGACCCTGAGATCAAGAGTTGCATGCTCTACCAACTGAGCCAGCTGGGCACCCCTAATTTATTTGGATACTTTTAAGCATACAAGGGGGCAGCACCATCATTATTATGCTAGGATAACAGGTGTAAATTGGGATGTCCTAGGCAAATTAGAATGTATCCCATCCATTAGCCCTCTCCTGGCTACAGCAGACTGCTTCCTACCTGGGAATTATCTTCATGTTGCCATTTCAGGACTCCATTGCTTTACTGACCTTCTGTATAAATTCCCCCCTCTGTCACTATGACTATCAATACCTATGCTCAGAACTGCATATATTTATTTTCTAAACCATCCTCCTTTACCAAGTTTTCCATTTCTGGTAAAGGCTAGCCCACACTTCAGAGTTTATCTTTGACTTTCTGTGTTCCTTCAGATCTCATATCCAGCCAGTTGGCAAAGTCTGTTAGTTCAATACTATAAGCATACATTGAGCATTCACTTTGTTCCAGACACCAAGTGAAGTGCTAGGGATAAAAAGAGAAATAAGATACAGGTAGTATCTTTGGTATAGTGGTGAGGTTAACATGGAAGTTATCAATTCTGCTTGAATGAGTCAAGGAATACTTTGCAGAAATAAAGGTGAAACTGATCTGTCACTTACTATATGAAAGAATTAATATATATTTTATTACCAAAATTTGCTAGACACTGTGCTTGCTATGCACTAAGAATACATTGCTAAGCACGGCAGGTATGGCCCCTGGAGCTTATAGACTATTAGTGAAGGTAGACAATATAAAAGTGAGAAGTGTTAGGAAGGATAAGAATGGGGCATAATGTGAATGTAAAGAAGGAGAACTAATCAACTCTGCTTTCAATTAAGCTGAAACCTAAAAAGACGAATAGGAGTAGTTAGGTGAAGGGTAGAGATTTCTAGGAGAGGGGACGAGAGATAGGTGTGAAAGAGGAGAGAGGATGATGCATTGAAGCACTGATGGGAGACCAACATGTCTGCAGAGGAGAGAGAAGTGGGGGAAAGGGACATAGAATAAAGGTGGAAGCGCAGATGGGGTCAGAACATATAAGACCTTGTAGACCATATTAAGGATTTTGGACTTTATCCCAAGGTCAATGGACAGCCATAATATAAGCAATGATAGTGATATAAACAGATTTGCCCTTTTTAAAAGAAGGCTGTTGCAGTAGCTTAGGTAAGAGATGATGGTGGTAAAAATGGAGAAAAAGATGGTTTTCAGAATATCTAGAAAGTATAATGACAAGATTAGTAATTGATTTGTAATGAAGGGTGAAGAAGGAATGGTCGAAGATGACTCTCAAAGCAGCTGATACTAGCACGTACTGAGCTGAGAAACAGCAGAGGAGGACCAGGTTTGGGAATGAAGACGATAGGTCTAGGTTTAGATATGCTGGGAGTTTGAGATGCCAGTGGAAAATTCAGATAGAGAGCTTATGGAGGCAATTGGATATATGGGTCTGAAGCTATAGATTTGAGACTTGTAGGTATGCCAATGGTAACAAAGCCATGGGAGTGAATGCATTTACCTTAGGAAAAAGCCAAAGTAGGAAGAGATGTATGCATTACAACAGAATGTGAGAAACACTTAATGGTCGCACAAAGGGAGATCTGTCAAAGATGGTCAAAAAGGAACATCTAGAGAAGAGAGAAGAAAATCAGAAATGTGTGATGTCACAGAAGTTAAAGGAAGAAAGCATTTCAAACAGGGAATGGCCAAGTAAAAGGAGAAATAAAAATTGATGATCTTACTGAAGCAGTTTTGGAGGAATGGCAGCACAAATTCCAGATTGATGGCGTTGAGGAGTAAGGGGTGGTTAATAAAATCAAGGTGGAGTGTCTGTGGGCAATACTTTGCACAACTTTGGGAAGGAGGGGAGAGCATAAGAGCTGGAGAACGATGTGGATGAAAGACTAAGGAAGATTTATCTTTTTTTTTTCTTTTAATGAGGGATACTTGAGTATGTTTAAATACTGACTATAAAGAAACCATTAAAGAGGAAGAGGTTGGAAACAGGAAAGAGACAATACTAGTGCAAAGGCCTCCAATGAAGGCCAGGGCTCCAAAGCACAGGTGGAAGGTCCAGCTTTTAAAAGGAGGAGGGGCTCTTCTTCTCTCTCTGCAACAGGAGTGAACAAGGGAAGGGAATTACAGGTGCAAGTAGGAGGTGGGAAGTGAAGTAGCTTCCCCTTGATGGCTTTTCATCTTTCAAAAGTAGGTACTCAATAAATATTTATTAAGTCAATGAATGAATAAACCCAAGTAACACAAATCTTAAATCCACACTGTTTCTATTTTCTTCCAGAAGCATTCTTTTGCCTAGAAAAGCATGGAGATGATAGTGGAGGTGAGCAGGATTCAGAGTAGTTTTAGGAAGAGTGCCTTTAGGAAGAATGCTTTTTGGGATAGGATGTTTCAAAATCAAACAGTAAGTACGCTAAAGTCATGCTCCAGATGGAAATCGGCAGGGAAAACGCTGCTCTGTTGGATGAAGTGAAAGCAAAAAGTCTGACCATCTGTTCTATACAGGTCTGTTCTGTTCTATATTTTTAATTAAAAAAAATTTTTTTTTTCAACCCCTAGAAGTTCCACACCACAAACTCCGACGCTGGGGGGAAAGCATGGAACTATCATGTACTGAGCACTTCTCTGCCAAGAACTATGGAGAGTAACTTTCATTTTATCTTCATGTTGACTTTATGAGGTAGGTATAATTAATACCATCCCCATTTTAAGATGGTGGAAACTGAGCTTCAGAGAGGATAAATGTGACAAGACCACTCAACCATTCAGTGGTAGAAACAGGATTCAAACCCAGATCTACCTTTAGTTGTTCTTAACTACGGTGCTATGGATTCATCTCAGATTTTAACTCTTAACATTGTGGACACTCGTCATGGTGCAGTCATGAGTAAAATGTTCCCTGACATGCCATAGGCTCTATTCTTGTGATATTTCCCACTCTTCAAGATTCAAATTCTATCTCCATTAATGCCCTATCTAAGTCCTGCTTTCTCCCCTAAACACTTGAGGATACCTCAAACCCTGATGGTCTCTCCGTCCTTTGAAATCCTACAACAGTTTGTCTGTGTTACTCATTGATGAATTTTTTCTGCATTGTAATTGAGAATATTAACTTTTCTTTTGAACTTTTCATAGGATTTTCTCTTTTTTTCTTTATTTTTTTAAAAGATCTTATTTATTTATTTGAGAGAGAGAGTAAGAGAGAGAGAGCACATGAGAGGGGGGAGGGTCCGAGGGAGAAGCAGACTCCCTGTTGAGCAGGGAGCCCGATGCGGGACTCCAGGATCATGACCTGAGCCGAAGGCAGCCGCTTAACCAACTGAGCCACCCAGGTGCCCTCATAGGATTTTCTTATGATTATGACTTAACACCACAATTTCACAAGCTTCTTAGGGGATAGAAAGTGCATCTCATGTCCTTTTATTTTGTTTTCCTTTTTCTTTCTTTTTTCTTTTCTTTTCTCTTCTTCCTTTCTCCCTTCCTCCCTTCCTCCCTTTCTTTTTAAATATCTTTTAAAACTTCTTCCTAATGCATTGTCCATAGTTTGCAGTCAGTATTTGTTGCTAGAGGTTGCTAGGTCAATCTCACCATGGATATTGGTTGAATGTCTCTGAGAACTGTCCACAACTACTTCAGAAAGTTTCTTGTTGATGTCAATCTGAGAAATGGAGGATTTATTATTATTTCTGCTGTGGATTTTATTTTTCTTTTTTAGTTACAAAACTGGGAATCTCAAAAAGACTGTTGGTTTGTATGTGCATATGGGGGGTGGTATTCCTTTGAAAGGGACTGTAGAAAAACAGACTTTTTATTCTGTAAAGGTTTTTTGCAGCTTACAAGTTCTCATAAAAAAAAAGAATAGCCCAAATTGGTTGAACTTGAAGTTCCCCTCCTCCTTTCTCCTCCTTCAGACACTTTTTCTAAACCTACTTCCCTTAAAATGACTTTTATTGATTTTCACTCAATGAGAGTTATTCTTCAGAATGAGGATGGAGGGGTCAGAGAGAGAAATTTACCCTGTGTTACCTGTGGAATAGGTGTACCTCCATATCTAGTCTTGTTTTATTTGTTCTGTTTCCTGTATCCAGAAACCTGCACACTAGGGATCATTAGGTCCTCTGTGTCTTGGTCGGAGCTTGAGTACAGTATACTAATAGATCAATTTACGTGTTCATTCATTCAGCAAACATTTATTGAGCAGGCATGTCCTAGGCATTGGAGATACTAAGATGAATAAGACGTAGTCACTGCCCTCAATGACCTCCAGATGTACATGAAGGCACCAACTTGGTGGGGGTTGGGGTCAGGGAAGGCTTCCTCAACGAGGTAACTGAATATCCTCCCTTAGGGAATCCTAAGAGACTAAAGAGGTCAGTCTTGTAAAATACATATAAACATCTAATCAAATTAGCCAATTAGAAAGACATTTATTAAGAAAAGACAGTCTTTTACCAGTATGTCCTATGTTTCTTTTTCAATTTTTTCCTTAATTTCTTTGTCTCCAGTCTTACCCTCTCCAGCCTACATTTAAAATTGCCTCCAAAGCTATTTTTCCAAACCTTGATCTGATCATGTCATTTCTGTCATGAGAATTTTTAATGGCTCCTCATTCATTCATTCTATGTAATCATCGATCACCGACTGTGATGTTAAGTGTTTGGGATGCAGTGGTGAGCAAGCAGTCCTTCCCTTTTTTTTTCTTAAAGATTTTTTATTTATTTATTTGAGAGACAGAGACAGAGATAGTGAGAGAGATAGCGAGAGAGAGGGCAGGAGCAGGGAGGAGAGGGAGAAGCAGACTTCCTGCTGAGCAGGGAGCCTGATGCAGGGCTCGATCCCAGGACCCTGAGATCATGACCTGAGCCAAAGGCAGACACTTAGCCAACTGAGCCACCCAGATGTCCCCAGTCCTTCCCTTTAAGAAGCTTATAATGTAGACAAGGAGACAGACAAGTAAGCAGACAGTTTCAGTAGAGTTTAATGCTAGCTTTGACAGGGTAAGCACACAGTTGTGTGGGAATGTATAGAGGAGTACCTTGTCCTGTCTTGGAAAGCCAGGTAGTGCTCCCTGAATCTTGTCCTTAGCTTTAAATCAATTCAATCTAACAGAGACTAGTATCTATTGTGCTAAGTCCTATGCAAAACAACTGCTTTTAAGCAGATCAAAGTCTAGTGGAGGTTCCTGAAAATTTAATTGATAATTCCAGCACAATGTGGTAAGTGGATGGATAAATGCATAGCGTGCTACAATAACACAGATTGAGGAAAAGAGAGGATGGTGGTAGTGGAACTCCCTGAAAGAGACAAGGCCTAACAGAGGCTTGAAGTATGAATAGGAGCTGGCTAGGTATTGCATCGTCCAGATCCTTAACAGACAAACAAAACTCTTCACAATCCATTGATCTACTTTTCCTATGCACCCTTATGTCTTCTCTGCCTTTGTTTTTCAAATTAGAAACAAGAACCCCTGGATTATTTAGTGTTATACATGTGATATGAGAAAGTACTGGACAAATGTGGTGCATCTCTCTGAAGCATCAGTTTTATCAGCTGCTAAATCATTGAGAACATTGTTTTATATTCAAACATAATATATTTGTGGAATTGAAGGCAAATTTTCCATTAAGTTTTTTCAAGATAAAACCTGATACATAAATTTCAGACTTGCCCTTAGACACCATTATCCACCATCACCCCTTTCTTGTAGAAAAGTTTGAACTGCACTATCTGAATGTGCCCAGAACTTTCATGTCTCTGTGCCCTAGCATATGCTGTTCCCTCATCCTAGAGTACTCATCCCACTTTTCTCCCTAGGTAAACTCACTTATCTCCTCCCCAGGTAAATTTTATCCTTCAAGCCCAACTTAAGTGTCATCCCATAATAGTCTTTTTTTTTTTTTTCAAGAGAGAGAAAGAGCAGAGGAGAGGCAGAGAAAGAGGGAGAGAGAGAATCTCAAGCAGGCTCCACATCGAGCACGGAGCGCATCACAGGGCTCAATCTCATGACCCTGAGATCGTGAGTCTGACACTTAACTGACTGAACCACCCAGGAGCCCTTATAATGGTATTTTTTGAACACCCACTTCAGTCCCTGCCTCCTTTCCTAGTAGCTCCAGGTAGAGTGAGCGCCTCCTGCCATCCTTTACTCAGAATCTCCGTTACAGCACCGCTCACTAGCTGCTTCCTCATTTGTCTCTGCTGCTGAACTGTAAGCTTCTCTAGGGCAGGGATGGACTACTTTAAAATTTTTTTATTATTAACACATAATGTATTATTTGTTTCAGGGGTAGAGGTCTGTGATTCATCAGTCTTATACAATTCACAGCGCTCACCCATAGCACATACCCTCCCCAATGTCCATCACCCAACCACCCCATCCCTCCCACCCCCCTTCGCTCCAGCAACCCTCAGTTAGTTTCCTGAGATTAAGAGTCTCTTATGGTTTGTCTCCCTGTCAGGTTTCGTCTTATTTCATTTTTTCCTCTCTTCCCCTATGATCCTCTGTCTTGTTTCTTAAATTCCGCCTATCGGTGAGATTATATGATAATTGTCTTTCTCTGACTGACTTATTTCACTTAGCATAATACCCTCT
>NW_027397080.1:2118286-2141201 GCF_003265705.2 Callorhinus ursinus | reverse complement strand
TATGGACATCTTGGCTCTTTCCATAGTTTGGCTATTGTGGACATTGCTGCTATAAACATTGGGGAGCAGGTGCCCCTTCGGATCACTACATTTGTGTCTTTGGGGTAAATACCCAGTAGTGCAGTTGCTGGTTCGTAAGGTAGCTCTGTTTTCAACTTTTTGAGGAGCCTCCATACTGTTTTCCAGAGTGGCTGCACCAGCTTGCATTCCCACCAACAGTGTAGGAGGGTTAGGCTATTTTAAAATTTATCTTTGTGTCCTTAGTATTTGGCACAATAAATGTCTGTTGAATGTTATTTATATGGACCATTCCTTACTCTGCATCACCTCTGCTCTTACCTAAAGTAATATCTCCTTTACTTCTCATTTTCAGGGAATGATGTGTTCCATGAATGTGTATTTTCCAGACAACTGAAATTTACTTCCTAAAGTATCAAAATCTGCTTTGGGTGGGAATTTATTTTTCTAAGTTTTTACATACTTGCTTGCTCTCGTAAGTAAAATATACTAAGCATAATGTGTTCCTTGATGACTTTCCCCTGAAAGCATTAGGGTTATGCTGGTCTGGAATTTGTGACATCCTCTGGGGCCGCTGATGGGACAGGGCTTTTTGCTTCCACACTGAAGAACTCCATCCTTTTCTGGTTTTTGAGTTCTTGTGCTTGCTTCTTGTATATTGGTCACCGTTTCTGGCTGTGGGTATGTTTGCTCTAACCACATTGCCCTTTACTCCTTTTATATGCTTTTTAATGGATACTAAAATTACAAAACTAATATATGTTCACTGAAACACAAACAGAAGCATTTGAAGCAAAAAGTCCCTTCTTCATTCCTGCTCCCCCCACCACTCACCCACAACCCCACTCCCACTCCCTGGCATAACTATTGTTGGCAGTTTAATGTATATCCCTGTAGGTCATTTCTGTCGATATGTGTGCATACTTGGGTACATACAAATATCCCATCACTCTACATGCGCTGTACGCTGTTATACGACTTGCTTTTCTTCCCACTTGACAATATACAATAGGTATACTTGCATGTCAGTACATCCAAGTCTATCTCCTTCTTTTTAATGGCTGCCCCTTTTTAATTTGACGATCTTAATCAGCTGTGAATGGGAAAGCCAAATAATCAAGCTTATTAGAATTGTACCTAAGAAAGAGTAAATCGGCTCTGAGTGAAGGCTTGAGGAATTCTCCTAGGAGTAAAATGTGTTAACTCTAGTGCAAGGACTTTGTAATGTTTATTTTGGTTATTCAGGGACCCCTTTTGCTTATTTCCTGGTCCATTGTGTTTTGGATACCTGAGGTTGCTGGACAATGACCTGTGAATTCTTGAGGTATAACATATTCAATTTTGCATTATATAGTTTTGCTATGATTTTGTGGATTTAATTTTTTCGTTATTTCATCTAATTCTTAAGTACTTGCATCATAGTACAGAGCACTGAATATAGCAACAGTTAAAAATATTTGGCTTGATGATTGACATAGGGCTTCTCATCTATATCATCTACCTGTGAGAATGTCCACTGGATTTATGAGAACTCTGGAAGCTGATCTGAGGAAGCCTTTTGCTACTAATGAACATTAAAGTACTGATAGTATCTTGTCCTATAAATAATAAAATCCTATTTCAGATTTATATAGGGTCTTCCTTCTGCTTCATTTACCATAGAAAGTGGCTAAATCCTTTTGTCTTTTTTTTAAGTAGACTCCACGCCTAGCATGGAGCCCAACAGGGGGCTTGAACTCATGACCCTGAGATCAAAGTCATGACCCTGAGATCAAGATCTGAGCTGAAATCAAGAGTCAGAGGCTTAACTGACTGAGCCACCCAAGCACCTCTATCTTTTTTTATTTTTAATTTTATTTTTTAAGTAATCTCTACACCCAATGTGGGGCTCAAACTTAAACCCCGAGATCAAGAGTCACATGTTCTACCGACGGAACCAGACACCCCTAAATCCTGTTGATCCTATCTTTAGATATCACTGCAATGTGTCTCCTCTTCTCCATTCACTGCCTCAGTACCTTGGTTCAGGCCCTACTAGATCCCAACTGACTTACCTGTCATAAACTTCTTAACTGGTCTTCCTGCCTCCTGTCTAACTTCTACCACACTCACCCAGTAACTAGTACTCTTTTCAAGCAGAAATCTTACCATGTCACACCCCTGAAAAACCTTCTAGGGGTTTCTCATCAGTTCTAGGATAAAGTCCACTTTCCTTAACTTAGTATACATAGCTTTTTGTGATTTGCCCCACTTGTCCTGATTATCTCTTGCTGTTCAATGCCTCATACTTCAATTTCTAGGGAAATCAAGTGGTTTATAATTCTTTCAACATATCACACAAGAGAATTCTCAACAGACGCTTGTTAAATGAATGAATGAAACACCCCCTTATAGCTGGGATGACCATTCAAACTGCTCAGCTGAGGATGGTCCCTGTTCACACCGACCATCGCAGCATAATTACTAATATTGCTCCTTTTCACTATCAGACTTGTCTCACACCAATAAATTACATGGTCATCCCAATTATAGCAGCCATCAAATTGTTTTCTACCTCTAGTTTCCTCTACCAGATGGTGAGCTCTTCGGGGGCAGAAATTTTATTTGTTCATTTTATTTTTATATCCTTATGTATGCATTCAATGAAAAGATTGCCACTGTTAGATACTGAGGATATAATGTTGAATAAAACAAAAATGGCTCTTGCCCTCAGGAAGCTTACAGTCCAGGAGGAAAGAATAATCTAATGGGAAGAAGAGCACCTAATCCAATACATGCTGCTGTGAATGAATGACTAAATGTGGATTAAAATTTAGAGGCTCCTAAACAAACAACCCTAATCCTATGAATTACAGATACAGAAATAGTCATAACCATAGAACTCTAGATTGATCAAATCAACCATTTACTTAGAGTTGCTAATTAAGAATTTGAAATACAAGCCACACGTGTACACCTAAACATACATGACCTGTAGATGCTACCTTAATGTTAAATGTAACAAAAAAGGACCATGCAGTAATAGCAAGCAAGAGACTCTGAGGGCTCTGTTTTTATAGAGATAGTTTGTAATCCTGTGTGGTTCTTTGCTGAGTGGATTATCAGTATGTACCCTACCCCTGCCCCCCCCCGTTTTTTGTTTTTTTTTTTCAGATGGGAAATCTGAGGTTTCAGAAACTGAGCCATAAACAAAGGAATGATTTCCTAAACCAGGATTAGATTTTGGTTGGGCTTTGCTTTCAGAGCTAGGAGTACCTGCTATCCTAGACTTGTTAACCATGTTCCATGGGCAAATTGCAAAAACCCTTTCAACCTCAGTTTCTTATTTTATATATAAAATAATGATAATATTGTCTCCAGAATTAATCTAGGGATTAAATGTGGTTATGTAAAGGCATTTAGTCCTGTAACCTGGCTCTTAGAAGACATTCAGGAAATGTTAGTTCTCCATCCATTTTCCCCTATTTATCTTTCTGTCCTTGGTGCATTAAAAAAATGATATAAAATGTTTTGAAAAAAAGAACTGTAATATAAATACCAATACAATTTTTAATTCTTGATCCTGGGTGCTAAACTAGGCCCTCTCCACCATCTCTAAAAGTTGTAGTTTTATTTATATTCATCTGTTATCTTATTGTTATAGGCAAAGACCCTGAGAAGCATTCCAGGAACAAAGCAGTAGGTAAGATTTTTCTGGAAAAAGGCAGAGTTCATGAGGTAGCCAGGATTTGGGGGGCATTCAGCTGCTTGTGGGTGTCAGCCTTCAAGATTTACCCATTTACTCTCCGTCTTTTGGTTCAAGAAAGGAAGAAGAGCACCAAACCATCCATTGAGATCTCTCGGGGTGGGTGAGGGGGGTGTGATGAGGGGGAAAGGTGAACAAAAGCAAGAGCTCTGTTCAGTTACCACAATGTCCGGCGACCCCAAGACTTTCGAGCTCTTTCGTGAGGGCCAGCAGGTCTGTTCTCCAGGAGTGCCCTGGGTCTGGACTCCATTTCCCAGAGTCCCTTAGTGCCCTAATGTATTCAGTGCTCAGAGTGCCTGTATGTGTGTGAGTGTGAGAGAATGTGTGCGTGTGTGTGCGCGCGCGTGTGTATGTGTGTGTGTGTGTGTCTCCGAGTCCCTGGGAGAGTGGAGGCTCATTCACTGATTAGAGCCAGCGCTGAGAGGCAGCACTGCTCCTTCTCTCACACCAACCGAGTCTCTTGATCTGTACATGCAATCCCAGGCAGCTCGCGAACACAAACCCGGGGCCAGCCGCCTGCTGCTGCTGCCGCTGCCGCCGCCGCCGCCGCCGCTGCCTCCGCCGGCTCTGCGCACCCGGGACTTTTCATGCACCACACTCACTGCCTCCTTCCCTCCGTGTCCTGAAAAGTGCGACCGTTCTCCCAAGGAATTTCCACGGCAAGTATGGAGACCAGAAAGGGGTGTGGGTGTGTGCGCGTACACAGAGGGGTGGGTGCGAGAGCGGCGGGTTGCTCGGGAACCTGACTAACTTTCCGGGTCCGTTTCCTAGGGATTCGGGCGGCTCCCCCCGACCGGGGCAGGGGCTGGGACCCGGGCTGGCGCGTCTCAGATCTCCGCGACGGTGCCTCCCGGCGTCTGTGCCCTACGCGCTCCGTGCGCTGCCTCGCTCAAACTTTCCGTCTTGAGTTTTCCTTAATGTGTTTTATTTGGGGGGTGCGAGGGGGAGGGACCAGACGCGAGAATTGGACAAGTAGGGAGGGTGAGGGGACAGCCAGGGAAGGGGAGCAGGACTTCTTTTCTCCATCTTTTAATAAGCCCCGTTCCCACTTTGTTTGGGTCGATGGGGAGATAGCCCTGTCGCCGGGCTCCCCCGGGTACCCCGCAGTGATTTCCGGCAGGGCCCGGCCCGGGCGGTGCTCAGTGGGGAGCCCGAGGCGGCGGGCAGGATGGGGAAGGGGAGATCCTAGTGAGGAGGCTCCCCACCGCCCCCACACAGCACACCACCGGCCGGGTGGGGTACCCGCGCACCGCTGGGAGCCTCGGGCCCCCGGGTGCTCGGCTCACTTTTTCCCAGCGGGGGCGGGTGTGAAGGGCGTGGAGGGCGGTGGGGGTGGGGTGGGGGGAGTCGCGGCGCGCAGGAAGGAGGCAGGTGCTGGCACTGAGGTGGACCGTTCTAAACGCAACCGGTAAACTCCCTGCTCCGCCCGGCCGGACCGGCCTGGCCTTAGAGCAGCCGGACCCGTGGGGGGTCTCCCGGGATTTTCGGGGTCGGGACTCTAGCCCCGCGGTTGTACGGAGCCGGGCGGGAGGACCGCCGTATAGACAGCCGCGCGTGGCTCTTTTTGTAGTTTTATTTGAATCTTAGACCTGCCTTAAAGAGTAACAATTTCTCTTTCTCCGACTTGAGAACAAAACTTTTCAGCGAGCACGCAGGTCGCTGCCGTCCTGCAGCCACCGCCGCCGTGCTCGTCAGCCCCTGCGGAGCGACCTTCTCCGCCCGGAGCCGGGCCCCGCCACCGCGGTCCCGAGCCTCCGGCCGGCCCCCTCCCCAGCCCCGGGCTTTTCAGGGCTCGGCCTGGGCGTTTCGCCTTTGTGCTTTGTAAGGGAAAGCCTTTTCTTCCAGGGCACAACAAACTTGGGCGGAGAGCTTCCGTGTGGCCCCCCGGGCTTGGCCGCCTACGGTGGTGAGACCATCCGAGGGGATGCCCGGTCCGTCCTTTGCTCCACGAGCCCCTCCAAGAGCTCGAGGCCCAGGTGGACCCCAGCCGGCGAGGGCGCGCGGGAGCCCCGAAGTAGCGGGGGCTCCGGCTGCCCGGAGGCAGAGGAAAAGCTCTCGTTTCCCGTTCGGAACGCGCTGCTTTTTTTTGGGCCCTGGCCGTGGCTCCAGTGGAGGGCCAGGGCCCGGGCCCCGAGCCGGGCGCGCGTCGCACCGGGTGGGTGCATGGGGCGGGGGCGCTCGGTGTGGGGTTCAGCCCTGCCTGGCGTGGCCGGGCCGGGCCGTCCGGGGTCTGTGGCCTTGCGCCGCCTCCCTGCCCCAGGAACAGCAGAGAGGGAGGACTCGGGCGCTGTCTGCCCGCGATGCCCACCAGCCACGTCTCGCCTCCAGACCCCGCTCCGGACTCGGCTTGAGGGGCAAAGGGAAAAGAAAGGAAAAATAAAGAGGAAAAAAGGGGCGGGCAGTGAGGAAGCGGCGGGTCAGACTGGAGGGAGCAGAGCAGCCAGGGATGCCCGGCCTCCTCCTCTGCCGGTCTCGGGGGTTCTTGCGGAAAATGGAAAATGAGCCGAGGGGGGAAGGCAGAAAGAGCGTCGAGGAAGAGATGCGGGAGTCCTCCGTTCCCATCCCTCCTGGCCCGCGGAAAGCCGGCAAAAGTGGCGTGAGTTCGCTCGCTGCGATCCGGGGCGAGGTGGGGGAAGGCCGAGGACAGGGCGGCGCCGCCCCGCTGGTGACCGACGGGGCCGGGGCCGGGCGCCCAGCGAGCGGGGACACACACCTGTTCTGCGAGCTGCGTCGTGTGCGGCGGCCGGACGGCGTCGGCGGGAAAGGCAGAACTCTCCCTCCTTCACCCCAGGCCCGCAGTCCCGGAACCCGGAGGGCCCGGTTGCCCCGCGCCGGCCCGCGTTTACGGGAGCGCCAGAATCCATGAGCCCGGTGGCTGCCCGCCGAAGCGGTGGCGCGCGGCGATGAGACCCGGGTGACCCGCGGGGCGGGGTTGTTCAGGGGCACGAGGTCCTTGGACTTTGATCGAAGGCAGCCTTCCCCCAGCCCCTGTCCGGCGGGCCCTGCCCGGCTGTGGACCTGGGCTCCTTGCACTTGTCGGTTCTTCCCTGGCCGGCGCCCTGGTTCCCCAAAGTTACTAGTGGCTTGTTTCGTGCGGAGGTTGTTGGGACCTAAAGTATTCTTTGTGCAATGGCAGCCGAAAGCTGGAGGGAGAGGTCAGGCCAAGGAGTGGTGGGCTCGGCCCTGCGCTGGCCCCAAGTTTTTGCAGGTTTCGCCTTCACCTCTTCTCCCTCCGTTTTCCCTAAAAGAGTTGCTTTTCCCTGGCTAAGACTCCTACCGGCTGAATTTTACACCCGCTTAGCTGAGCTGGCAGCCCCGCAGCCCCGCACCCTTCGACAGGCCGGGCTATTTCGGATTCGCACCCGTTGGCCAAGCCCGGCCTGGGTCGGGGTCCAAATCTGGGACCGATACCCGGCCACGTCTGAATCTCAGGCGTTGGCCCCAGCCTTTGGAATAGTGTTAAGCTTATGCTTCCTGAGCTCTTGCATATGGTGGTAAAATTTCTGTTAGAGCGGTGTTTCCAAATACCCCCTGGGCATTTGGTGTGCGGGAATTCTCTTCAAGCGAAGAAGTCTGTGAACTTTAAAAAAAAAAAAAAAAATTCTTTCCTGAGTTCTTCACAACCCCCCACTACCCTGGCCCCATTTCCCATTGTTCTCTGCTTTTTAAGTTGCCTGTTAATTTTTTAAAAGTTTATTTATGCAAAGGAAAAATATCGTTTAATTTGTTCTATTATTTTAATTCCTGGGTTTTGGAAACTATTCAGAGACCACAAAAATGTCACCTGTTGTAATAAGCAGAGGAGTGTTGTGTGTGCGTTTTAATTGCCAGCAGAGTCGTAGTTTGGTGGGCGTTCAGAGCTAGGGCTCCGGGAAAGAGGCTTTGCAGCTTTTCTTTGTGGCAGTCATTTGCAAGTGGGTTTGGCTCCCAGCTGCAGGAGCAGCAGCGCCGCTTCCTTCTACGCGGTTCCCAGCGCGGGTCAGGAAGCCCAGACCCTGGACAGGGATGGTCAGAGGCCGGGGTGGGAGATTGCCCACTCTCTGAGACTTTCTTTCTGGCTTTCGGTTTTTCAATGCGAAAGTGGCTAGTTCGCGCCGGAGAGCGCGGAGCGCTGCTCATCAGCTCAGCTTCAGACATTTTCACGTTCCAAACGCCAGTTTCTTCGTTTCATTTGTCTTGGTTCTGGCATGTTTAACCACGCAATTAGTAATCTCACTAATTATTCAGTTAGCTGGCGTTTTGTAATCACTTTAAACCAGGGTCGGGTGTGTGATTTGACAAGCAAACAAACTCCCACCCATACAGACCTGAACCAAACCCATCACGTCAAGGATTTGAAAATTTTAAAACTCAATATTTGTTGGTCCCTCCGTCCAACCTCACTGCCTGCCACACAATTTATTTAGCTTCGTGGATTGATCCCTCCTCCTTGTTTAGTTAATTCAACAAAGACTTTTTGCAATCTGTTTGGAGTTTGTCTGATGCCGTGGAAAAGTAGCTGATGATTTATTTGGTTGCTTTTCGATTTCTGTCTTCAGCCCTTCTTTCTCCTCCTTTCAGCGGGGATGTCAGCTGTTATTACTTCCTATTGATCCCTTTGCAAAGTGAGAAGTGAACTAAAATTAATGTCAATTCCACTGCTCGGATCAATAGCTGGAGTTATTTTAATCTGGATTTGCACGAAGTGCTAAATTAAAAAAAATCAGCATAGAGGCAGAAAAGTAACAGTTACTTACTTTCCCTTTGCCTGATTCTTTACAGTCACCCAAATGCTCCATCAAGCTGATTATCTTACAATCCATATTTTTTTAATTAAGAGGGTCAGTTAGTTTTCTTATTTTGGGTTCTGTGTTTAAACCCATGACATTTTGACATTGGGAGTGTATTAACTATAGATTTTCATAATGACTGTGGTCTGCTGAAGCCTCATCTATACAAGTTGTTAATGTGAGGAGGAGGTAAGAAAGAAAAGGAAAAAGAAAAAAAAAACACACTCCCCCTTCCCCCACAGAGACCAACGCCCACACAGTGGAGTAAAAGAGATGTGGCCTGGAAAAATATTGTTGATTTATTTTCAGTATAATGAAGTTTCAAATGAATAACCAGGTTTGAGTGATTCACCGTGTTCTGTTGGAGTGTCCGGTGCTGTCGCCAGATTACTAATTTATGAAACTCATTTAACATAATGAGGTGATCCAGGAAGTAAAAACAGAAAGTGAATTCTCTGGGCAATTGGTTATTTGGGGGGACAACATTCCACCCTTCATCCCCCCCACCCCCAGTGTACTATGTTTGTCCTTTTCTCCTGCTTGCCTCATGTAATACTGCTTGTTGAGAGACAAGTAGTTAGTTATTTCTGTTATGAAGAGCTGCTTAGAACCCTTGGAACAGCCCTGGACCCACTTTAGAGCGTCCATGTTGTGTGACCATTAATCTGACTTGAAAACAGCCAAGAACAGGATTCCCAGACCAGACTTGTCAGGCTAACTGGCTGTCCTTGGCAGATCATTCCCTGCACTGCTATAACTTGACAGGAAAGTTATTTAAAATTTGGAAGAGAGAAAAATCCGTTAATGTGAGATACATAATCTGGTAATTTAGCAATGATGTCTATAAGGAGAGATGCCAAATGAGGAAGCAGTCTGATGGTGTGCACTCATCTTCCCAATTAATAACAGTCATTGACACGTCTGCTACAGGATGAGAGAAGGAAATACTCTCTTTGCACTGCATTAAGCCAAGGGGATTCATCTACAGTTTAACTGAGGCTTCTCTATTTGAGGGAATACCAAAGATACTCCATTATCTAGGTGTTTTTTTTTTTTTAAGGGAGGGGGCAAATTCTTATTTGAGCTATGACTCTCGATTTAAAGATTATAATTTGTAGCAGATGGTGATTTTTGGTTACACTTTGAGTTTCATTAAGTTTCTGTCTAATGTATATTTTTGAAGCTAATAAATTCTAGTACTCATCTTATGTTATCCTGACTTTTGATATATAGCCCTTCTCCCATTCCCCAACCCCCTACTCAAAATAAATTTTGAAATGGAATCAGTGGCTATGGAAATGTACAACCTAAATTTAAAAGGGAAATTGAAGGAAGTCTCTCCCAACTCCAATTTGTTCCAGGGGTCTTTATCAGACATCAACTCTGACTGGGCTCAATAAGCAGAGCAAAATAAGTCAGAAATTTTGTTAACATTTTACTCCAAATGTTAATGGCAAATTCAAGGCTGTTTACAAATCTACTTAAGAGCGAGTGCATTAGTAACTAAAATTACCGATCCGTTCTTTGCTGCCCCTGGAAGACAGCCGCTTCTAGAGAACATATGCCAAAGGCACCCATTATGGTGTTAAATATTGTCGGAGATGCCAGGCATTTTCCTGATGAAGATTTTGTTCCTTCTCAGAAAAGAGAAAACCTGTATGATTAGAGAGGGGTGTGCGTCAAAAATAATATTGCTGTTGTCTCTTCACATAGCACTTTTTTCTGGAAATAGCCTTAGATGATACATGAAGATGTGTGTTGATGTATGTGCCAATGTGTGTGATTTATCCACACGTACAATTCGTACCGACTAGCATGTACAGATGGTCTAGATGTGCTTGATTTAGGAATTTTTCAGCACCAGGGTGTTGTCAGGGGAGATGAAGAGAGAATGTGTTTGTGGGGGGTCATATAGGTAGAACCTTGCCTCTGTTTGAACATCAGGGCTGCCATGAGAGGTGTGTGCAGGTGGAAACCCTTTAAAATATAGACCCCACCTAATCTACTGGGTGACTTGGCCTTCCAAAGCTCATTTGCTCAGGGAATATTGTATTTGGAGGTTTTATGCTTTTTTTTCCTTTGCTGGGCTCAGGCGCATTTCACCCGGAACGTGTAGGGACCAAAGTCAGCTACGCGTACATCACAGTAAGTTGTCTATTGATTTTCCTGAATGAAAATGGTCTGATGCTGCTGCCCACTGGCTCCTAAAGCCTGTGGTGTCTCTTGCCCGAGCATCTGTAAGCCAGAAGGATGGTGTTTCGATCACTTGGGGTTTCCCTTTTTTTCCTCCCCCCTTGACCGTCCTCCCCCCTCTTTTTTTCTCTTTGCTGTTTCCGCAGGTCTTAGAAGGGGATGATTCCCCAGTAATATTCCCTGCCCTGATCCAAGGTGCCGCTCGGCCTCCCTCCCAGGGAAGACTGCTTCTTGTGTGACACGAGCCTAAGAAAGAGACTCCGATGGACTTACACCGGGCAGCCTTCAAGATGGAGAACTCATCCTACCTCCCCAACCCGCTGGCATCCCCAGCACTGATGGTCCTGGCGTCCACGGCTGAGGCCAGCCGCGATGCTTCCATCCCTTGTCAGCAGCCACGACCCTTTGGTGTACCTGTCTCAGTAGACAAGGACGTGCATATTCCATTCACCAACGGTTCCTATACCTTTGCCTCTATGTACCATCGGCAAGGTGGGGTGCCAGGCACTTTTGCCAATCGTGATTTCCCCCCTTCTTTACTACACCTCCACCCTCAGTTTGCTCCCCCAAATCTAGATTGCACCCCAATCAGTATGCTAAATCATAGTGGAGTGGGGGCTTTCCGTCCCTTTGCTTCCACTGAGGACCGGGAGAGTTATCAGTCAGCCTTTACGCCGGCCAAGCGACTTAAGAACTGCCATGACACAGAGTCTCCCCACTTGCGCTTCTCAGATGCAGATGGCAAGGAATATGACTTTGGGACACAGCTGCCATCTAGCTCCCCCGGTTCACTTAAGGTTGACGATACTGGGAAGAAGATTTTTGCTGTCTCTGGCCTCATTTCGGATCGGGAAGCCTCTTCTAGCCCAGAGGATCGGAATGACAGATGTAAGTACTTTGGTGTGAGCCTTCCCTACCCCCAGCAAACCCTGCCTCACAGTAGTGTTCAACAGGTCGCTGGCAGTTTTCATGCTCCTAGGAATGGGGAGGGCCAGGTACTTCCCACTCGATGGCTGCAGAGTGCTAACATTTACTTGTCTCTTGTCGATGAGCATTGACAGTTCTGGGAGGACATGTTTTTCTGAAGGTAGCCAGAAGCAAGTCGGCCTCCACGCTGCCTCTCCCTGGGGCATGATTGGCTTATTCTCTGGGGATTCTGGAGTGAAGAAGGGTGCTATATATATATACTGAAGTGAATGTCATTTTATTAGAAAGCGTAGGTTCCTAGGAAATTTGGGGGGGGGGCCTGAAGAAACTCATCCATGCCTCCTCTCTTTGCTATCCTCATTATATTTCTCTGAGCATTTTTTTTTTTTAGCTTTTCCATTGTATCACATCCAGTGGACTCCACGTGATTTTATTTTCCCAACTCTCAGCCCTTGTCCACATGAGGCTATTTTTCAGAGAAGGACAAAGGTGTCGTCAATCACCATAAAGCATTTCAAACAGCTGTGTTTTCCTTGCGATAAAGCCGACTTCTCTTGGGATTTAACAGGTTTGCTGGATGCTTATCCTGGGGCTCACTTTTAGGACTAGACACGGTTGACCTGTGTGACTGCTCCATATTTGATGTTCACAACAATTATTAATTTCTGCTTATGGAACAGTTTTCTCGTGTTCTTTCAGTGCCTCGTTGAGCTTTGGCGACCCTCGCTAATAGTTGGAACTAAACCTTTATTTGGAACTTGTAGACCAGGAGTGCTGAACCCTGCAATCTTCTCCTCTAATAGAATCAGAAAATAATTGTGTTCTAACGCTTTTGGGCTATGGGTAGGCAGAGCAGTTTTCTTCAAGCCTGGTGAGAATTTATGAACTGAGGGTGTTTTTCCACCCAACCCTTTGTTCTAAGGTTTGCTTTATTTTATTTTCTTAAGAAAACTACATCTGAGGTTTGCTTTCCCCTTCTCTATTTTTTTGTGCTCCTGTCCTCTCTATAACCACCAACACAAATACCTTTTTTTTTTTTCTCTTCTCTTTATGATGCCGAGGAGAGTAATAGAGACATTGCCACTCTCTCCCCTGTCGGCGCTGCTTCCTCAGGCTGTCTCCTTGAATTAGGCACTGTGTTAACTTTCCTGCGCTAAAAGGCATCTGCCTAAACCCAGCGTACCTTTTCAATAAAAGTCATCATAAAATCAACCTGCCTTGTAAATCCATCGCTCTTTGGTTTTGAAATATGTTGCAAGTGTGTCTTTTATGTCAGCGTCTGTAAGCCCGAGACCTCCCCACTTCAGGGACAAGCTGCCAGCACGAGGGCCCGTGTGTTCTCTTACTTTGCCTGGGCTCTTCTTCCTCTGCCTCTCCTTCTGGACAGCTGACGTGTGCATTACCATCTTGCTTTCCGGGTATACCTGCTGAAGACACTGGCGTTGGGTTGGATCTGTTGTGTTTTACTTCAGTGCAGTTTTCATTTGTCAGTGTGCAAGTGATCAAGGCAAGCTGTAATCTGACCTCTGGCTAAAGCTGGCCTGGGTGAGAGTGCGACAGATTCTGTCCCTTTTTGCTCCAAATACAAGTTGAAGATGCAATCCTCTCAAACCTAACAGTGCTGCAAAGTAACATCTGGAGATCAAGATTCCTTTCTTCTCACCCAACAGATCTGGCTGGTCTCCATTTTTCTCTCTTTTTAGCCCAAACCTGGGTCAGACCCCCAGAGCAGGAGGAAGCTTGTTAGTCAAGTCAGAACTCATAGATGTGTCTATCCATTCCCCCTCTGAGTGTCAAAGCCATAACTCTTCTGTTTGCCTGGTTTGCATTGTGTGGTGGTGCCATCCCCCATGGAGTTGGATCTCTCACACAGGAATACGCCTGGGTGGAGAAAAATTAAATGAGTCTATCTCCCAAAGTGAAATGGAGTTCTGACCTTGAAATTAATGAGATTCTGATCAGAAGAGTGGGGAAACTTCTTTATTTCAAATTGTAGTGTTATAGAAATTGGAACCCTTTCCCCTTTTATTTGCTTAAAATATTTTTCTTTAGAGAGTACTTTGTCTTCTCTTTTTTCTCTTACCCAAACATAAAACCTAGAGGTGTGTCTTTGAGTGTAGGACATTTTGCACAACCACATTATTATCTAGAGTTGCATTTGTGACTAATCTTTAACAAGAAACAAAGGTGCAAAGTGAAGAGGAGCCTCTTAGGCTGTGATAGCCCTGGATCTGGGCTCCTTCCTCCCTTTCTTTCCTTAGGTGGCAGAGCAGCCTTCCCAGGGCTGTATTGGGTAGCGTTTGTGCTTTTGATTTTGAGTTTTTGGAAGGCGGGAGAAACATTTTTCTGTGGGGAAGGGTTGAAGAGGCACTGTGACAAAGTCTGCAGCAGCTTTCTTGGCTCCTGTCATATGCCGACGTGTGTCGGAATATTTATGGTCTGTTTTATGTAAATACATATTTAAGGGCCGTTAGAAGGCCTGATTATTCCCACTAGATGCCTTTCAGGTCCTCCCTACAGAACCGTTTTGAAATAAGTAATATTTCTCAGATAATCGAGTGACAGTGTACAAGACTGCTTCCAAAGGGAGAGCTTAAGGGGCAGATGGGGCAGTGAGGGGGGTGGGGAGGCCAGCAGAGAGGATAGAAAGTGTTCAAAAGAGCAAAGTAATAGGATGCAGTGGCTTTTGGTCAGATTTCCAAAATTAACCATGTATATTCTAGTTTTTTATTCTTAAAATTTAGAGTTAATTTCTGATGTGGTTGACTTATTTTTCAGTTCTCTTCATATAAATAAATTTTTCTCATAAAATGTAAAAAAAAATGGTTTAATTAAATACAACAGTAAAACTCCTAAATAGGCACTTAGCTTTAGGGGTTTTTTGGGGGGGTGGGGGGCCGAGTATGGGTGTGTGTGTGTGTCCTTTACTTAGAGTAGAAGTTTTATGACTGAGTTTTAGGTCAATGAAAAATCAGTTTTACAATGGAAACACTGACAATTTTTACTGTCGCAGCCACCCCCTGCTCACACACTGCATCCATATGCAGATATGTCCACATGTGAGAGCATTTGAAAGAGGGGCCTGCAGACATGGTGTAATGCACACGTGTTCTTTCCTTAAATCTGGGTGCTGATAGGCAGGATTTCTTTTGTAATTAAATATGCATTTTTGTAGACCAAAATGTAGCTATTTGGGTAAAGTATTGTCTCTCCTAGTAGATGATTTCCAGTTCTTGCCTGTTCACCTACCTGGCATCACAGGTGATTCGTGAGGTAGGTGTTGGGTTCTATGGAAAAAAGAAGGCTTTACTCAACAGGACTGACTTATTTGCCCTGGAGAAAAGGAGAAGTGTTTTGTGAGAAGCCGCTCATGGAGGATGTGTAATTCCCCAGGAAGGGAACTGAGGTAACTCCTGTTTATTGTCACTCCCTGAACCAGTCTCCAAGGCTTCTTGTCCAGGGAAATGATGCTAAAATTTATGGACCAATTACGAATAGTCCACGTGTGTCTTACATATATATGAAGTGTCTACAGATATATTTCCCAGGGCTTTTAAAATAAACATCTCCTCATTAAGGAAACTTTACAACAAAAGGGAAGATAAGTATTGTCTGCTGCCTTGTGCTAGAATCTATACATTTATTACTCCCTTAGCACCCTGGCTCTTATCATGTGCATTTCCTTGTTGTTCTCTGTTGGCCACCCCTGGGCCCAGATTCCTGCCCGGGTGACACAGGTTTTTGGTTTTGGGTTTTTTCTGTTTTGTTTTGTTTTCTTGGGGGGGGGGCAGCCTGCCAGTCATTCCACTCAGTCAGCCCAAATTGGAGTTGGCTATATGCATGTTCCCCAAAGGGCTAAGAGGAACAAGAACTGTCCCAGTTGGAGCAATGACTGGCCCTGCCTTCTGATTCATCTCAGGGACGGGCACTGGGCATTGACCCTAGAGTGGCCCTGTTTCCTTGGCCCTTGCCTGTGTCAGGCAGATTCACAGGTAGGCAGGAAACGGGGTGGCTCACAGCAGTTCCTGGATGTTCTGCTTTGCTCTCATCTTTGATGTATTTGAAAAGTCATTCTTGGGCCCAAAAAGCCCTGAGTAGGAGATGGTATTTTGTACTGGGGCGGGGGGGGGGGGGGAGAATGTGTCTTTATAAAGGCATGTATCATCGAAGACCCTGTGTCCTAACAATCAGATCAGCTGAGCCCACATAAGCCCAAGGGCAGCCTGGAATGAGGAGTCCCAGCTACATCATGGGGGTGGTATTAAGGGGGGATACTTCCCAAGGACTCTGGGACTGGAGTGGCCAGGGACCCTAACCTGGGCTTTTAGGAGAATTGCTCTTGCCGGGGAAAATGTTTGGGACAGTTGTCAGGTCACCAGGCTCAACTTCTGGATTGTAGCTGGAGCAGATGACCACCGTTGAAAGGGCCAGCGGATCACCAGAGGAGCTGGGTCAGATGGTTCCCTCCGTACTGACTGCCCAGACCTCGCCCAGTTGTCGCTCAGCTGCTCCCGGATTTCTCCTGGAGCCCCCTTTCTCCTCCCTCTGGGGATGGAGGGCAAGAACTCCTGTGATGTGTGGTTGTTTCTGGTTGTTCACTCCCAGCACAGTCATGGAGACTCCTTTTCATGCTGCTGGGTTTAATTGTCTTGTTGGGATAAAGAAATGTTTGCACAGCTAAAGTGGGGCCGGGCTGGACGGGAGCAGTCCCTGATGGCTGCAGAGCCATCTGGCCTGGCTTGGCTTGGCTCATCGCGCCGCTCGCCCGCCGCCCGCCCGGCGGCTGGGCTCGCTCCCGCTCCCGCTCTCGCTCTCTTCCCCTGTCCTCGCTCCACGCCGCGCCGCTCTGGTCGGCGGCTGCCTCCTCGCGCGGCCGGAATGCCTAATCACCATGGTGAGAAAACGGACACCGCAGCCGTCCTCCCTCCTCGCCTCGCGCCCTCCCTCCCATCAATTGTCATGCAGAAGTGATCCGGGCTGCCGTTTCCTCGCGGCCGCCAGCCAGCCCCTCGCCGCTCCCGGCAGAAGGGTGGCTGGTAATTGATCGTTTGGGGGAGGGGGCGCGGAGAGGCGCGAGGCCCGGCCAGGGGGAGGAAGGACCACAGAGCGGGCACCGTTGGCTCACTTGGAAAGGACCCCCCAGCCTCGGCCACCGAGATGGCTTTCAAGTGGTTTCAGAAATGTTGGTGACCTCGCCGTCGCTCGGCCGGACTCGGAGGCTGCGGGAGAACTCCGGGCGCTGACCCAGGGCCGCGCGAGGCTCGCGCCGCCGCCGCCTGCGGCCGGGACCCGCGGGCCGGCCTGGTCCCCCACCCCCCCGCCCCGCCCCGCCCCGCCCTCCACCTCCCCGCGCCCCCAGGTCGCACTAGGAACCGAGCCCTCGGTCGGTTTCCTGTCCTGTCGTCTGAGCCGCAGAGGGAGTGTGGGAACGGGGTGAGGGGACAGGGGGGGGGGGGGAGCGGGGGGGGGGGGGGGGCACGCCCACGCGGGGGTCGGGGTGATGGACAGGGCGGGAGGTGCGGGTTGGCGGGTGGCGGTGTGAGGAGGCGAGGGGACCCCGCGCGGGCGTGGGGCGGCCAGCGCACGGGGAGGGGGCGTGGGGGGCGAGGGGTGGGGGGCGGGAGTGGGAGGAGGGTGTGGGGGAGGGCGCGGGGGCGCGTCGAGGAGGACGGACGTGTGTACGCGCGCTTCTGGAGCTAGCATTTCCCTCGGCACCCGACGGCTTTGAGGTTTCTCCTGTAGATTCGAAATGTTTTCCCCGTCTTGCTTTTCACATTTGTAAAACGTTCCGGGAAATGTTTCCCAAGTCCTGGGGTTCGTGAATCCGCAGGATGGCCGGTATTCGGGCGAGGCGAGTCTCGGTCGCCTCTGACGGTCTGAGGCTCTCAGCCAGCACAGCGGGGCTTGTTAAAGTCCGGGCAATTTCTGGAACTCTTCCCACGGGAAGTTTTCCGGGGCTGCCTTCCGGTCAGCGGCCCCAGGTTGATTATTTGGTGGCCCTTTTTTGTTTGAAAACAAAAAACACACATTGTATCCTAATAACAAAAGTTGCTCTCCCTCCCCATCCCCTTTCCTCATTAGGCAGAAAAGGAAACTGAAAAAATAGAATTATATTTTTATATGAGTTTTTCTTATTTTTAACCCTTGTTAACTACATCCATCTGGTTAATAAATATTAGCACACATTGAAATGTATTCTTTGTAAATACTCGGCATTTGGAGTGACAATACATTTAGTATAGTTATATTTTCATAATGGTTTTTTATATTTTTAAGTCTTATTAACCACATCCATCTGGTCAATAAATATCAGCATACATATTGGAATGTACTCTTTATAAATACTTGGGATGTGGAGTGATGATACATTTTAAGTGTAAAATCCACACAATTGTAACACCAAAATTACAGTAATCTTTGGATTTGCATATTGTCTTCCAGCAGTTTAACAGCATTTCCCAGTGCCATTTCCCCCCCAAAGACAGATGAACTGCAGACTTGGGGATAACTTATTGCTGTAGAGCAGCTAAAATGCCTTCACGTTTTAAAAAATACCATTTAAATTGTGGCGTTTGTGGCTGAACAGAACCTACAAGTGTGTGCTGTGGGTGGGAATTTGTAAATATCTCTTTCTTTGGGCAAGGAGGAGAATTTTCTGCAAAAGAACTTTCACCTACTTAGTCTCTCTCTTACTTAGGCCCTTTCCAGGAAAAGATCCTGATTTAGAACTATGGGTTTAGGGCTGGAGAAAAGATAGGCTGTGGTATGAATCAGCAAACCTGGTAGATGCTAAGTAAACAGGAGGAATTCATTCCCTTCCATTTTTACCCAATGGGTTAGGTTTTTCTATAATCTTAACCACAGTTTAGTTTTAGTGCCAAAAAAAATTTCTGGGGCATTGGTGCCAATCACATCAAAGGGTTCAGTAAGTAATAGTTGAGTATTGAATAAATTAATGGTGGTGATTATAATCTAATTTTTCCTCCAAGTTTTCAGCAGTTTGCCACTCTTCAGCATTGCGCTGGATAATATCTATTAGACTATGCTATCCCAAAGGTATAGAGGTCGGAGGAAAGAAAAGAAGAATTTATTTATGCCTTGAGATTTAATAATGACAAAAGTAGGTAGGGAGTTTCAAGAGATATGTGAAATTGCCTTTCTCAAATATAGACTTATTGTCTTGATTATTTGGGGGTACCAAAAGAATCTTTCCTAGCTTAAAAAATAATTTAAAATTTGCTTTTCTCACCTAACACTCTAGAAACCTAAGATCAGAGGCTATCCCCTTCCCAAATGTTTTCTCACAGCATTACATCCCCTATCATGGAGTCCACAAATGCTGATCTGCTTTTGATGTGTATTTAAAAAAAAACAAGTTCCTACCCAGGTCTTGGTTGAAGCTGGAAACAGACAAGTGATGTGGGGGTTTTGTAGACACATATAACCATCTGGCAATTCAGACATTTGACCGTCAATTTTCTCTGTGGAATGTGTTCTGATTGAAGATGACCTAGAGGAAATGAAAGTTGTGTTTTTGGGGGGAAGACATGGTGCTGCATCCAGTACATTCTGTTCAGCAGGCATGGAGCTTTAGGAAAGTCTAGAGCTATATGTGTGAAGAAGGAACCTTTTGGTACAGTCTCATGAGAAATCAAGCCCAGTAAGCCTGAGTGTGACTCACCAGATGAGGGTTGTCTTTTTCCACTGAAATTCATTTGCAGGCTGAGACTTATGGCTTTGCATCCATCTGTGAGAAAGCTGTAGGGAGGGGGCAAGGGCCAGCCCCGGAGAGACCTTTGCTTTATTTTCAGGTATATGATTCCCATTTAGGTGCCAGCTAATCCTATAGTGCTCTCATTTGGCCTTGCGTTTTGGGTTGGTGTGATTTATACCAAGTCAGCGTGGCCTAGCAGAATAAATGCCTGTGAGAGGAATAAATGTTGCATTTACCCCTCTGAGCCTCAACCTGAAGATGTTTCAGATCAAAGGTGGGAAGACAATATAACGTAGTAGTTATGAGTTCAGCCTCTGGAGTAAAATCCTGACCCTTTAGCTTACCTACTCTGTGACCCTAGGCAAATTACTTGACCTCTTTGGGTCTCGGTATTCTCACCTGTAAAATGGGAATTATACAACCTTAAAAGGCTGTTGTGAAGGACGGAATAGATTAAGTACACAGGTAATGCTCAGAACAGTTCCTCATACATACTAAGCATTCAATACATAATGACTTATTTCAAGGATAATCTGGTGGTATAATCTTCATTGTTAGAAGCACTGAAGTAGCCAAACACAGGGTCATTAACAACTAGCATGTATGTAGGATCCTTTCACACACTCATGCCTTATGGCAACGTGGAAAAAGGGAGAGATAAAGTCTCAGAGCCCTTTGCTGTGATAGCCAGCTGCTTCACCTCCCTTCATGATTACCCATCCACCAGGATTAGCCCTGGTGGCCCTCTGACCTCTTTCTCCCTCCATTTTATTTAGAAGCAAGGCAATATTAGAGTTAAAGAAACCGAGTCTGAGTCAGGAAGGGACCTGACCAGGGTTAGTTAGGTATCTAGGCAGTGGCCCAGGTCAGAGAATCCAGATCTCATTATATTTTCTTATTCTGGAACTTTGTATTATCGGGTATCACTTGAAATAAATGGACCATTAGAATTGTTTGTGGTAGAGATTTGAGCTATATGTAATCAGATTTTCTGCAATGGTATTTGACTGGTATTAGAATTCGAAGTCCCAGAGTTTCTAGTATGTCCCTAGATTTTAAGTTACACAGGCACTTTTACCCTCTTGCCTGTGTGAGAGAAATCTGTGAACCTTCCCCCATCTGTGTGTGTCACAGTCCCACAGCATGATGGATTGTCTCTGCTTGGGGGAGGCTTAGGACGGGGCTTGAAGGGGCCTTGTAGGTCAGGAGAGAAATACAGCAGCAGGACTGAGCTGGGGGAGCTGCTGAGGAGGGATTAGCAAGGGAAGGGGAGGGCAGGATTGGGCGGGGATAGGCCTCTTCCATGGTGTCTGTGTGCATTTTCCTAGGAGTAAAAGAGGGCTGTCCATTACCCTGAGTGCACAAATAAACTCAGTGTTTTCTTCTTTGTAGAAAGAAAGTCCCATGGGGTTTGGGAATATCAGAGAATGATTCTGCACGTCAGTGGGAGAGGTCGGGAGTAGGGGGATGGGAGTGGGCAAGACTGACCTCCTGCCTGAGGACCGTGGATTTGAGTCTATTATTTAAATATAGGGGCTTGGGTTTGAAAAGTCTCCTGTGCATGTATGTATGTAGCAGAAATAGCCATTGGCGGCCAGTTGAGGCCAACTCCTCAATCCTTATCAATTCCTTCATGGCTCTGTGGCAGAGAAGGGGTTCAGGTCAGTGTTGGTGGTAAAGAGCACCCACTTCTCCTCTCTCCCTATCCCCAGTCCCTCCCACATAGAGACACAAAGGTATACAGGAGGTAGGAAGGGAAATGCTCACCATTTTTAATTTTGAGTTGCTAAAGAAGGGGGGAAAGTCTGAGATTTAGGCCCAAATGCCAAAGTCAATGGAAGGAAGGAATTCCAGAAAAGAGAAGAGTTGGACCCAAGAGGTGGATGGAGAGGCAAAGGCAGTAGCGCGTGGTGGGGTAAGGAATCAGCAGGACTGCAGTTAGGGCCTAGGCTTTGGCTTCCTTCCTGAGCAGTAAAATTAAAAAAAAAAAAAAAAAAAAAAAAAATCCTTAGAACAACAAAAGTCTGGACGCATGGGCTTCCTTCCTGACAGGCCAACCTGGTGGGGCTTCATTCAGCCTGAGCAGCAGTCAAGGCTGATTTACTGGTAAGAGATCCCAGACAGACATTTGAGCTTAACCCTTTCCTAACTGCGGAGATGCCTCATTGCCAACGCTGCCCTTTTCTTACAGCTTCCCATGGCGGTGTGAGTAGCTTCTTCCTGTCATTTGTTCTTTATTTAAAGAGGGTACCTGCTGCTGAAGGGCCTAATACCCTCTTCACGAGAAAGCTGGGTCTAGGAGAAGTTGAATGACTTGAGAGATCTTGCCATCAAGTCTCTGAGAGGGCTGGCATTGTGGCTTACGGCTGATTTACCTCTCAGGCTCTTGGTGACATTATATTGACTTTGGAGCATTATTTCCATCTTTGGTCATGGGCAGTGCCTCCTGGACTCTGTACTGGGGTGATCCTATGAGCCTCAGTTCTGCCTCCTTATAGTTTTGGCACCGCAGGAGGAACACTGCTGCTTATTTTAGGTGTTTATTGGTGTAGTATGGATAAAACTGGCGGAGTACATGAGGCATGATTTAGTTTCCATCTTGCTAGTATGATGCACTCAGTAATTTATTTAATTATTCAGTCAGTATTTACTAAGTACCTGCATTGTTCCAGGCACTATGCTAAGTGCTAGGGATACAATGATGAGCAAGGCAGATTATATATAGTCCCTGCCTTTCTAGAGCTTAAAGTTTAGCAAGCAATCACAGGATGTTGTGAAAAGTACTACAATAGGGGAAGTATAAAATGCCATGGGATTAGAAGTGGGAGCACCTACTCTTGTCAATGAGTGTGGATAACTTTCTGGAGCTAGTGACCTTTAAGCTGATAATCTGGAAATCAAGAAGGAATTACTGTATTCAAAGGGGCTAGGTGTGGCAGTTTGCCTTTCTGGACAAAGTATAGCATCTGAGAGTGGAAGAAAGAACTCCAGAGCTGCCAAGGATTGCTCATGATAAAGGAAAAATAGAATTTCTGTCTGCCAGGACCTGAGACATGACCCTGGATCTCTGTAGTACTTCATCCTATAGCCGGGTGTTCGTGAGAACATTCGTTTGGTGCTTATATGCTTCTGAAGCCCAGCATCATGTAGGGTCTTGTTTTAAAAGTAACTTTCTTCTGTTTTGTCTGTTTGTTTTGTTGAAGTATAACTAACATACAATAGTAGATATAGGAGATAACTAACATAGAGTAGTAGAAACATTAGTTTAAGGCATATAATATGATCCAACAATTCTGTACATTACTCAGTGCTCATCAGAATAAATGTCCTGGGGCGCCTGGGTGGCTCAGTGGTTAAGCGTCTGCCTTCTGCTCAGGTCATGATCACGGGCTCCTGGGATCGAGCCCCGCCTCGGGCTCCCTGCTCCGCGGGAAGCCTGCTTCTCCCTCTCCCGCTCCTGCTGCTTGTGTTCCCGCTCTCGCTGTGTCTCTCTCCGTCAAATAAATACATAAAAAATCTCTAAAAAAAAAAAATAAGTGTCCCGTTTAT